>NW_027455632.1:0-300000 GCF_040206685.1 Ascaphus truei
CTCCCTTCTCTCTCCCTCTCCCTTCTCTCTCCCTTTTCCTTGTCACTCCCTCATCACTCTCTCTCCCTTCTCTCTCTCTCTCTCTCTCTCTCTCTCTCTCTCTCTCTCTCTCTCTCCCTTCTCCATCTTCCTTCTTCTCCATCTCCCTTCTCTCTACATCTACCTTCTCTCTCTCCCTATCCCTTCTCTCTCTCCCTCTTCCTTCTTTCTCTCCCTCTTCCTTCTCTCTCTCCCTCTTCCTTCTCTCTCCCTATCCCTTGTCGCTCCCTCTCCCTTGTTTCTACCTCTCCCTTGTCTCTCCATTCTCTCTCCCTCTTCCTTCTCTCTCCCTCTTCCTTCCCTCTCCCTCTTCCTTCTCTCCCCATCTTCCTTCTCTCTCCATCTTCCTTCTCTCTCCATCTTCCTTCTCTCTCCATCTTCCTTCTCTCTCCATCTTCCTTCCCTCTCCCTCTTCCTTCTCTCCCATCTTCCTTCTCTCTCCATCTTCCTTCTCTCTCCCCCTCCCTTCTCTCTCACTCTCCCTTATAACTCCCTCGTCATTCCCTCTCCCTTCTCTCTCTCCCTTTCCCCTTCTCTCTCACCCTCTTCCTTCTCTCTCCCTCTCCCTCTCCTTCTCTCTCTCCCTTCTCTCTCTCCTCTCTCCCTCTCCCTTCTCTCTTCCTCTCCTTCTAAATCCCTTTTTCCTTGTCACTCCCTCATCACTCTCTCTCTCTCCCTTCTCTCTCTCTCCCTTCTCCATCTTCCTTCTTTCTCCATCTCCCTTCTCTCTACATCTACCTTCTCTCTCTCCGTATCCCTTCTCTCTCTCCCTATCCCTTCTCTCTCTCCCTATCCTTCTCTCTCTCCCTCTTCCTTCTCTCTCCCTATACCTTGTCGCTCCCTCTCCCTTGTTTCTACCTCTCCCTTGTCTCTCCATTCTCTCTCCCTCTTCCTTCCCTCTCCCTCTTCCTTCTCTCCCCATCTTCCTTCTCTCTCCATCTTCCTTCTCTCTCCATCTTCCTTCTCTCTCCATCTTCCTTCTCTCTCCATCTTCCTTCTCTCTCCTTTCCATTCTCTCTCCTTTTCCTTTCCCCTCCCTTTTCCTTCTCTCTCCCCTCTCCCTTCTCTCTCCCTCCTCTCTCCCTTGTCACCCCCTTCTATCTCCCTCTCCCTTCTCTCTCCCTATACCTTCTCTCTCCCTCTTCCTTCTCTCTCCCTCTTACTTCTCTCTCCTTTCCATGCTCTCTCCCTTTTCCTTTCCCTCCCCTTTCCTTCTCTCTCCCTCTCCTTATAACTCCCTCGTCATTCCCTCTACCTCTCTCTCTCCCTCTCCCTTCTCTCTCTCTCCCTTTCCCTTCTCTCTCACCCTCTTCCTTCTCTCTGTCTCTCCCTCTCCCTTCTCTCTCTCTCCCTTCACTCTCTCCTCTCTCCCCTCCCTTCTCTCTCCCTCTCCATGCTCTCTCCCTTTTCCTTATCTCTCCATTCTCTCCCTTTTCCTTTCCCTCCCCTTTCCTTCGCTCTCCCTCTCCTTCTCTCTCTCTCCACTCCCTTCTCTCTCTCTCATCTCCCCCTCCCTTCTCTCTCCCTCTCCCTTATAACTCCCTCGTCATTCCCTCTACCTCTCTCTCTCCCTCTCCCTTCTCTCTCTCCCTTCTCTCTCTCTCCCTTTCCCTTCTCTCTCACCCTCTTCCTTCTCTCTGTCTCTCCCTCTCCCTTCTCTCTCTCTCCCTTCTCTCTCTCCTCTCTCCCTCTCCCTTCTCTCTCCCTTCTCTCTCCCTTTTCCTTGTCACTCCCTCATCACTCTCCTCTCTCTCCCTCTCTCTCTCTCTCTCCCTTCTCTCTCTCTCCCCCTCCCTTCTCTCTCCTCTCCCTTATAACTCCCTCGTCATTCCCTCTACTCTCTCTCTCCTCTCCCTTCTCTCTCTCTCCCTTTCCCTTCTCTCTCACCCTCTTCCTTCTCTCTGTCTCTCCCTCTCCTTCTCTCTCTCCCTTCTCTCTCTCCTCTCTCCCTCTCCCTTCTCTCTCCCTCTCCATGCTCTCTCCCTTTTCCTTATCTCTCCATTCTCTCCCTTTTCCTTTCCCCTCCCCTTTCCTTCGCTCTCCCTCTCCTTCTCTCTCTCTCCACTCCCTTCTCTCTCTCTCTCCCCCTCCCTTCTCTCTCCCTCTCCCTTATAACTCACTCGTCATTCCCTCTACCTCTCTCCTCTCCCTTCTCTCTCTCCCTTCTCTCTCTCCCTTTCCCTTCTCTCTCACCCTCTTCCTTCTCTCTGTCTCTCCCTCTCCCTTCTCTCTCTCTCCCTTCTCTCTCTCCTCTCTCCCTCTCCCTTCTCTCTCCCTTCTCTCTCCCTTTTCCTTGTCACTCCCTCATCACTCTCTCTCTCTCCCTCTCTCTCTCTCTCTCCTTCTCTCTCTCTCCCCCTCCCTTCTCTCTCCTCTCCCTTATAACTCCCTCGTCATTCCCTCTACCTCTCTCTCTCTCTCTCTCCCTCTCCCTTCTCTCTCTCTCCCTTTCCCTTCTCTCTCACCCTCTTCTTCTCTCTGTCTCTCCCTCTCCCTTCTCTCTCTCTCCCTTCTCTCTCTCCTCTCTCCCTCTCCTTCTCTCTCCCTCTCCATGCTCTCTCCCTTTTCCTTATCTCTCCATTCTCTCCCTTTTCCTTTCCCCTCCCCTTTCCTTCGCTCTCCCTCTCCCTTCTCTCTCTCTCCACTCCCTTCTCTCTCTCTCCCCCTCCCTTCTCTCTCCCTCTCCCTTATAACTCCCTCGTCATTCCCTCTACCTCTCTCTCTCCCTCTCCCTTCTCTCTCTCCCTTCTCTCTCTCTCCCTTTCCCTTCTCTCTCACCCTCTTCCTTCTCTCTGTCTCTCCCTCTCCCTTCTCTCTCTCTCCCTTCTCTCTCTCCTCTCTCCCTCTCCCTTCTCTCTCCTTCTCTCTCCCTTTTCCTTGTCACTCCCTCATCACTCTCTCTCTCTCCCTCTCTCTCTCTCTCTCTCTCTCCCTTCTCTCTCTCTCCCTTCTCCATCTTCCTTCTTCTCCATCTCCCTTCTCTCTACATCTACCTTCTCTCTCTCTGTATCCCTTCTCTCTCTCCGTATCCCTTCTCTCTCTCCCTATCCTTCTCTCTCTCCCTATCCCTTTTCTCTCTCCCTATCCCTTGTCGCTCCCTCTGCCTTGTTTCTACCTCTCCCTTGTCTCTCCATTCTCTCTCCCTCTTCCTTCCCTCTCCCTCTTCCTTCTCTCTCCATCTTCCTTCTCTCTCCATCTTCCTTCTCTCTCCATCTTCCTTCTCTCTCCATCTTCCTTCTCTCTCCCTTTTCCTTTCCGCTCCCTTTTCCTTCTCTCCCTTCTCTCTCCCTCCTCTCTCCCTTGTCACCCCCTCCTCTCTCCCTCTCCCTTCTCTCTCCCTATCCCTTCTCTCTCCCTTTCCTTGTCTCTCCATTCTCTCCCTTTTCCTTTCCCCTCCCCTTTCCTTTGCTTTCCCTCTCCCTTCTCTCTCTCTCCACTCCCTTCTCTCTCTCTCTCTCTCTCTCTCTCTCTCTCTCTCTCTCTCTCTCTCTCTCTCTCTCTCTCTCTCTCTCTCTCTCTCTCTCTCTCTCCCTCTCTCTCTCTCTCCCTCTCCCTCTCCCTCTCTCTCTCTCTCTCTCCTCTCCTCTCTCTCTCTCTCCCTCTCCCTCCCTCCCTCCCTTCTCTCTCTCTCCCTTATAACTCCCTCATCATTCCCTCTACTCTCTCTCTCCCTCTCCCTTCTCTCTCTCTCCTTTCCTTCTCTCTCACCCTCTTCCTTCTCTCTGTCTCTCCCTCTCCCTTCTCTCACTCTCCTTCTCTCTCTCCTCTCTCCCTCTCCCTTCTCTCTCCCTCTCATGCTCTCTCCCTTTTCCTTATCTCTCCATTCTCTCCCTTTTCCTTTCCCCTCCCCTTTCCTTCGCTCTCCCTCTCCTTCTCTCTCTCTCCACTCCCTTCTCTCTCTCTCTCCCCCTCCCTTCTCTCTCCCTCTCCCTTATAACTCCCTCGTCATTCCCTCTACCTCTCTCTCTCCTCTCCCTTCTCTCTCTCCCTTCTCTCTCTCTCCCTTTCCCTTCTCTCTCACCCTCTTCCTTCTCTCTGTCTCTCCCTCTCCCCTTCTCTCTCTCTCCCTTCTCTCTCTCCTCTCTCCCTCTCCCTTCTCTCTCCCTTCTCTCTCCCTTTTCCTTGTCACTCCCTCATCACTCTCTCTCTCTCCCTCTCTCTCTCTCTCTCCCTTCTCTCTCTCTCCCTTCTCCATCTTCCTTCTTTCTCCATCTCCCTTCTCTCTACATCTACCTTCTCTCTCTCCGTATCCCTTCTCTCTCTCCGTATCCCTTCTCTCTCTCCCTATCCCTTTTCTCTCTCCCTCTTCCTTCTCTCTCCCTATCCCTTGTCGCTCCCTCTGCCTTGTTTCTACCTCTCCCTTGTCTCTCCATTCTCTCTCCCCTCTTCCTTCCCTCTCCCTCTTCCTTCCCTCTCCCTCTTCCTTCTCTCTCCATCTTCCTTCTCTCTCCATCTTCCTTCTCTCTCCATCTTCCTTCTCTCTCCCTTTCCATTCTCTCTCCCTTTTCCTTTCCGCTCCCTTTTCCTTCTCTCTCCCTATCCCTTCTCTCTCCCTTTCCTTGTCTCTCCCTCTCCCTTGTCTCTCCATTCTCTCTCCCTTTTCCTTCCCTCTCCCTTTCCTTCTCTCTCCCTTTCCTTCTCTCTCCCTTTTCTTCTCTCTCCTTTTCCCTTCTCTCTCCCTTTTCTTTCTCTCTCCCTTTTCTCACTCCCTTCTCTATCCCTCTGCCTTTCTCTCCCTTCTCTCTCCCTATCCCTTCTCTCTCCCTCTTCCTTCTCTCTCCCTCTTCCGTCTCTCTCCCTTTCCATGCTATCTCCCTTTTCCTTATCTCTCCATTCTCTCCCTTTTCCTTTCCCCTACCCTTTCCTTCGCTCTCCCTCTCCCTTCTCTCTCTCTCCACTCCCTTCTCTCTCTCCCCCTCCCTTCTCTCTCCCTCTCCCTTATAACTCCCTCGTCATTCCCTCTCCCTCTCCTTCTCTCTCTCAACCATTCCTTTCTCTCTCACCCTCTTCCTTCTCTCTGTCTCTCCCTCTCTCTTCTCTCTCTCCCTTCTCTCTCCTCTCTCCCTCTCCCTTCTCTCTCACTCTCCCTTCTCTCTCCATTTTCCTTGTCACTCCCTCATCTCTCTCTCTCTCTCTCTCTCTCTCTCTCTCTCTCCCTTCTCCATCTTCCTTCTTCTCCATCTCCCTTCTCTCTACATCTACCTTCTCTCTCTCCGTATCCCTTCTCTCTCTCCCTCTTCCTTCTCTCTCTCCCTCTTCCTTCTCGCTCTCCCTCTTCCTTCTCTCTCTCCCTCTTCCTTCTCTCTCCCTATCCCTTGTCGCTCCCTCTCCCTTGTTTCTACCTCTCCCTTGTCTCTCCATTCTCTCTCCCTCTTCCTTCTCTCTCCCTCTTCCTTCTCTCTCCCTCTTCCTTCTCTCTCCTCTTCCTTCTCTCTCCCTCTTCCTTCTCTCTCCCTCTTCCTTCTCTCTCCATCTTCCTTCTCCCTCCTCTTCCTTCTCTCTCCCTTTTCCTTTCCCCTCCCTTTTCCTTCTCTCTCCCTCTCCCTTCTCTCTCCCTCCTCTCTCCCTTGTCACCCCCCTTCTCTCTCCCTCTCCCTTCTCTCTCCCTATCCCTTCTCTCTCCCTTTCCTTGTCTCTCCCTCTCCCTTGTCTCTCCATTCTCTCTCCCTATCCTTCTCTCTCCCTCTTCCTTCTCTCTCCCTCTTACTTCTCTCTCCCTTTCCATGCTCTCTCCCTTCCATGCTCTCTCCTTTTCCTTATCTCTCCATTCTCTCCCTTTTCCTTGCCTCCCCTTTCCTTCGCTCTCCCTCTCCCTTCTCTCTCTCTCCACTCCCTTCTCTCTCTCTCCACCCCTTCTCTCTCTCTCCCCTCACTTCTCTCTCCCTCTCCCTTATAACTCCCTCGTCATTCCCTCTACCTCTCTCTCTCCCTCTCCCTTCTCTCTCCCCTTTCTCTCTCCTCTCTCCCTCTCCCTTCTCTCTCCCTCTCCCTTCTCTCTCCCTTTTCCTTGTCACTCCCTCATCACTCTCTTTCTCTCCCTTCTCTCTCTCTCTCCCTTTTCTCTCTCCCTCTTCCTTCGCTCTCCCTATCCCTTCTCTCTCCCTTTCCTTGTCTCTCCCTCTTCCTTGTCTCTCCATTCTCTCTCCCTTCTCATTCTCTCTCCCTTTTCCTTCTATCTCCCTTTCCTTCTCTCTCTCTTTTCCTTCTCTCTCCCTTTTCCTTCTCTCTCCCTTTTCTTTCTCTCTCCATTTTCTCACTCCCTTCTCTATCCCTCTGCCTTCTCTCTCCCTTCTCTCTCCCTATCCATTCTCTCTCCCTCTTCCTTCTCTCTCCCTCTTCCTTCTCTCTCCCTTTCCAATCTCTCTCCCTTTTCCTTGTCTCTCCATTCTCTCCCTTTTCCTTTCCCCTCCCCTTTCCTTTGCTCTCCCTCTCCCTTCTCTCTCTCTCCACTCCCTTCTCTCTCTCTCTCCCCCTCCCTTCTCTATCCCTCTCCCTTATAACTCCCTGATCATTCCCTCTACCTCTCTCTCCCCCTCTCCCTTCTCTCTCTCTCCCTTTCCCTTCTCTCGCACCCTCTTCCTTCTCTCTGTCTATCCCTCTCCTTCTCTCTCTCCCTTCTCTCTCTCCTCTCTCCCTCTCACTTCTCTCTCCCTCTCCCTTCTCTCTCCCTTTTCCTTGTCACTCCCTCATCACTCTCTCCCTCTCCCTTCTCTCTCCCTCTCCCTTCTCTCTCCCTATCCCTTCTCTCTCCCTATCCCTTCTCTCTCCCTTTCCTTGTCTCTCCCTCTCCCTTGTCTCTCCATTCTCTCTCCCTCTTCCTTCTCTCTCCCTCTTCCTTCTCTCTCCCTTTTCCTTCTATCTCCCTTTCCTTCTCTCTCCCTTTTCCTTCTCTCTCCCTTTACCTTCTCTCTCATTTTGCCTTCTCTCTCCCTTTTCTCTCCCTTTTCTCTCCCTTTTCTCTCCCTTTTCTCTCCCTTTTCTCTCCCTTTTCTTTTCCTTTTCTCTCCCTTTTCCTTTTCTCTCTCTTTTCCTTTTCTCTCCCCTTTTCCTTTTCTCTCCCTTTCCTTTTCTTTCCCTTTTCCTTTTCTCTCCCTCACCTTCTCTCTCCCTCTCCCTTCTCTCTCCATCTCCCTTCTCTCTACATCTACCTTCTCTCTCTCCGTATCCCTTCTTCCTCTCCCTATCCCTTCTCTCTCTCCCTATCCCTTCTCTCTCCCTATCCCTTATCTCTCCCTTTCCTTGTCTCTCCCTCTCCCTTCTCTCTCCCTTTTCTTTCTCTCTCCCTTCTCTCTCCCTTTTCTCACTCCCTTCTCTATCCCTCTGCCTTCTCTCTCCCTTCTCTCTCCCTATCCCATCTCTCTCCCTCTTCCTTCTCTCTCCTTCTTCCTTCTCTCTCACTTTCCATGCTCTCTCCCTTTTCCTTGTCTCTCCATTCTCTCCCTTTTCCTTTCCCCTCTCCTTTCCTTTGCTCTCCCTCTCCCTCTCTCTCCCTCCTCTCTCCCTTGTCACTTCCATCTCTCTCCCTCTCCCTTTTCTCTCACTATCCCTTCTCTCTCCCTTTCCTTCTCTCTCCCTTTCATTTTCTCTCCCTTTTCCTTCTATCTCCATTTCCTTCTCTCTCCCTTTTCATTTTCTCTCCCTTTTCCTTTTCTCTCCCTCTCCCTTCTCTCTCCCTCTCCCTTCTCTGTCCCTCTCTCACACTTGTCTCTCCCTGCTTTCTCTCTCTCCCTTCTCTCTCCCTCTCTTCTCTCTCCCTCTCCCTTCTCTCTCCCTCTCCCTTCTCTCAATTTTTTTCTCTCTTACTCCCACTCTATCTCTTTCACTTCAACCCGTCTCTTGCTCTCACACACATTTCTTTCTTCCACTTCTCTCTCTCTCTTTTTCTTTCTCACACCCTCTCTTTCTCTCCCTGCTCTCTATTACTCTCCCTGACTAGCATCCCTGCTCCTTCTAATCACCTGTATTTTACTCTCACAAATGTCCTTTCTTTCTCTCTCTCTTTCAAGGACTACCACTCTCCCCTCTCTCTCACAAACCCCTCTCTCACTCAGTCTAAGCATTGTTTATTTAGTCCATCAGTGAAAGAGGGTCCTCAACTGCATTGCTCTAAAGGGGATTGCATTATATTTTTTCACTTATCTTGGGTAAAATTTATTTGCAGTATGAAAATAGGTAAGTTCGTCTATCAAGATGATGTTCACAAAGGACATACTAACAAGGAGGTAAGTAGTTGAGGTAAGTGAGTACACCTACACAATGCATTGCTTTTATCTCTCAGGATATAAAGCTTTGAGTGATTTGTCTCCCTTTACACGAGTGTGCCCTTTTAGAGTCAGGCAGTGAACTCTTCGCTACTGTCCCATCTGCAGCGCTAGCTCGACTGTAAATTGGGGAAGAAAGCATACCCCTTTACGGACGATAGACAGTAGTGCTTCTTCACTCCTAGCATACGGCAGAGGAGAAGCTCCGCTCTGTACAAAACGGATCTAGTCCTCAATGTCCAAGTACTTAGTAAGTGAGGTAAAAGCTAGCTCTTTACCTCTAAGGGTGCCTCTCGCTAACATGCAACGAATGCAAGAGTTTTCAAATTTTTGAATGACTAACTGCATATAAATGCAACATGTCAATTGGATAGGGAATAGAATATATACAACAAAATAGAAAGGGCAGGCTCACAGACTGATTCCATGCCTCCCTCACCCGCTCTTGACCCATGTTCACTATCACCCACCACCTCATCCACCTTCACCCTCACACTCATCCACCTTCACCCACCCACCATTGCCCCCTCACCAACACCTTCACTCACCCACACCTTCACTCATCCCCCTACCTCACCTACATTCACCAACCTTTAACCCCACTTAAACACACCCTCCCTCTTCCACCTTAATCCTCACCCTCCCTCACCCATGTTCACTCTACCTTACTGGCCTCAACCTTACCTACAAAGCCTCCTATACCCATATTAACCATCCCTCACCCACCTTCAACATCACCTTCCCACACCCTCCTTCACCCAACCTCCCTCACCCACCTTCTACCCTCATCATCCATATTAAAATTCACCTTCACCACCCTTACCTGCACACCAATACCCAGCCTCACCCTTGCCCACTCACCCATACCTGAACTGACCCACACTTTTTTCACCCACCTTCATCCTCACCCTCCCAGACACATTTACTCACCCTCCCTAATCCACCTTCAACACCACCTACCCACTCTCTTCATCATCCACCTTCCCTCAAAAACCTTCAACCTCCTTACCCACACCCACCATACATCCCTAAACCTCCCTCACCCACCTACCCACAACCTCCCTCACGTTCATACCCACTTACACTTTTTCTTACCACACTTTCAACCCCAAACCACACCCTCCCTAAATTGTTCAGAACTTAACTCTCATTGGCCAAGTACCTAAATGAGTCACATAACTAAAAATGTTCTATTCTTTTTTCACCAAACACAAATACAAAAATAATCGTAAGGGTCAACCCTAACCCTAACTTTCAACCCTAACCCTAACTCTTCTCTGATTGGTTAGTACCCAAATGAGTCACATACCTACATTTTCGTATTCCCCTATAACCCTGGGCCAAACAAAAATAGAAAAATAATCCTAAGTGTCAACCCTAACTTTCAACCCTAACTTTCAACCCTAACTTTCAAACCTAACTTTCAACCCTAACTTTCAACCCTAACTTTCAACCCTAACTCTTCTCTGATTGGTTAGTACCCAAATGAGTCACATACCTAAATTTTCGTATTCCCCTATAACCCTGGGCCAAACAAAAATAGAAAAATAATCCTAACTTTCAACCCTAACTTTCAACCCTAACTTTCAACCCTAACTCTTCTCTGATTGGTTAGTACCCAAATGAGTCACATACCTAAATTTTCGTATTCCCCTATAACCCTGGGCCAAACAAAAATAGAAAAATAATCCTAAGTGTCAACCCTAACTTTCAACCCTAACTTTCAACCCTAACTTTCAACCCTAACTTTCAACCCTAACTCTTCTCTGATTGGTTAGTACCCAAATGAGTCACATACCTAAATTTTCGTATTCCCCTATAACCCTGGGCCAAACAAAAATAGAAAAATAATCCTAAGTGTCAACCCTAACTTTCAACCCTAACTTTCAACCCTAACTTTCAACCCTAACTTTCAACCCTAACTTTCAACCCTAACTCTTCTCTGATTGGTTAGTACCCAAATGAGTCACATACCTAAATTTTCGTATTCCCCTATAACCCTGGGCCAAACAAAAATAGAAAAATAATCCTAAGTGTCAACCCTAACTTTCAACCCTAACTTTCAACCCTAACTTTCAACCCTAACTTTCAACCCTAACTCTTCTCTGATTGGTTAGTACCCAAATGAGTCACATACCTAAATTTTCGTATTCCCCTATAACCCTGGGCCAAACAAAAATAGAAAAATAATCCTAAGTGTCAACCCTAACTTTCAACCCTAACTTTCAACCCTAACTTTCAACCCTAACTTTCAACCCTAACTCTTCTCTGATTGGTTAGTACCCAAATGAGTCACATACCTAAATTTTCGTATTCCCCTATAACCCTAACCCTAACCCTAACCCTAACCCTAACCCTAACCCTAACCCTAACCCTAACCCTAACCCTAACCCTAACCCTAATACCCTAACCCTAACCCTAATACCCTAACCCTAACCCTAACCCTAACCCTAATACCCTAACCCTAACCCTAACCCTAATACCCTAACCCTAACCCTAACCCTAACCCTAACCCTAACCCTAATACCCTAACCCTAACCCTAACCCTAATACCCTAACCCTAACCCTAACCCTAACCCTAATACCCTAACCCTAACCCTAACCCTAACCCTAATACCCTAACCCTAACCCTAACCCTAACCCTAACCCTAACCCTAACCCTAACCCTAACCCTAACTTTCAACCCTAACTTTCAACCCTAACTTTCAACCCTAACCCTAACCCTAACCCTAACCCTAACCCTAACTTTCAACCCTAACTTTCAACCCTAACTTTCAACCCTAACTTTCAACCCTAACTCTTCTCTGATTGGTTAGTACCCAAATGAGTCACATACCTAAATTTTCGTATTCCCCTATAACCCTGGGCCAAACAAAAATAGAAAAATAATCCTAAGTGTCAACCCTAACTTTCAACCCTAACTTTCAACCCTAACTTTCAACCCTAACTTTCAACCCTAACTCTTCTCTGATTGGTTAGTACCCAAATGAGTCACATACCTAAATTTTCGTATTCCCCTATAACCCTGGGCCAAACAAAAATAGAAAAATAATCCTAAGTGTCAACCCTAACTTTCAACCCTAACTTTCAACCTTAACTTTCAACCCTAACTCTTCTCTGATTGGTTAGTACCCAAATGAGTCACATACCTAAATTTTCGTATTCCCCTATAACCCTGGGCCAAACAAAAATAGAAAAATAATCCTAAGTGTCAACCCTAACTTTCAACCCTAACTTTCAACCCTAACTTTCAACCCTAACTTTCAACCCTAACTCTTCTCTGATTGGTTAGTACCCAAATGAGTCACATACCTAAATTTTCGTATTCCCCTATAACCCTGGGCCAAACAAAAATAGAAAAATAATCCTAAGTGTCAACCCTAACTTTCAACCCTAACTTTCAACCCTAACTTTCAACCCTTAGTTTCAACCCTAACTTTCAACCCTAACTTTCAACCCTAACTCTTCTCTGATTGGTTAGTACCCAAATGAGTCACATACCTAAATTTTCGTATTCCCCTATAACCCTGGGCCAAACAAAAATAGAAAAATAATCCTAAGTGTCAACCCTAACTTTCAACCCTAACTTTCAACCCTAACTTTCAACCCTAACTTTCAACCCTAACTTTCAACCCTAACTCTTCTCTGATTGGTTAGTACCCAAATGAGTCACATACCTAAATTTTCGTATTCCCCTATAACCCTGGGCCAAACAAAAATAGAAAAATAATCCTAAGTGTCAACCCTAACTTTCAACCCTAACTTTCAACCCTAACTTTCAACCCTAACTTTCAACCCTAACTCTTCTCTGATTGGTTAGTACCCAAATGAGTCACATACCTAAATTTTCGTATTCCCCTATAACCCTAACCCTAACCCTAACCCTAACCCTAACCCTAACCCTAACCCTAACCCTAACCCTAACCCTAACCCTAACCCTAACCCTAACCCTAACCCTAACCCTAACCCTAACCCTAACCCTAACCCTAACCCTAACCCTAACCCTAACCCTAACCCTAACCCTAACCCTAACCCTAACCCTAACCCTAACCCTAACCCTAACCCTAACCCTAACCCTAACCCTAACCCTAACCCTAACCCTAACCCTAACCCTAACCCTAACCCTAACCCTAACCCTAACCCTAACCCTAACCCTAACCCTAACCCTAACCCTAACCCTAACCCTAACCCTAACCCTAACCCTAACCCTAACCCTAACCCTAACCCTAACCCTAACCCTAACCCTAACCCTAACCCTAACCCTAACCCTAACCCTAACCCTAACCCTAACCCTAACCCTAACCCTAACCCTAACCCTAACCCTAACCCTAACCCTAACCCTAACCCTAACCCTAACCCTAACCCTAACCCTAACCCTAACCCTAACCCTAACCCTAACCCTAACCCTAACCCTAACCCTAACCCTAACCCTAACCCTAACCCTAACCCTAACCCTAACCCTAACCCTAACCCTAACCCTAACCCTAACCCTAACCCTAACCCTAACCCTAACCCTAACCCTAACCCTAACCCTAACCCTAACCCTAACCCTAACCCTAACCCTAACCCTAACCCTAACCCTAACCCTAACCCTAACCCTAACCCTAACCCTAACCCTAACCCTAACCCTAACCCTAACCCTAACCCTAACCCTAACCCTAACCCTAACCCTAACCCTAACCCTAACCCTAACCCTAACCCTAACCCTAACCCTAACCCTAACCCTAACCCTAACCCTAACCCTAACCCTAACCCTAACCCTAACCCTAACCCTAACCCTAACCCTAACCCTAACCCTAACCCTAACCCTAACCCTAACCCTAACCCTAACCCTAACCCTAACCCTAACCCTAACCCTAACCCTAACCCTAACCCTAACCCTAACCCTAACCCTAACCCTAACCCTAACCCTAACCCTAACCCTAACCCTAACCCTAACCCTAACCCTAACCCTAACCCTAACCCTAACCCTAACCCTAACCCTAACCCTAACCCTAACCCTAACCCTAACCCTAACCCTAACCCTAACCCTAACCCTAACCCTAACCCTAACCCTAACCCTAACCCTAACCCTAACCCTAACCCTAACCCTAACCCTAACCCTAACCCTAACCCTAACCCTAACCCTAACCCTAACCCTAACCCTAACCCTAACCCTAACCCTAACCCTAACCCTAACCCTAACCCTAACCCTAACCCTAACCCTAACCCTAACCCTAACCCTAACCCTAACCCTAACCCTAACCCTAACCCTAACCCTAACCCTAACCCTAACCCTAACCCTAACCCTAACCCTAACCCTAACCCTAACCCTAACCCTAACCCTAACCCTAACCCTAACCCTAACCCTAACCCTAACCCTAACCCTAACCCTAACCCTAACCCTAACCCTAACCCTAACCCTAACCCTAACCCTAACCCTAACCCTAACCCTAAACCCTAACCCTAACCCTAACCCTAACCCTAACCCTAACCCTAACCCTAACCCTAACCCCTAACCCTAACCCTAACCCTAACCCCTAACCCTAACCCTAACCCTAACCCTAACCCTAACCCTAACCCTAACCCTAACCCTAACCCTAACCCTAACCCTAACCCTAACCCTAACCCTAACCCTAACCCTAACCCTAACCCCTAACCCTAACCCTAACCCTAACCCTAACCCTAACCCTAACCCTAACCCCTAACCCTAACCCTAACCCTAACCCTAACCCTAACCCTAACCCTATTAAGCCCCGCCCACTTTTCTATTCAGACACACCCATTTTTAAGCCCCTCCCACCGTTTTTAAGCCACTCCCACTTTTCTGTTAAGCCCCTCCCACTTTTCTATTAAGCCACACCCGTTTTTAAGCCCCTCCCACCGTTTTTAAGCCACTCCCACCGTTTTTAAGCCCCTCCCCTTTTTAAACCCCACCCACTTTCAACCCTCACTTTCAACCCTAACCCTAACCCTAACCCAACCCTCACTTTCAACCCTAACCCTAACCCTAACCCTAATCCAACCCTCACTTTTAACCCTAACCCTAACTCCACCCACTTTAAAGCCCCTCCCACTTTTCTATTAAGCCCCACCCACTTTTCTATTAAGCCACACCCCTTTTTAAGCCCCTCCCACCGTTTTTAAGCCACTCCCACCGTTTTTAAGCCCCTCCCACTTTTCTATTAAGCCCCGCCCACTTTTCTATTCAGACACACCCATTTTTAAGCCCCTCCCACCGTTTTTAAGCCCCTCCCACTTTTCTATTAAGCCCCTCCCACTTTTCTATTAAGCCACACCCATTTTTAAGCCCCTCCCCCCGTTTTTAAGCCCCTCCCACATTCAACCCTCACTTTCAACCCTAACCCTAACCCAACCCTCACTTTCAACCCTAACCCTATCCCTAAACCTAATCCAACCCTCACTTTTAACCCTAACCCTAACTCCACCCACTTTTAAGCCCCTCCCACTTTTCTATTAAGCCCCTCCCACGTTTCTATTAAGCCACACCCATTTTTAAGCCCCTCCCCCCGTTTTTAAGCCACTCCCACTTTTCTATTAAGCCCCTCCCACTTTTCTATTAAGCCACTCCCATTTTTAAGCCACTCCCACCTTTTTAAAGCCCCTCCCCTTTTAAACCCCACCCACTTTCAACCCTCACTTTCAACCCTAACCCTAACCCTAACCCAACCCTCACTTTCAACCCTAACCCTAACCCTAATCCAACCCTCACTTTTAACCCTAACCCTAACTCCACTCACTTTTAAGCCCCTCCCACTTTTCTATTAAGTCCCGCCCACTTTTCTATAAAGCCACACCCATTTTTAAGCCACTCCCATCGTTTTTAAGCCTCCCCCAATTTTCTATTAAGCCCCGCCCACTTTTCTATTAAGCCACACCCGTTTTTAAGCCCCTCCCACCGTTTTTAAGCCACTCCCACCGTTTTTAAGCCACTCCCACTTTTCTATTAAGCCCCTCCCACTTTTCTATTAAGCCACACCCGTTTTTAAGCCCCTCCCACCGTTTTTTAAGCCACTCCCACCGTTTTTAAGCCCCTCCCACTTTTCTATTAAGCCCCGCCCACTTTTCTATTCAGCCACACCCATTTTTAAACCCCTCCCACCGTTTTTAAGCCCCTCCCACTTTTCTATTAAGCCCCTCCCACTTTTCTATTAAGCCACACCCATTTTTAAGCCCCTCCCACCGTTTTTAAGCCCCTCCCACTTTTCTATTAAGCCCCTCCCACTTTTCTATTAAGCCACACCCATTTTTAAGCCCCTCCCACCGTTTTTAAGCCCCTCCCACTTTTCTATTAAGCCACACCCGTTTTTAAGCCCCTCCCACCGTTTTTTAAGCCACTCCCACCGGTTTTAAGCCCCTCCCACTTTTCTATTAAGCCCCGCCCACTTTTCTAATCAGTCACACCCATTTTTAAGCCCCTCCCACCGTTTTTAAGCCCCTCCCATCGTTTTTAAGCCCCTCCCACTTTTCTATTAAGCCCCTCCCACTTTTCTATTAAGCCACACCCGTTTTTAAGCCCCTCCCACCGTTTTTAAGCCACTCCCACCGTTTTTAAGCCCCTCCCCTTTTAAACCCCACCCACTTTCAACCCTCACTTTCAACCCTAACCCTAACCCTAACCCAACCCTCACTTTCAACCCTAACCCTAACCCTAACCCTAATCCAACCCTCACTTTTAACCCTAACCCTAACTCCACCCACTTTAAAGCCCCTCCCACTTTTCTATTAAGCCCCACCCACTTTTCTATTAAGCCACACCCCTTTTTAAGCCCCTCCCACCGTTTTTAAGCCACTCCCACCGTTTTTATGCCCCTCCCACTTTTCTATTAAGCCCCGCCCACTTTTCTATTCAGACACACCCATTTTTAAGCCCCTCCCACCGTTTTTAAGCCACTCCCACTTTTCTATTAAGCCCCTCCCACTTTTCTATTAAGCCACTCCCATTTTTAAGCCACTCCCACCTTTTTAAAGCCCCTCCCCTTTTAAACCCCACCCACTTTCAACCCTCACTTTCAACCCTAACCCTAACCCTAACCCAACCCTCACTTTCAACCCTAACCCTAACCCTAATCCAACCCTCACTTTTAACCCTAACCCTAACTCCACTCACTTTTAAGCCCCTCCCACTTTTCTATTAAGTCCCGCCCACTTTTCTATAAAGCCACACCCATTTTTAAGCCACTCCCATCGTTTTTAAGCCTCCCCCAATTTTCTATTAAGCCCCGCCCACTTTTCTATTAAGCCACACCCGTTTTTAAGCCCCTCCCACCGTTTTTAAGCCACTCCCACCGTTTTTAAGCCACTCCCACTTTTCTATTAAGCCCCTCCCACTTTTCTATTAAGCCACACCCGTTTTTAAGCCCCTCCCACCGGTTTTTAAGCCACTCCCACCGTTTTTAAGCCCCTCCCACTTTTCTATTAAGCCCCGCCCACTTTTCTATTCAGCCACACCCATTTTTAAACCCCTCCCACCGTTTTTAAGCCCCTCCCACTTTTCTATTAAGCCCCTCCCACTTTTCTATTAAGCCACACCCATTTTTAAGCCCCTCCCCCCGTTTTTAAGCCCCTCCCACTTTTCTATTAAGCCACACCCGTTTTTAAGCCCCTCCCACCGTTTTTTAAGCCACTCCCACCGGTTTTAAGCCCCTCCCACTTTTCTATTAAGCCCCGCCCACTTTTCTAATCAGTCACACCCATTTTTAAGCCCCTCCCACCGTTTTTAAGCCCCTCCCATCGTTTTTAAGCCCCTCCCACTTTTCTATTAAGCCCCTCCCACTTTTCTATTAAGCCACACCCGTTTTTAAGCCCCTCCCACCGTTTTTAAGCCACTCCCACCGTTTTTAAGCCCCTCCCCTTTTAAACCCCACCCACTTTCAACCCTCACTTTCAACCCTAACCCTAACCCTAACCCAACCCTCACTTTCAACCCTAACCCTAACCCTAACCCTAATCCAACCCTCACTTTTAACCCTAACCCTAACTCCACCCACTTTAAAGCCCCTCCCACTTTTCTATTAAGCCCCACCCACTTTTCTATTAAGCCACACCCCTTTTTAAGCCCCTCCCACCGTTTTTAAGCCACTCCCACCGTTTTTAAGCCCCTCCCACTTTTCTATTAAGCCCCGCCCACTTTTCTATTCAGACACACCCATTTTTAAGCCCCTCCCACCGTTTTTAAGCCCCTCCCACTTTTCTATTAAGCCCCTCCCACTTTTCTATTAAGCCACACCCATTTTTAAGCCCCTCCCCCCGTTTTTAAGCCCCTCCCACATTCAACCCTCACTTTCAACCCTAACCCTAACCCAACCCTCACTTTCAACCCTAACCCTATCCCTAAACCTAATCCAACCCTCACTTTTAACCCTAACCCTAACTCCACCCACTTTTAAGCCCCTCCCACTTTTCTATTAAGCCCCTCCCACGTTTCTATTAAGCCACACCCATTTTTAAGCCCCTCCCCCCGTTTTTAAGCCACTCCCACTTTTCTATTAAGCCCCTCCCACTTTTCTGTTAAGCCCCTCCCACTTTTCTAATCAGTCACACCCATTTTTAAGCCCCTCCCACCGTTTTTAAGCCCCTCCCATCGTTTTTAAGCCCCTCCCACTTTTCTATTAAGCCCCTCCCACTTTTCTATTAAGCCACACCCGTTTTTAAGCCCCTCCCACCGTTTTTAAGCCACTCCCACCGTTTTTAAGCCCCTCCCCTTTTAAACCCCACCCACTTTCAACCCTCACTTTCAACCCTAACCCTAACCCTAACCCAACCCTCACTTTCAACCCTAACCCTAACCCTAACCCTAATCCAACCCTCACTTTTAACCCTAACCCTAACTCCACCCACTTTAAAGCCCCTCCCACTTTTCTATTAAGCCCCTCCCACTTTTCTATTAAGCCACTCCCATTTTTAAGCCACTCCCACCTTTTTAAAGCCCCTCCCCTTTTAAACCCCACCCACTTTCAACCCTCACTTTCAACCCTAACCCTAACCCTAACCCAACCCTCACTTTCAACCCTAACCCTAACCCTAATCCAACCCTCACTTTTAACCCTAACCCTAACTCCACTCACTTTTAAGCCCCTCCCACTTTTCTATTAAGTCCCGCCCACTTTTCTATAAAGCCACACCCATTTTTAAGCCACTCCCATCGTTTTTAAGCCTCCCCCAATTTTCTATTAAGCCCCGCCCACTTTTCTATTAAGCCACACCCGTTTTTAAGCCCCTCCCACCGTTTTTAAGCCACTCCCACCGTTTTTAAGCCACTCCCACTTTTCTATTAAGCCCCTCCCACTTTTCTATTAAGCCACACCCGTTTTTAAGCCCCTCCCACCGGTTTTTAAGCCACTCCCACCGTTTTTAAGCCCCTCCCACTTTTCTATTAAGCCCCGCCCACTTTTCTATTCAGCCACACCCATTTTTAAACCCCTCCCACCGTTTTTAAGCCCCTCCCACTTTTCTATTAAGCCCCTCCCACTTTTCTATTAAGCCACACCCATTTTTAAGCCCCTCCCCCCGTTTTTAAGCCCCTCCCACTTTTCTATTAAGCCACACCCGTTTTTAAGCCCCTCCCACCGTTTTTTAAGCCACTCCCACCGGTTTTAAGCCCCTCCCACTTTTCTATTAAGCCCCGCCCACTTTTCTAATCAGTCACACCCATTTTTAAGCCCCTCCCACCGTTTTTAAGCCCCTCCCATCGTTTTTAAGCCCCTCCCACTTTTCTATTAAGCCCCTCCCACTTTTCTATTAAGCCACACCCGTTTTTAAGCCCCTCCCACCGTTTTTAAGCCACTCCCACCGTTTTTAAGCCCCTCCCCTTTTAAACCCCACCCACTTTCAACCCTCACTTTCAACCCTAACCCTAACCCTAACCCAACCCTCACTTTCAACCCTAACCCTAACCCTAACCCTAATCCAACCCTCACTTTTAACCCTAACCCTAACTCCACCCACTTTAAAGCCCCTCCCACTTTTCTATTAAGCCCCACCCACTTTTCTATTAAGCCACACCCCTTTTTAAGCCCCTCCCACCGTTTTTAAGCCACTCCCACCGTTTTTAAGCCCCTCCCACTTTTCTATTAAGCCCCGCCCACTTTTCTATTCAGACACACCCATTTTTAAGCCCCTCCCACCGTTTTTAAGCCACTCCCACTTTTCTGTTAAGCCCCTCCCACTTTTCTATTAAGCCACACCCGTTTTTAAGCCCCTCCCACCGTTTTTAAGCCACTCCCACCGTTTTTAAGCCCCTCCCCTTTTAAACCCCACCCACTTTCAACCCTCACTTTCAACCCTAACCCTAACCCTAACCCAACCCTCACTTTCAACCCTAACCCTAACCCTAACCCTAATCCAACCCTCACTTTTAACCCTAACCCTAACTCCACCCACTTTAAAGCCCCTCCCACTTTTCTATTAAGCCCCACCCACTTTTCTATTAAGCCACACCCCTTTTTAAGCCCCTCCCACCGTTTTTAAGCCACTCCCACCGTTTTTAAGCCCCTCCCACTTTTCTATTAAGCCCCGCCCACTTTTCTATTCAGACACACCCATTTTTAAGCCCCTCCCACCGTTTTTAAGCCCCTCCCACTTTTCTATTAAGCCCCTCCCACTTTTCTATTAAGCCACACCCATTTTTAAGCCCCTCCCACCGTTTTTAAGCCCCTCCCACTTTTCTATTAAGCCACACCCGTTTTTAAGCCCCTCCCACCGTTTTTTAAGCCACTCCCACCGGTTTTAAGCCCCTCCCACTTTTCTATTAAGCCCCGCCCACTTTTCTAATCAGTCACACCCATTTTTAAGCCCCTCCCACCGTTTTTAAGCCCCTCCCATCGTTTTTAAGCCCCTCCCACTTTTCTATTAAGCCCCTCCCACTTTTCTATTAAGCCACACCCGTTTTTAAGCCCCTCCCACCGTTTTTAAGCCACTCCCACCGTTTTTAAGCCCCTCCCCTTTTAAACCCCACCCACTTTCAACCCTCACTTTCAACCCTAACCCTAACCCTAACCCAACCCTCACTTTCAACCCTAACCCTAACCCTAACCCTAATCCAACCCTCACTTTTAACCCTAACCCTAACTCCACCCACTTTAAAGCCCCTCCCACTTTTCTATTAAGCCCCACCCACTTTTCTATTAAGCCACACCCCTTTTTAAGCCCCTCCCACCGTTTTTAAGCCACTCCCACCGTTTTTATGCCCCTCCCACTTTTCTATTAAGCCCCGCCCACTTTTCTATTCAGACACACCCATTTTTAAGCCCCTCCCACCGTTTTTAAGCCACTCCCACTTTTCTATTAAGCCCCTCCCACTTTTCTATTAAGCCACTCCCATTTTTAAGCCACTCCCACCTTTTTAAAGCCCCTCCCCTTTTAAACCCCACCCACTTTCAACCCTCACTTTCAACCCTAACCCTAACCCTAACCCAACCCTCACTTTCAACCCTAACCCTAACCCTAATCCAACCCTCACTTTTAACCCTAACCCTAACTCCACTCACTTTTAAGCCCCTCCCACTTTTCTATTAAGTCCCGCCCACTTTTCTATAAAGCCACACCCATTTTTAAGCCACTCCCATCGTTTTTAAGCCTCCCCCAATTTTCTATTAAGCCCCGCCCACTTTTCTATTAAGCCACACCCGTTTTTAAGCCCCTCCCACCGTTTTTAAGCCACTCCCACCGTTTTTAAGCCACTCCCACTTTTCTATTAAGCCCCTCCCACTTTTCTATTAAGCCACACCCGTTTTTAAGCCCCTCCCACCGGTTTTTAAGCCACTCCCACCGTTTTTAAGCCCCTCCCACTTTTCTATTAAGCCCCGCCCACTTTTCTATTCAGCCACACCCATTTTTAAACCCCTCCCACCGTTTTTAAGCCCCTCCCACTTTTCTATTAAGCCCCTCCCACTTTTCTATTAAGCCACACCCATTTTTAAGCCCCTCCCCCCGTTTTTAAGCCCCTCCCACTTTTCTATTAAGCCACACCCGTTTTTAAGCCCCTCCCACCGTTTTTTAAGCCACTCCCACCGGTTTTAAGCCCCTCCCACTTTTCTATTAAGCCCCGCCCACTTTTCTAATCAGTCACACCCATTTTTAAGCCCCTCCCACCGTTTTTAAGCCCCTCCCATCGTTTTTAAGCCCCTCCCACTTTTCTATTAAGCCCCTCCCACTTTTCTATTAAGCCACACCCGTTTTTAAGCCCCTCCCACCGTTTTTAAGCCACTCCCACCGTTTTTAAGCCCCTCCCCTTTTAAACCCCACCCACTTTCAACCCTCACTTTCAACCCTAACCCTAACCCTAACCCAACCCTCACTTTCAACCCTAACCCTAACCCTAACCCTAATCCAACCCTCACTTTTAACCCTAACCCTAACTCCACCCACTTTAAAGCCCCTCCCACTTTTCTATTAAGCCCCACCCACTTTTCTATTAAGCCACACCCCTTTTTAAGCCCCTCCCACCGTTTTTAAGCCACTCCCACCGTTTTTAAGCCCCTCCCACTTTTCTATTAAGCCCCGCCCACTTTTCTATTCAGACACACCCATTTTTAAGCCCCTCCCACCGTTTTTAAGCCCCTCCCACTTTTCTATTAAGCCCCTCCCACTTTTCTATTAAGCCACACCCATTTTTAAGCCCCTCCCCCCGTTTTTAAGCCCCTCCCACATTCAACCCTCACTTTCAACCCTAACCCTAACCCAACCCTCACTTTCAACCCTAACCCTATCCCTAAACCTAATCCAACCCTCACTTTTAACCCTAACCCTAACTCCACCCACTTTTAAGCCCCTCCCACTTTTCTATTAAGCCCCTCCCACGTTTCTATTAAGCCACACCCATTTTTAAGCCCCTCCCCCCGTTTTTAAGCCACTCCCACTTTTCTATTAAGCCCCTCCCACTTTTCTGTTAAGCCCCTCCCACTTTTCTAATCAGTCACACCCATTTTTAAGCCCCTCCCACCGTTTTTAAGCCCCTCCCATCGTTTTTAAGCCCCTCCCACTTTTCTATTAAGCCCCTCCCACTTTTCTATTAAGCCACACCCGTTTTTAAGCCCCTCCCACCGTTTTTAAGCCACTCCCACCGTTTTTAAGCCCCTCCCCTTTTAAACCCCACCCACTTTCAACCCTCACTTTCAACCCTAACCCTAACCCTAACCCAACCCTCACTTTCAACCCTAACCCTAACCCTAACCCTAATCCAACCCTCACTTTTAACCCTAACCCTAACTCCACCCACTTTAAAGCCCCTCCCACTTTTCTATTAAGCCCCTCCCACTTTTCTATTAAGCCACTCCCATTTTTAAGCCACTCCCACCTTTTTAAAGCCCCTCCCCTTTTAAACCCCACCCACTTTCAACCCTCACTTTCAACCCTAACCCTAACCCTAACCCAACCCTCACTTTCAACCCTAACCCTAACCCTAATCCAACCCTCACTTTTAACCCTAACCCTAACTCCACTCACTTTTAAGCCCCTCCCACTTTTCTATTAAGTCCCGCCCACTTTTCTATAAAGCCACACCCATTTTTAAGCCACTCCCATCGTTTTTAAGCCTCCCCCAATTTTCTATTAAGCCCCGCCCACTTTTCTATTAAGCCACACCCGTTTTTAAGCCCCTCCCACCGTTTTTAAGCCACTCCCACCGTTTTTAAGCCACTCCCACTTTTCTATTAAGCCCCTCCCACTTTTCTATTAAGCCACACCCGTTTTTAAGCCCCTCCCACCGGTTTTTAAGCCACTCCCACCGTTTTTAAGCCCCTCCCACTTTTCTATTAAGCCCCGCCCACTTTTCTATTCAGCCACACCCATTTTTAAACCCCTCCCACCGTTTTTAAGCCCCTCCCACTTTTCTATTAAGCCCCTCCCACTTTTCTATTAAGCCACACCCATTTTTAAGCCCCTCCCCCCGTTTTTAAGCCCCTCCCACTTTTCTATTAAGCCACACCCGTTTTTAAGCCCCTCCCACCGTTTTTTAAGCCACTCCCACCGGTTTTAAGCCCCTCCCACTTTTCTATTAAGCCCCGCCCACTTTTCTAATCAGTCACACCCATTTTTAAGCCCCTCCCACCGTTTTTAAGCCCCTCCCATCGTTTTTAAGCCCCTCCCACTTTTCTATTAAGCCCCTCCCACTTTTCTATTAAGCCACACCCGTTTTTAAGCCCCTCCCACCGTTTTTAAGCCACTCCCACCGTTTTTAAGCCCCTCCCCTTTTAAACCCCACCCACTTTCAACCCTCACTTTCAACCCTAACCCTAACCCTAACCCAACCCTCACTTTCAACCCTAACCCTAACCCTAACCCTAATCCAACCCTCACTTTTAACCCTAACCCTAACTCCACCCACTTTAAAGCCCCTCCCACTTTTCTATTAAGCCCCACCCACTTTTCTATTAAGCCACACCCCTTTTTAAGCCCCTCCCACCGTTTTTAAGCCACTCCCACCGTTTTTAAGCCCCTCCCACTTTTCTATTAAGCCCCGCCCACTTTTCTATTCAGACACACCCATTTTTAAGCCCCTCCCACCGTTTTTAAGCCACTCCCACTTTTCTGTTAAGCCCCTCCCACTTTTCTATTAAGCCACACCCGTTTTTAAGCCCCTCCCACCGTTTTTAAGCCACTCCCACCGTTTTTAAGCCCCTCCCCTTTTAAACCCCACCCACTTTCAACCCTCACTTTCAACCCTAACCCTAACCCTAACCCAACCCTCACTTTCAACCCTAACCCTAACCCTAACCCTAATCCAACCCTCACTTTTAACCCTAACCCTAACTCCACCCACTTTAAAGCCCCTCCCACTTTTCTATTAAGCCCCACCCACTTTTCTATTAAGCCACACCCCTTTTTAAGCCCCTCCCACCGTTTTTAAGCCACTCCCACCGTTTTTAAGCCCCTCCCACTTTTCTATTAAGCCCCGCCCACTTTTCTATTCAGACACACCCATTTTTAAGCCCCTCCCACCGTTTTTAAGCCCCTCCCACTTTTCTATTAAGCCCCTCCCACTTTTCTATTAAGCCACACCCATTTTTAAGCCCCTCCCCCCGTTTTTAAGCCCCTCCCACATTCAACCCTCACTTTCAACCCTAACCCTAACCCAACCCTCACTTTCAACCCTAACCCTATCCCTAAACCTAATCCAACCCTCACTTTTAACCCTAACCCTAACTCCACCCACTTTTAAGCCCCTCCCACTTTTCTATTAAGCCCCTCCCACGTTTCTATTAAGCCACACCCATTTTTAAGCCCCTCCCCCCGTTTTTAAGCCACTCCCACTTTTCTATTAAGCCCCTCCCACTTTTCTATTAAGCCACTCCCATTTTTAAGCCACTCCCACCTTTTTAAAGCCCCTCCCCTTTTAAACCCCACCCACTTTCAACCCTCACTTTCAACCCTAACCCTAACCCTAACCCAACCCTCACTTTCAACCCTAACCCTAACCCTAATCCAACCCTCACTTTTAACCCTAACCCTAACTCCACTCACTTTTAAGCCCCTCCCACTTTTCTATTAAGTCCCGCCCACTTTTCTATAAAGCCACACCCATTTTTAAGCCACTCCCATCGTTTTTAAGCCTCCCCCAATTTTCTATTAAGCCCCGCCCACTTTTCTATTAAGCCACACCCGTTTTTAAGCCCCTCCCACCGTTTTTAAGCCACTCCCACCGTTTTTAAGCCACTCCCACTTTTCTATTAAGCCCCTCCCACTTTTCTATTAAGCCACACCCGTTTTTAAGCCCCTCCCACCGTTTTTTAAGCCACTCCCACCGTTTTTAAGCCCCTCCCACTTTTCTATTAAGCCCCGCCCACTTTTCTATTCAGCCACACCCATTTTTAAACCCCTCCCACCGTTTTTAAGCCCCTCCCACTTTTCTATTAAGCCCCTCCCACTTTTCTATTAAGCCACACCCATTTTTAAGCCCCTCCCACCGTTTTTAAGCCCCTCCCACTTTTCTATTAAGCCCCTCCCACTTTTCTATTAAGCCACACCCATTTTTAAGCCCCTCCCACCGTTTTTAAGCCCCTCCCACTTTTCTATTAAGCCACACCCGTTTTTAAGCCCCTCCCACCGTTTTTTAAGCCACTCCCACCGGTTTTAAGCCCCTCCCACTTTTCTATTAAGCCCCGCCCACTTTTCTAATCAGTCACACCCATTTTTAAGCCCCTCCCACCGTTTTTAAGCCCCTCCCATCGTTTTTAAGCCCCTCCCACTTTTCTATTAAGCCCCTCCCACTTTTCTATTAAGCCACACCCGTTTTTAAGCCCCTCCCACCGTTTTTAAGCCACTCCCACCGTTTTTAAGCCCCTCCCCTTTTAAACCCCACCCACTTTCAACCCTCACTTTCAACCCTAACCCTAACCCTAACCCAACCCTCACTTTCAACCCTAACCCTAACCCTAACCCTAATCCAACCCTCACTTTTAACCCTAACCCTAACTCCACCCACTTTAAAGCCCCTCCCACTTTTCTATTAAGCCCCACCCACTTTTCTATTAAGCCACACCCCTTTTTAAGCCCCTCCCACCGTTTTTAAGCCACTCCCACCGTTTTTATGCCCCTCCCACTTTTCTATTAAGCCCCGCCCACTTTTCTATTCAGACACACCCATTTTTAAGCCCCTCCCACCGTTTTTAAGCCACTCCCACTTTTCTATTAAGCCCCTCCCACTTTTCTATTAAGCCACTCCCATTTTTAAGCCACTCCCACCTTTTTAAAGCCCCTCCCCTTTTAAACCCCACCCACTTTCAACCCTCACTTTCAACCCTAACCCTAACCCTAACCCAACCCTCACTTTCAACCCTAACCCTAACCCTAATCCAACCCTCACTTTTAACCCTAACCCTAACTCCACTCACTTTTAAGCCCCTCCCACTTTTCTATTAAGTCCCGCCCACTTTTCTATAAAGCCACACCCATTTTTAAGCCACTCCCATCGTTTTTAAGCCTCCCCCAATTTTCTATTAAGCCCCGCCCACTTTTCTATTAAGCCACACCCGTTTTTAAGCCCCTCCCACCGTTTTTAAGCCACTCCCACCGTTTTTAAGCCACTCCCACTTTTCTATTAAGCCCCTCCCACTTTTCTATTAAGCCACACCCGTTTTTAAGCCCCTCCCACCGGTTTTTAAGCCACTCCCACCGTTTTTAAGCCCCTCCCACTTTTCTATTAAGCCCCGCCCACTTTTCTATTCAGCCACACCCATTTTTAAACCCCTCCCACCGTTTTTAAGCCCCTCCCACTTTTCTATTAAGCCCCTCCCACTTTTCTATTAAGCCACACCCATTTTTAAGCCCCTCCCCCCGTTTTTAAGCCCCTCCCACTTTTCTATTAAGCCACACCCGTTTTTAAGCCCCTCCCACCGTTTTTTAAGCCACTCCCACCGGTTTTAAGCCCCTCCCACTTTTCTATTAAGCCCCGCCCACTTTTCTAATCAGTCACACCCATTTTTAAGCCCCTCCCACCGTTTTTAAGCCCCTCCCATCGTTTTTAAGCCCCTCCCACTTTTCTATTAAGCCCCTCCCACTTTTCTATTAAGCCACACCCGTTTTTAAGCCCCTCCCACCGTTTTTAAGCCACTCCCACCGTTTTTAAGCCCCTCCCCTTTTAAACCCCACCCACTTTCAACCCTCACTTTCAACCCTAACCCTAACCCTAACCCAACCCTCACTTTCAACCCTAACCCTAACCCTAACCCTAATCCAACCCTCACTTTTAACCCTAACCCTAACTCCACCCACTTTAAAGCCCCTCCCACTTTTCTATTAAGCCCCACCCACTTTTCTATTAAGCCACACCCCTTTTTAAGCCCCTCCCACCGTTTTTAAGCCACTCCCACCGTTTTTAAGCCCCTCCCACTTTTCTATTAAGCCCCGCCCACTTTTCTATTCAGACACACCCATTTTTAAGCCCCTCCCACCGTTTTTAAGCCCCTCCCACTTTTCTATTAAGCCCCTCCCACTTTTCTATTAAGCCACACCCATTTTTAAGCCCCTCCCCCCGTTTTTAAGCCCCTCCCACATTCAACCCTCACTTTCAACCCTAACCCTAACCCAACCCTCACTTTCAACCCTAACCCTATCCCTAAACCTAATCCAACCCTCACTTTTAACCCTAACCCTAACTCCACCCACTTTTAAGCCCCTCCCACTTTTCTATTAAGCCCCTCCCACGTTTCTATTAAGCCACACCCATTTTTAAGCCCCTCCCCCCGTTTTTAAGCCACTCCCACTTTTCTATTAAGCCCCTCCCACTTTTCTGTTAAGCCCCTCCCACTTTTCTATTAAGCCACACCCGTTTTAAGCCCCTCCCACCGTTTTTAAGCCACTCCCACTTTTCTGTTAAGCCCCTCCCACTTTTCTATTAAGCCACACCCGTTTTTAAGCCCCTCCCACCGTTTTTAAGCCACTCCCACCGTTTTTAAGCCCCTCCCCTTTTAAACCCCACCCACTTTCAACCCTCACTTTCAACCCTAACCCTAACCCTAACCCAACCCTCACTTTCAACCCTAACCCTAACCCTAACCCTAATCCAACCCTCACTTTTAACCCTAACCCTAACTCCACCCACTTTAAAGCCCCTCCCACTTTTCTATTAAGCCCCACCCACTTTTCTATTAAGCCACACCCCTTTTTAAGCCCCTCCCACCGTTTTTAAGCCACTCCCACCGTTTTTAAGCCCCTCCCACTTTTCTATTAAGCCCCGCCCACTTTTCTATTCAGACACACCCATTTTTAAGCCCCTCCCACCGTTTTTAAGCCCCTCCCACTTTTCTATTAAGCCCCTCCCACTTTTCTATTAAGCCACACCCGTTTTTAAGCCCCTCCCACCGTTTTTAAGCCACTCCCACTTTTCTATTAAGCCACTCCCATTTTTAAGCCACTCCCACCTTTTTAAAGCCCCTCCCCTTTTAAACCCCACCCACTTTCAACCCTCACTTTCAACCCTAACCCTAACCCTAACCCAACCCTCACTTTCAACCCTAACCCTAACCCTAATCCAACCCTCACTTTTAACCCTAACCCTAACTCCACTCACTTTTAAGCCCCTCCCACTTTTCTATTAAGTCCCGCCCACTTTTCTATAAAGCCACACCCATTTTTAAGCCACTCCCATCGTTTTTAAGCCTCCCCCAATTTTCTATTAAGCCCCGCCCACTTTTCTATTAAGCCACACCCGTTTTTAAGCCCCTCCCACCGTTTTTAAGCCACTCCCACCGTTTTTAAGCCACTCCCACTTTTCTATTAAGCCCCTCCCACTTTTCTATTAAGCCACACCCGTTTTTAAGCCCCTCCCACCGGTTTTTAAGCCACTCCCACCGTTTTTAAGCCCCTCCCACTTTTCTATTAAGCCCCGCCCACTTTTCTATTCAGCCACACCCATTTTTAAACCCCTCCCACCGTTTTTAAGCCCCTCCCACTTTTCTATTAAGCCCCTCCCACTTTTCTATTAAGCCACACCCATTTTTAAGCCCCTCCCCCCGTTTTTAAGCCCCTCCCACTTTTCTATTAAGCCACACCCGTTTTTAAGCCCCTCCCACCGTTTTTTAAGCCACTCCCACCGGTTTTAAGCCCCTCCCACTTTTCTATTAAGCCCCGCCCACTTTTCTAATCAGTCACACCCATTTTTAAGCCCCTCCCACCGTTTTTAAGCCCCTCCCATCGTTTTTAAGCCCCTCCCACTTTTCTATTAAGCCCCTCCCACTTTTCTATTAAGCCACACCCGTTTTTAAGCCCCTCCCACCGTTTTTAAGCCACTCCCACCGTTTTTAAGCCCCTCCCCTTTTAAACCCCACCCACTTTCAACCCTCACTTTCAACCCTAACCCTAACCCTAACCCAACCCTCACTTTCAACCCTAACCCTAACCCTAACCCTAATCCAACCCTCACTTTTAACCCTAACCCTAACTCCACCCACTTTAAAGCCCCTCCCACTTTTCTATTAAGCCCCACCCACTTTTCTATTAAGCCACACCCCTTTTTAAGCCCCTCCCACCGTTTTTAAGCCACTCCCACCGTTTTTAAGCCCCTCCCACTTTTCTATTAAGCCCCGCCCACTTTTCTATTCAGACACACCCATTTTTAAGCCCCTCCCACCGTTTTTAAGCCCCTCCCACTTTTCTATTAAGCCCCTCCCACTTTTCTATTAAGCCACACCCATTTTTAAGCCCCTCCCCCCGTTTTTAAGCCCCTCCCACATTCAACCCTCACTTTCAACCCTAACCCTAACCCAACCCTCACTTTCAACCCTAACCCTATCCCTAAACCTAATCCAACCCTCACTTTTAACCCTAACCCTAACTCCACCCACTTTTAAGCCCCTCCCACTTTTCTATTAAGCCCCTCCCACGTTTCTATTAAGCCACACCCATTTTTAAGCCCCTCCCCCCGTTTTTAAGCCACTCCCACTTTTCTATTAAGCCCCTCCCACTTTTCTGTTAAGCCCCTCCCACTTTTCTATTAAGCCACACCCATTTTTAAGCCCCTCCCCCCGTTTTTAAGCCCCTCCCACATTCAACCCTCACTTTCAACCCTAACCCTAACCCAACCCTCACTTTCAACCCTAACCCTATCCCTAAACCTAATCCAACCCTCACTTTTAACCCTAACCCTAACTCCACCCACTTTTAAGCCCCTCCCACTTTTCTATTAAGCCCCTCCCACGTTTCTATTAAGCCACACCCATTTTTAAGCCCCTCCCCCCGTTTTTAAGCCACTCCCACTTTTCTATTAAGCCCCTCCCACTTTTCTGTTAAGCCCCTCCCACTTTTCTATTAAGCCACACCCGTTTTAAGCCCCTCCCACCGTTTTTAAGCCACTCCCACTTTTCTGTTAAGCCCCTCCCACTTTTCTATTAAGCCACACCCGTTTTTAAGCCCCTCCCACCGTTTTTAAGCCACTCCCACCGTTTTTAAGCCCCTCCCCTTTTAAACCCCACCCACTTTCAACCCTCACTTTCAACCCTAACCCTAACCCTAACCCAACCCTCACTTTCAACCCTAACCCTAACCCTAACCCTAATCCAACCCTCACTTTTAACCCTAACCCTAACTCCACCCACTTTAAAGCCCCTCCCACTTTTCTATTAAGCCCCACCCACTTTTCTATTAAGCCACACCCCTTTTTAAGCCCCTCCCACCGTTTTTAAGCCACTCCCACCGTTTTTAAGCCCCTCCCACTTTTCTATTAAGCCCCGCCCACTTTTCTATTCAGACACACCCATTTTTAAGCCCCTCCCACCGTTTTTAAGCCCCTCCCACTTTTCTATTAAGCCCCTCCCACTTTTCTATTAAGCCACACCCGTTTTTAAGCCCCTCCCACCGTTTTTAAGCCACTCCCACTTTTCTATTAAGCCACTCCCATTTTTAAGCCACTCCCACCTTTTTAAAGCCCCTCCCCTTTTAAACCCCACCCACTTTCAACCCTCACTTTCAACCCTAACCCTAACCCTAACCCAACCCTCACTTTCAACCCTAACCCTAACCCTAATCCAACCCTCACTTTTAACCCTAACCCTAACTCCACTCACTTTTAAGCCCCTCCCACTTTTCTATTAAGTCCCGCCCACTTTTCTATAAAGCCACACCCATTTTTAAGCCACTCCCATCGTTTTTAAGCCTCCCCCAATTTTCTATTAAGCCCCGCCCACTTTTCTATTAAGCCACACCCGTTTTTAAGCCCCTCCCACCGTTTTTAAGCCACTCCCACCGTTTTTAAGCCACTCCCACTTTTCTATTAAGCCCCTCCCACTTTTCTATTAAGCCACACCCGTTTTTAAGCCCCTCCCACCGGTTTTTAAGCCACTCCCACCGTTTTTAAGCCCCTCCCACTTTTCTATTAAGCCCCGCCCACTTTTCTATTCAGCCACACCCATTTTTAAACCCCTCCCACCGTTTTTAAGCCCCTCCCACTTTTCTATTAAGCCCCTCCCACTTTTCTATTAAGCCACACCCATTTTTAAGCCCCTCCCCCCGTTTTTAAGCCCCTCCCACTTTTCTATTAAGCCACACCCGTTTTTAAGCCCCTCCCACCGTTTTTTAAGCCACTCCCACCGGTTTTAAGCCCCTCCCACTTTTCTATTAAGCCCCGCCCACTTTTCTAATCAGTCACACCCATTTTTAAGCCCCTCCCACCGTTTTTAAGCCCCTCCCATCGTTTTTAAGCCCCTCCCACTTTTCTATTAAGCCCCTCCCACTTTTCTATTAAGCCACACCCGTTTTTAAGCCCCTCCCACCGTTTTTAAGCCACTCCCACCGTTTTTAAGCCCCTCCCCTTTTAAACCCCACCCACTTTCAACCCTCACTTTCAACCCTAACCCTAACCCTAACCCAACCCTCACTTTCAACCCTAACCCTAACCCTAACCCTAATCCAACCCTCACTTTTAACCCTAACCCTAACTCCACCCACTTTAAAGCCCCTCCCACTTTTCTATTAAGCCCCACCCACTTTTCTATTAAGCCACACCCCTTTTTAAGCCCCTCCCACCGTTTTTAAGCCACTCCCACCGTTTTTAAGCCCCTCCCACTTTTCTATTAAGCCCCGCCCACTTTTCTATTCAGACACACCCATTTTTAAGCCCCTCCCACCGTTTTTAAGCCCCTCCCACTTTTCTATTAAGCCCCTCCCACTTTTCTATTAAGCCACACCCATTTTTAAGCCCCTCCCCCCGTTTTTAAGCCCCTCCCACATTCAACCCTCACTTTCAACCCTAACCCTAACCCAACCCTCACTTTCAACCCTAACCCTATCCCTAAACCTAATCCAACCCTCACTTTTAACCCTAACCCTAACTCCACCCACTTTTAAGCCCCTCCCACTTTTCTATTAAGCCCCTCCCACGTTTCTATTAAGCCACACCCATTTTTAAGCCCCTCCCCCCGTTTTTAAGCCACTCCCACTTTTCTATTAAGCCCCTCCCACTTTTCTGTTAAGCCCCTCCCACTTTTCTATTAAGCCACACCCGTTTTAAGCCCCTCCCACCGTTTTTAAGCCACTCCCACTTTTCTGTTAAGCCCCTCCCACTTTTCTATTAAGCCACACCCGTTTTTAAGCCCCTCCCACCGTTTTTAAGCCACTCCCACCGTTTTTAAGCCCCTCCCCTTTTAAACCCCACCCACTTTCAACCCTCACTTTCAACCCTAACCCTAACCCTAACCCAACCCTCACTTTCAACCCTAACCCTAACCCTAACCCTAATCCAACCCTCACTTTTAACCCTAACCCTAACTCCACCCACTTTAAAGCCCCTCCCACTTTTCTATTAAGCCCCACCCACTTTTCTATTAAGCCACACCCCTTTTTAAGCCCCTCCCACCGTTTTTAAGCCACTCCCACCGTTTTTAAGCCCCTCCCACTTTTCTATTAAGCCCCGCCCACTTTTCTATTCAGACACACCCATTTTTAAGCCCCTCCCACCGTTTTTAAGCCCCTCCCACTTTTCTATTAAGCCCCTCCCACTTTTCTATTAAGCCACACCCGTTTTTAAGCCCCTCCCACCGTTTTTAAGCCACTCCCACTTTTCTATTAAGCCCCTCCCACTTTTCTATTAAGCCACTCCCATTTTTAAGCCACTCCCACCTTTTTAAAGCCCATCCCCTTTTAAACCCCACCCACTTTCAACCCTCACTTTCAACCCTAACCCTAACCCAACCCTCACTTTCAACCCTAACCCTAACCCTAATCCAACCCTCACTTTTAACCCTAACCCTAACTCCACTCACTTTTAAGCCCCTCCCACTTTTCTATTAAGTCCCGCCCACTTTTCTATAAAGCCACACCCATTTTTAAGCCACTCCCATCGTTTTTAAGCCTCTCCCAATTTTCTATTAAGCCCCGCCCACTTTTCTATTAAGCCACACCCATTTTTAAGCCCCTCCCACCGTTTTTAAGCCACTCCCACCGTTTTTAAGCCACTCCCACTTTTCTATTAAGCCCCTCCCACTTTTCTATTAAGCCACACCCATTTTTAAGCCCCTCCCACCGGTTTTAAGCCACTCCCACCGTTTTTAAGCCACTCCCAATTTTCTATTAAGCCCCTCCCACTTTTCTATTAAGCCACTCCCATTTTTAAGCCACTCCCACCTTTTTTAAGCCCCTCCCCTTTTAAACCCCACCCACTTTCAACCCTCACTTTCAACCCTAACCCTAACCCTCACCCAACCCTCACTTTCAACCCTAACCCAACCCTCACTTTGAACCCTAACCCTAACTCCACTCACTTTTAAGCCCCTCCCACTTTTCTATTAAGTCTCGCCCACTTTTCTATTAAGCCACACCCATTTTTAAGCCACTCCCATTTTTAAGCCACTCCCACCGTTTTTAAGCCCCTCCCACTTTTCTACTAAGCCCGCCCACTTTTCTATTAAGCCACACCCATTTTTAAGCCCCTCCCACCGTTTTTAAGCCACTCATACCGTTTTTAAGCCCTCCCACTTTTCTATTAAGCCCCTACCACTTTTCTATTAAGCCACACCCATTTTTAAGCCCCTCCCACCGTTTTTAAGCCACTCCCACCATTTTTAAGCCACTACCACTTTTCTATTAAGCCCCTCCCACTTTTCTATTAAGCCACTCCCATTTTTAAGCCACTCCCACGGGTTTTTAGCCACTCCCACTTTTCTATTAAGCCCCTCCCACTTTTCTATTAAGCCACACCCATTTTTAAGCCCCTCCCACCGTTTTTAAGCCACTCCCACCGTTTTTAAGCCACTCTCACTTTTCTATTAAGCCCCTCCCACTTTTCTATTAAGCCACACCCATTTTTAAGCCCCTCCCACTTTCCTATTAAGCCACACCCACTATTCTATTAAGCCACACCCATTTTAAGCCCCTCCCACCGTTTTTAAGCCCCTCCCCTTTAAAATTCCACACATTTCAACCCTCACTTTCAACCCTAACCCTAACCCTAACCCTAAATATATTTTATGCACTGTATATGAGCTGGCGATTTCTAAGTCTGTGGTTCCGAGAGGGGGTAACCAGGCTCACTAATAAAGGTCAAGCCACTTGGCTGCCAGAATGCCCTGCTTCAGCACAGACCAGTAAGGCATTGTGATACGCGTATCCCCGGTATAGTCAGGGGTTAATGGGAGTCGTCCCCGTCCCCCCAGTATACGCCCAGAACCATGGACCCGGTACTTGTGGTTCGGACTGTCTCCAACCAGCCATAATGTTGTGAGAGTGAAATTATGTCTAAGTCCAGCTTTGGTACATTAGAAGCAACTCTGAAACTTAACCTAAGCGTTTTTCGAAGCTTCTTTTTGGATAACTTCTTATAGGAAGGTCTAGGAGCTCTGAAAATGAACGTGCGCGTCTTTCACTCTTCCCGAGGGACTTAGAAGAATTTTGTGATATTTTTTTATTAAAATGGTGTACTGCACCGACACACTTTATTCGAGCAAATACCCAGTATGTACCTGGCAGATACCTGGAATGCACCGCTCCTCACCTCTGACAAGCCCCATTGCGTTTGCCTTCCCAGCCTGGGTTCATGCCTGGCTGACGGGCGGCTGATCTGTTAAATGATAATGATTAGGATTTAATAGGCTGCAATGCTTCGCGTGTCTACCAGATGGCATAAATTCATGAATTGTAATGCAGTATATATATATATACTGTGCAGTATTGCAGCCAGCAGGAATAAAATGCTTCAATCCCTGCCTGGAAAATATCTCAATGCACTCGGGCAGAAAACAGTCACAAACCTCAATACACCCGGGTATACCCGAATTCGTGGGACTAGCCGAGCTCGAATAAAGTGTGTCGCCAGTGTATAAGGGTATATATTTAAATATATTTTATGCACTGTATATGAGCTGGCGATTTCTAAGTCTGTGGTTTCGAGAGGGGGTAACCAGGTTTACTAATAAAGGTCAAGCCACTTGGCTGCCAGAATGCCCTGCTTCAGCACAGACCAGAAAGGCATTGTGATAAGCGAATCCCCGGTATAGTCAGGGGTTAATGGGAGTCGTCCCCGTCCCCCCAGTATACGCCCAGAACCATGGACCCGGTACTTGTGGTTCGGACTGTCTCCAACCAGCCATAAAGTTGTGAGAGTGAAATTATGTCTAAGTCCAGCTTTGGTACATTAGAAGCAACTCTGAAACTTAACCTAAGCGTTTTTCGAAGCTACTTTTCGGCTAACTTCTTATAGGAAGGTCTAGGAGCTCTGAAAATGAACGTGCGCGTCTTTCACTCTTCCTGAGGGACTTAGAAGAATTTTGTGATATTTTTTATTAAAATGGTGTATAAGGGTATATATATAAATATTTTATGCACTGTATATGAGCTGGCGATTTCTAAGTCTGTGGTTCCGAGAGGGGGTAACCAGGCTCACTAATAAAGGTCAAGCCACTTGGCTGCCAGAATGCCCTGCTTCAGCACAGACCAGTAAGGCATTGTGATACGCGTATCCCCGGTATAGTCAGGGGTTAATGGGAGTCGTCCCCATCCCCCCAGTATATGCCCAGAACCATGGACCCGGTACTTGTGGTTCGGACTGTCTCCAACCAGCCATAATGTTGTGAGAGTGAAATTATGTCTAAGTCCAGCTTTGGTACATTAGAAGCAACTCTCAAACTTAACCTAATCGTTTATCGAAGCTACTTTTTGGCTAACTTCTTATAGGAAGGTCTAGGAGCTCTGAAAATGAACGTGCGCGTCTTTCACTCTTCCCGAGGGACTTAGAAGAATTTTGTGATATTTTTTATTAAAATGGTGTATAAGGGTGTATATTTAAATATATTTTATGCACTGTATATGAGCTGGCGATTTCTAAGTCTGTGGTTCCGAGAGGGGGTAACCAGGCTCACTAATAAAGGTCAAGCCACTTGGCTGCCAGAATGCCCTGCTTCAGCACAGACCAGAAAGGCATTGTGATAAGCGAATCCCCGGTATAGTCAGGGGTAAATGGGAGTCGTCCCCGTCCCCCCAGTATACGCCCAGAACCATGGACCCGGTACTTGTGGTTCGGACTGTCTCCAACCAGCCATAATGTTGTGACAGTGAAATTCTGTCCAAGTCCAGCTTCGGTACATTAGAAGCAACTCTGAAACTTAACCTAAGCATTTTTCGAAGCTACTTTTTGGCTAACTTCTTATAGGAAGGTCTAGGAGCTCTGAAAATGAACGTGCGCGTCTTTCACTCTTCCCAAAGGAATTGGAAGAATTTTGTGATATTTGTTATTAAAATGGTGTATAAGGGTATATATATAAATATATTTTATGCACTGTATATGAGCTGGCGATTTCTAAGTCTGTGGTTCTGAGAGGGGGTAACCAGGCTCACTAATAAAGGTCAAGCCACTTGGCTGCCAGAATGCCCTGCTTCAGCACAGACCAGAAAGGCATTGTGATAAGCGAATCCCCGGTATAGTCAGGGGTAAATGGGAGTCGTCCCCGTCCCCCCAGTATACGCCCAGAACCATGGACCCAGTACTTGTGGTTCGGACTGTCTCCAACCAGCCATAATGTTGTGAGAGTGAAATTATGTCTAAGTCCAGCTTCGGTACATTAGAAGCAACTCTGAAACTTAACCTAAGCATTTTTCGAAGCTACTTTTTGGCTAACTTCTTATAGGAAGTTCTAGGTGCTCTGAAAATGAACGTGCGCGTCTTTCACTCTTCCCAAAGGACTTGGAAGAATTTTGTGATATTTTTTATTAAAATGGTGTATAAGGGTATATATATAAATATATTTTATGCACTGTATATGAGCTGGCGATTTCTAAGTCTGTGGTTCCGAGAGGGGGTAACCATGCTCACTAATAAAGGTCAAGCCAATTGGCTGCCAGAATGCCCTGCTTCAGCACAGACCAGTAAGGCATTGTGATACGCGTATCCCCGGTATAGTCAGGGGTTAATGGGAGTCGTCCCCGTCCCCCCAGTATACGCCCAGAACCATGGACCCAGTACTTGTGGTTCGGACTGTCTAAACCAGCCATAATGTTGTGAGAGTGAAATTATGTCTAAGTCCAGCTTTGGTACATTAGAAGCAACTCTGAAACTTAACCTAAGCGTTTTTCGAAGCTACTTTTTGGCTAACTTCTTATAGGAAGGTCTAGGAGCTCTGAAAATGAACGTGCGCGTCTTTCACTCTTCCCGAGGGACTTAGAAGAATTTTGTGATATTTTTTATTAAAATGGTGTATAAGGGTATATATTTAAATATATTTTATGCACTGTAATAGAGCTGGCGATTTCTAAATCTGTGGTTCCGAGAGGGGGTAACCAGGCTCACTAATAAAGGTCAAGCCACTTGGCTGCCAGAATGCCCTGCTTCAGCACAGACCAGAAAGGCATTGTGATAAGCGAATCCCCGGTATAGTCAGGGGTTAATGGGAGTCGTCCCCGTCCCCCCAGTATACGCCCAGAACCATGGACCCGGTACTTGTGGTTCGGACTGTCTCCAACCAGCCATAATGTTGTGAGAGTGAAATTATGTCTAACTCCAGCTTTGGTACATTAGCAGCAACTCTGAAACTTAACCTAAGCGTTTTTCGAAGCTACTTTTTGGCTAACTTCTTATAGGAAGGTCTAGGAGCTCTGAAAATGAATGTGCGCATCTTTCACTCTTCCCAAGGGACTTAGAAGAATTTTGTGATATTTTTTATTAAAATGGTGTATAAGGGTATATATATAAATATATTTTATGCACTGTATATGAGCTGGCGATTTCTAAGTCTGTGGTTCCGAGAGGGGGTAACCAGGCTCACTAATAAAGGTCAAGCCACTTGGCTGCCAGAATGTCCTGCTTCAGCACAGACCAGTAAGGCATTGTGATATGCGTATCCACAGTATAGTCAGGGGTTAATGGGAGTCGTCCCCGTCCCCCCAGTATACGCCCAGAACCATGGACCCGGTACTTGTGTTTCGGACTGTCTCCATCCAGCCATAATGTTGTGAGAGTGAAATTATGTCTAAGTCCAGCTTCGGTACATTAGAAGCAACTCTGAAACTTAACCTAAGCGTTTATCGAAGCTACTTTTTGGCTAACTTCTTATAGGAAGGTCTAGGAGCTCTGAAAATGAACATGCGCGTCTTTCACTTTTCCCGAGGGACTTAGAAGAATTTTGTGATATTTTTTATTAAAATGGTGTATAAGGGTATACTGCACCGACACACTTTATTCGAGCAAATACCCAGTATGTACCTGGCAGATACCTGGTATGCGCCACTCCTCACCTCTGACAAGCCCCGTTGCGTTTGCCTTCCCAGCCTGGGTTCATGCCTGGCTGACGAGCAGCTGATCTGTTAAATGATAATGATTAGGATTTAATAGGCTGCAATGCTTTGCGTGTCTACCAGATGGCATAAATTCATGAATTGTAATGCAGTATATATATATATACTGTGCAGTATTGCAGCCAGCGGGAATAAAATGCTTCAATCCCTGCCTGGAAAATAACTCAATGCACTCGGGCAGAAAAAAGTCACAAACCTCAATACACCCGGGTATACCCGAATTCGTGGGACTAGCCGAGCTCGAATAAAGTGTGTCGCCAGTGTATATATAAATATATTTTATGCACTGTATATGAGCTGGCGATTTCTAAGTCTGTGGTTCCGAGAGGGGGTAACCAGGCTCACTAATAAAGGTCAAGCCACTTGGCTGCCAGAATGCCCTGCTTCAGCACAGACCAGTAAGGCATTGTGATACGCGTATCCCCAGTATAGTCAGGGGTTAATGGGAGTCGTCCCCGTACCCCCAGTATACGCCCAGAACCATGGACCCGGTACTTGTGGTTCGGACTGTCTCCAACCAGCCATAATGTTGTGACAGTGAAATTATGTCTAAGTCCAGCTTCGGTACATTAGAAGCAACTCTGAAACTTAACCTAAGCATTTTTCGAAGCTACTTTTTGGCTAACTTCTTATAGGAAGGTCTAGGAGCTCTGAAAATGAACGTGAGCGTCTTTCACTCTTCCCGAAGGACTTGGAAGAATTTTGTGATATTTTTTATTAAAATGGTGTATAAGGGTATATATATAAATATATTTTATGCACTGTAATAGAGCTGGCGATTTCTAAATCTGTGGTTCCGAGAGGGGGTAACCAGTCTCACTAATAAAGGTCAAGCCACTTGGCTGCCAGAATGCCCTGCTTCAGCACAGACCAGAAAGGCATTGTGATAAGCGAATCCCCGGTATAGTCAGGGGTTAATGGGAGTCGTCCCCGTCCCCCCAGTATACGCCCAGAACCATGGACCCGGTACTTGTAGTTCGGACTGTCTCCAACCAGCCATAATGTTGTGAGAGTGAAATTATGTCTAAGTCCAGCTTTGGTACATTAGCAGCAACTCTGAAACTTAACCTAAGCGTTTTTCGAAGCTACTTTTTGGCTAACTTCTTATAGGAAGGTCTAGGAGCTCTGAAAATGAACGTGCGCGTCTTTCACTCTTCCCGAGGGACTTAGAAGAATTTTGTGATATTTTTTATTAAAATGGTGTATAAGGGTATATATATAAATATATTTTATGCACTGTATATGAGCTGGCGATTTCTAAGTCTGTGGTTCCGAGAGGGGGTAACCAGGCTCACTAATAGAGGTCAAGCCAATTGGCTGCCAGAATGCCCTGCTTCAGCACAGACCAGAAAGGCATTGTGATAAGCGAATCCCCGGTATAGTCAGGGGTTAATGGGAGTCGTCCCCGTCCCCCCAGTATACGCCCAGAACCATGGACCCGGTACTTGTGGTTTGGACTGTCTCCAACCAGCCATAATGTTGTGAGAGTGAAATTATGTCTAAGTCCAGCTTTGGTACATTAGAAGCAACTCTGAAACTTAACCTAAGCATTTTTCGAAGCTACTTTTTGGCTAATTTCTTATAGGAAGGTCTAGGAGCTCTGAAAATGAACGTGCGTGTCTTTCACTCTTCCCGAGGGACTTAGAAGAATTTTGTGATATTTTTTATTAAAATGGTGTATAAGGGTATATATATAAATATATTTTATGCACTGTATATGAGCTGGCGATTTCTAAGTCTGTGGTTCCGAGAGGGGGTAACCAGGCTCACTAATAAAGGTCAAGCCACTTGGCTGCCAGAATGCCCTGCTTCAGCACAGACCAGTAAGGCATTGTGATACGCGTATCCCCGGTATAGTCAGGGGTTAATGGGAGTTGTCCCCGTCCCCCCAGTATACGCCCAGAACCATGGACCCGGTACTTGTGGTTCGGACTGTCTCCAACCAGCCATAATGTTGTGAGAGTGAAATTATGTCTAAGTCCAGCTTTGGTACATTAGAAGCAACTCTGAAACTTAACCTAAGCATTTTTCGAAGCTACTTTTTGGCTAACTTCTTATAGGAAGGTCTAGTAGCTCTGAAAATGAACGTGCACGTCTTTCACTCTTCCCGAGGGACTTAGAAGAATTTTGTGATATTTTTTATTAAAATGGTGTATAAGGGTATATATATAAATATATTTTATGCACTGTATATGAGCTGGCGATTTCTAAGTCTGTGGTTCCGAGAGGGGGTAACCAGGCTCACTAATAAAGGTCAAGCCACTTGGCTGCCAGAATGCCCTGCTTCAGCACAGACCAGTAAGGCATTGTGATACGCGTATCCCCGGTATAGTCAGGGGTTAATGGGAGTTGTCCCCGTCCCCCCAGTATACGCCCAGAACCATGGACCCGGTACTTGTGGTTCGGACTGTCTCCAACCAGCCATAATGTTGTGAGAGTGAAATTATGTCTAAGTCCAGCTTTGGTACATTAGAAGCAACTCTGAAACTTAACCTAAGCATTTTTCGAAGCTACTTTTTGGCTAACTTCTTATAGGAAGGTCTAGTAGCTCTGAAAATGAACGTGCACGTCTTTCACTCTTCCCGAGGGACTTAGAAGAATTTTGTGATATTTTTTATTAAAATGGTGTATAAGGGTATATATATAAATATATTTTATGCACTGTATATGAGCTGGCGATTTCTAAGTCTGTGGTTCCGAGAGGGGGTAACCAGGCTCACTAATAAATGTCAAGCCACTTGGCTGCCAGAATGCCCTGCTTCAGCACAGACCAGTAAGGCATTGTGATACGCGTATCCCCGGTATAGTCAGGGGTTAATGGGAGTCGTCCCCGTCCCCCCAGTATACGCCCAGAACCATGGACCCGGTACTTGTGGTTCGGACTGTCTCCAACCAGCCATAATGTTGTGAGAGTGAAATTATGTCTAAGTCCAGCTTTGGTACATTAGAAGCAACTCTGAAACTTAACCTAAGCGTTTATCGAAGCTACTTTTTGGCTAACTTCTTATTGGTAGGTCTAGGAGCTCTGAAAATGAACATGTGCGTCTTTCACTTTTCCCGAGGGACTTAGAAGAATTTTGTGATATTTTTTATTAAAATGGTGTATAAGGGTATATATATAAATATATTTTATGCTCTGTATATGAGCTGGCGATTTCTAAGTCTGTGGTTCCGAGAGGGGGTAACCAGGCTCACTAATAAAGGTCAAGCCACTTGGCTGCCAGAATGCCCTGCTTCAGCACAGACCAGTAAGGCATTGTGATACGCGTATCCCCGGTATAGTCAGGGGTTAATGGGAGTCGTCCCCGTCCCCCCAGTATACGCCCAGAACCATGGACCCGGTACTTGTGGTTCGGACTGTCTCCAACCAGCCATAATGTTGTGAGAGTGAAATTATGTCTAAGTCCAGCTTTGGTACATTAGAAGCAACTCTGAAACTTAACCTAAGCGTTTATCGAAGCTACTTTTCGGCTAACTTCTTATAGGAAGGTCTAGGAGCTCTGAAAATGAACATGCGTGTCTTTCACTTTTCCCGAGGGACTTAGAAGAATTTTGTGATATTTTTTATTAAAATGGTGTATAAGGGTATATATATAAATATATTGTATGCACTGTAATAGAGCTGGCGATTTCTAAGTCTGTGGTTCCGAGAGGGGGTAACCAGGCTCACTAATAAAGGTCAAGCCACTTGGCTGCCAGAATGCCCTGCTTCAGCACAGACCAGTAAGGCATTGTGATAAGCGAATCCCCGGTATAGTCAGGGGTTAATGGGAGTCGTCCCCGTCCCCCCAGTATATGCCCAGAACCATGGACCCGGTACTTGTGGTTCGGACTCTCTCCAACCAGCCATAATGTTGTGAGAGTGAAATTATGTCTAAGTCCAGCTTTGGTACATTAGAAGCAACTCTGAAACGTAACCTAAGCGTTTTTCGAAGCTACTTTTCAGCTAACTTCTTATAGGAAGGTCTAGGAGCTCTGAATATGAACATGCGCGTCTTTCACTCTTCCCGAGGGACTTAGAAGAATGTTGTGATATTTTTTATTAAAATGGTGTATAAGGGTTTATATATAAATATATTTTATGCACTGTATATGAGCTGGCGATTTCTAGGTCTGTGGTTCCGAGAGGGGGTAACCAGGCTCACTAATAAAGGTCAAGCCACTTGGCTGCCAGAATGCCCTGCTTCAGCACAGACCAGTAAGGCATTGTGATAAGCGAATCCCCGGTATAGTCAGGGGTTAATGGGAGTCGTCCCCGTCCCCCCAGTATATGCCCAGAACCATGGACCCGGTACTTGTGGTTCGGACTCTCTCCAACCAGCCATAATGTTGTGAGAGTGAAATTATGTCTAAGTCCAGCTTTGGTACATTAGAAGCAACTCTGAAACTTAACCTAAGCGTTTTTCGAAGCTACTTTTCAGCTAACTTCTTATAGGAAGGTCTAGGAGCTCTGAATATGAACGTGCGCGTCTTTCACTCTTCCCGAGGGACTTAGAAGAATGTTGTGATATTTTTTATTAAAATGGTGTATAAGGGTTTATATATAAATATATTTTATGCACTGTATATGAGCTGGCGATTTCTAGGTCTGTGGTTCCGAGAGGGGGTAACCAGGCTCACTAATAAAGGTCAAGCCACTTGGCTGCCAGAATGCCCTGCTTCAGCACAGACCAGAAAGGCATTGTGATAAGCGAATCCCCGGTATAGTCAGGGGTTAATGGGAGTCGTCCCCGTCCCCCCAGTATACGCCCAGAACCATGGACCCGGTACTTGTGGTTCGGACTGTCTCCAACCAGCCATAATGTTGTGAGAGTGAAATGATGTCTAAGTCCAGCTTTGGTACATTAGAAGCAACTCTGAAACTTAACCTAAGCGTTTTTCCAAACTACTTTATGGCTAACTTCTTATAGGAAGGTCTAGGAGCTCTGAAAATGAACGTGCGCATCTTTCACTCTTCCTGAGTGACTTAGAAGAATTTTGTGATATTTTTTTATTAAAATGGTGTATAAGGGTATATATATAAATATATTTTATGCACTGTATATGAGCTGGCGATTTCTAAGTCTGTGGTTCCGAGAGGGGGTAACCAGGCACACTAATAAAGGTCAAGCCACTTGGCTGCCAGAATGCCCTGCTTCAGCACAGACCAGTAAGGCATTGTGATACGCGTATCCCCGGTATAGTCAGGGGTTAATGGGAGTCGTCCCCGTCCCCCCAGTATACGCCCAGAACCATTGACCTGGTACTTGTGGTTCGGACTGTCTCCAACCAGCCATAATGTTGTGAGAGTGAAATTATGTCTAAGTCCAGCTTTGGTACATTAGAAGCAACTCTGAAACTTAACCTAAGCGTTTTTCGAAGCTACTTTTCGGCTAACTTCTTATAGGAAGGTCTAGGATCTCTGAATATGAACGTGCGCATCTTTCACTCTTCCCGAGGGACTTAGAAGAATGTTGTGATATTTTTTATTAAAATGGTGTATAAGGGTATATATATAAATATATTTTATGCACTGTATATGAGCTGGCGATTTCTAGGTCTGTGGTTCCGAGAGGGGGTAACCAGGCTCACTAATAAAGGTCAAGCCACTTGGCTGCCAGAATGTCCTGCTTCAGCACAGACCAGAAAGGCATTGTGATAAGCGAATCCCCGGTATAGTCAGGGGTTAATGGGAGTCGTCCCCGTCCCCCCAGTATACGCCCAGAACCATGGACCCGGTACTTGAGGTTCGGACTGTCTCCAACCAGCCATAAAGTTGTGAGAGTGAAATTATGTCTAAGTCCAGCTTTGGTACATTAGAAGCAACTCTGAAACTTAACCTAAGCGTTTTTCGAAGCTACTTTATGGCTAACTTCTTATAGGAAGGTCTAGGAGCTCTGAAAATGAACGTGCGCGTCTTTCTCTCTTCCTGAGGGACTTAGAAGAATTTTGTGATATTTTTTTATTAAAATGGTGTATAAGGGTATATATATAAATATATTTTATGCACTGTATATGAGCTGGCGATTTCTAAGTCTGTGGTTCCGAGAGGGGGTAACCAGGCTCACTAATAAAGGTCAAGCCACTTGGCTGCCAGAATGCCCTGCTTCAGCACAGACCAGAAAGGCATTGTGATAAGCGTATCCCCGGTATAGTCAGGGGTTAATGGGAGTCGTCCCTGTCCCCCCAGTATACGCCCAGAACCATGGACCCGGTACTTGTGGTTCGGACTCTCTCCAACCAGCCATAATGTTGTGAGAGTGAAATTATGTCTAAGTCCAGCTTTGGTACATTAGAAGCAACTCTGAAACTTAACCTAAGCGTTTATCGAAGCTACTTTTCGGCTAACTTCTTATAGGAAGGTCTAGGAGCTCTGAAAATGAACATGCGTGTCTTTCACTCTTCCCGAGGGACTTAGAAGAATTTTATGATATTTGTTATTAAAATGGTGTATAAGGGTATATATATAAATATATTGTATGCACTGTATATGAGCTGGCGATTTCTAAGTCTGTGGTTCCGAGAGGGGGTAACCAGGCTCACTAATAAAGGTCAAGCCAATTGGCTGCCAGAATGCCCTGCTTCAGCACAGACCAGTAAGGCATTGTGATACGCGTATCCCCGGTATAGTCAGGGGTTAATGGGAGTCGTCCCCGTCCCCCCAGTATACGCCCAGAACCATGGACCCAGTACTTGTGGTTCGGACTGTCTCCAACCAGCCATAATGTTGTGAGAGTGAAATTATGTCTAAGTCCAGCTTCGGTACATTAGAAGCAACTCTGAAACTTAACCTACAGCACCGACATTGTTTATTGCACTAAATCACGACGGCACGCCGAGATCTACCCCAGCTGCCGCCAGTAACAACCGCGCGCCGCCGCGTTTCCCCCACGCACCCCCCCTCCACTTCGCGCGCAATTTACCTCCCTTCCCGACACCGTACCCGGCTCCTGCTCTGCCCCTCTGCTTCCCCGCACCCCCGCTTACCTTCATTTGATCTCCAGGGGTGTCGGGGAAGCCTGGGGAAGCCGGGGAAGACGGGGAAGCCGGGCGCGCATGTTACTGTGACGTCACAGTGCGCCGCCACGCGCCGCGGCTACCCGCTTCCCAGCCGCATGGAGCCGGCGGCTTTTGCTTCAATAAGCAATGTCGCTACTGTAAGCGTTTTTCGAAGCTTCTTTTTGGATAACTTCTTATAGGAAGGTCTAGGAGCTCTGAAAATGAACGTGCGCGTCTTTCAATCTTCCCGAGGGACTTAGAAGAATTTTGTGATATTTTTTATTAAAATGGTGTATAAGGGTATATATTTAAATATATTTTATGCACTGTAATAGAGCTGGCGATTTCTAAGTCTGTGGTTCCGAGAGGGGGTAACCAGGCTCACTAATAAAGGTCAAGCCAATTGGCTGCCAGAATGCCCTGCTTCAGCACAGACCAGTAAGGCATTGTGATACGCGTATCCCCGGTATAGTCAGGGGTTAATGGGAGTCGTCCCCGTCCCCCCAGTATACGCCCAGAACCATGGACCCAGTACTTGTGGTTCGGACTGTCTCCAACCAGCCATAATGTTGTGAGAGTGAAATTATGTCTAAGTCCAGCTTCGGTACATTAGAAGCAACTCTGAAACTTAACCTAAGCATTTTTCGAAGCTACTTTTTGGCTAACTTCTTATAGGAAGGTCTAGGAGCTCTGAAAATGAACGTGCGCATCTTTCACTCTTCCCGAAGGACTTGGAAGAATTTTGTGATATTTTTTATTAAAATGGTGTATAAGGGTATATATATGAATATATTTTATGCACTGTATATGAGCTGGCGATTTCTAAAACTGTGGTTCCGAGAGGGGGTAACCAGGCTCACTAATAAAGGTCAAGCCACTTGGCTGCCAGAATGCCCTGCTTCAGCACAGACCAGAAAGGTATTGTGATAAGCGAATCCCCGGTATAGTCAGGGGTTAATGGGAGTCGTCCCCGTCCCCCCAGTATACGCCCAGAACCATGGACCCGGTACTTGTGGTTCGGACTGTCTCCAACCAGCCATAATGTTGTGAGAGTGAAATTATGTCTAACTCCAGCTTTGATACATTAGAAGCAACTCTGAAACTTAACCTAAGCGTTTTTCGAAGCTACTTTTTGGCTAACTTCTTATAGGAATCCTCATACCCTGCAATCCTCATACCCTGCTGTCTATTTAGCTAATTTTACTTCAATTTAGGTAAAACATCTCAAATTGTCTGTGTAGAAATCATCCCCCTATTGCCTTAATGTAATTCATCTTTCACACTTGTGCAAGACAACACCCACCTTTGATAAACAATTTGGTTTAACTACGCTCACATGTGCTAATTAAGTTTGTTGTACCAACCAGGTGACTTTCTACATGTATATAAGTAAACTTACAACAGCCATTGCTGCTAGCAGCCTTTGCTCTTAAGCAGAAATGCTTTTAAGTAGAAATCTTTCAAGTAGTGGAAGTTTAAAAAAGGAAGTTCAAAAAGAAGTGGAAAAAGTGGACACACTCTACTGCTTCTGATTCCTGCATTTGAACTACGCTGGAAAGGAGGTTATCATCCCACTCTGCACATCTCAACACATTACTATTGCTGTGATGCCACCTTTACTTTTTATATTTACTGTAACCTCACTTATTTTCAAATTATGCACTTCCTTCCACCAGCCTCATGTCTCTAACTCTATTCATATTTCGCCATCTCTCCTTACTTCACCACTTCTCAGTTCACATGAACTCCTCTCTTACCTGCGCCCTCTGTCACCACACAGTTATGCCGCCTGCACTAAAACACACCCCTACAAATCATCCTCACACATTCTCTTTCTGTCCATGCTTCTCCTCCTTGCTTCTGGGGATATCTCTCCCAATCCTGGTCCCTGCCTTATTTCTACTTGCTCTCGTCCTCGCCTTCCACATGCAACTTCTACTCCTTCTGGTGTCAACCCCTCTAACCTCATACCCATCCCCTGCCACCCTCCCTCCTCTCTCCCTTTCTCCTGTGCACTTTGGAATGCTCGCTCCCTCTCTAACAAGTTCCTCTCTGTGCATGACTTCTTTCTCTCTCACTCCCTGCTTCTCTTTGCTATAACTGAGACCTGGCTCACTCAGTCTGACTCTGCTCTGGAAGCTGCCCTCTCCTACGGTGGCCTTTCCTTCTCCCACACTCCACGCCCTGATGGCAGGGGTGGAGGCGTGGGGCTCCTGCTCTCCTCTCTCTGCCGTTACAGAACAGTTTCTATTCCCCCCTCTCTTGCTTTTCCCTCCTTCGAGGCTCACACAGTCCAGATCTTCTCTCCTCTCCCGGTCCATGTGGCGGTCATCTATCGCCCACCTTCCTCTACTCATCCCCCTTCTGCCTTTCTCTCTCACTTTGAATCCTGGCTCTCTTTCTTTCTCTCCTCAGACTCCCCTGTTCTTCTCCTTGGGGACTTCAATTGCCACATTGATGACCCCTCTCTCCCTTGGGCTTCCCGCTTTCTTTCTCTAACCTCTTCTTTTGGCCTTCAACAGTGGACTGCAGCCAGCACCCACAAGGATGGCCACTACTTAGACCTGGTTTTCACTAAAAACTTCTCTCTCTCCGACTTCTCCATTTCCCCTTTTCCTCTCTCTGACCATCACCTCATCTCATTTTCTCTCTCTCGCTTCTCTCCATCTCCATCTCCATCTCGCCCTCGTTTTTGCAGAAACCTGCACTCTATTAACCTACCAGCTCTTGATTCCACTTTACGCTCCTCCCTCTCCTCTCTCAGTTCCACTTCAGACCCTGACAACCTGGTCAGGAACTACAACTCTGCCTTATCTTCCTCTCTTGATCTTCATGCCCCACTTTCTCTCTGCCGTCCTCGCCCTTCTAACCCCAGACCCTGGCTAAACTCCCACACACGCATGCTGCGTTCCTCCACTCGTTCCTCTGAACGCCTCTGGAGGAAATCTCATACGCTCGCAGACTTCATTCACTACAAATTTATGCTATCCTGTTTCAACTCTGCCCTCTTTCAGGCTAAACAAACCTACTTTTCATCACTAATCAACACACACAAGTCTAACCCACGCCGTCTCTTTTCTGTCTTTGACTCTCTACTCAGACCACCCTCAGCTGCCTCCTCTTCTTCATCCATCTCACCTCAGGACTTTGCTGACTTTTTTAAGAAAAAGGTGGAGTCCATACGGCAGAACATCCCATCTGTTGCCTCCTCCCATCCCACAATGCTTCCCAACTCTCCTCCTGTCTTTCTTGACTCTTTTCCTGCTATCTCGGAGGAGGATGTATCACTGCTGATCTCCTCTTCGCCCTCTACCACTTGCCCACTTGACCCCATTCCCTCCCATCTCCTAAAACCTCTTGCTCCTTCTATAATCCCTATGCTCACACAGATCTTTAACTCTTCCCTCTACTCTGGTACCTTTCCTTCATCCTTCAAGCATGCAACCGTTATACCATTACTCAAAAACAGCAAGCTTGACCCTACCTGTCCTTCTAACTATCGACCTGTCTCCCTCCTGCCTTTTGCCTCCAAACTCCTTGAACGTCTTGTATTCTCTCGATTGCTACACTTTCTCAACACCTATTCTGTACTAGACCCTCTACAATCTGGCTTCCGCACTGCTCACTCTACTGAAACAGCCCTCACTAAAATAACTGACGACCTCCACGCTGCCAAAGACAGAGGTCATTACACTCTGCTCATATTACTCGACCTCTCTGCAGCATTCGACACCGTGGACCACCCTCTTCTCCTTCACATTCTCCATACTCTTGGTATTCGGAACAAAGCTTTATCCTGGATCTCCTCTTACCTCTCCCATCGTACCTTCAGTGTCTCTTTTGCTAACACCTCCTCCTCCTCTATTGATCTCTCTGTGGGGGTACCCCAGGGCTCTGTCCTGGGACCCCTTCTCTTTTCTCTCTACACACTCTCTCTAGGTGACCTAATCACATCTTTTGGGTTTAAATATCACCTCTATGCTGACGACACACAAATTTACCTTTCAACCCCTGACCTTACACCTGCTATACAGACCAAAGTTTCTGAATGCCTCTCTGGAATATCATCCTGGATGGCCATCCGCCGACTGAAACTTAACATGGCAAAAACAGAGCTCCTTATACTACCTCCCAAACCTGGCCCTACTACATCCTTCCACATTGCTATTGGAAATACGATCATTCACCCAGTAGCCCAAGCACGCTGCCTAGGGGTCACACTTGATTCCTCTCTCTCATTCTCCTCTCATATTCAAAACGTTTCTAAAACTTGTCGCTTTTTCCTCCGCAATATCACAAAGATACGCCCTTTCCTCTGTTACTCAACTGCTAAAACTCTGACTCAGGCCCTCATTCTCTCACGTCTCGATTACTGCAACCTCCTGCTGTCCGGCCTTCCTACCTCTCACCTGTCTCCCCTACAATCTATCCTAAACACTGCTGCCAGAATCACTCTACTCTTTCCTAAATCTGTCTCAGCGTCTCCCCTGCTGAAATCACTCTCCTGGCTTCCGATTAAATCGCGTATCTCACACTCAATTCTACTGCTCACTTTTAAAGCTTTACATTCTTCTGCCCCTCATTACATCTCAGCCCTAATTTCTCGCTATGCACCATCACGACTCTTGCGTTCTTCTCAAGGATGTCTTCTTTCTACCCCCTTTGTATCTAAAGCTCTCTCCCGCCTTAAACCTTTCTCACTTTCTGCCCCACACCTCTGGAATGCTCTTCCCCTCAATACCCGACTAGCCCCCTCGCTATCCACCTTTAAGACCCACCTTAAGACACATCTGCTTAAAGAAGCATATGAGTAGCACTGGATAATCATGGACACATGACACAAAGCTTGGCCTCCTGCAGACGCACTTACTAGTATTCCCTCCTACTGTCTCTGTACGTTCTCCCTACCTACCAATTAGATTGTAAGCTCCTCGGAGCAGGGACTCCTTCCTTAATGTTACTTTTACAGTATGTCTGAAGCACTTATTCCCATGATGTGTTATTTATATTTGCTATTTATATGACATGTATTACTACTGTGAAGCGCTATGTACATTTTATGGCGCTATACAAATAAAGACATACATACATACATACATAGGAAGGTCTAGGAGCTCTGAAAATGAACGTGCGCGTCTTTCACTCTTCCCAAGGGACTTAGAAGAATTTTGTGATATTTTTTATTAAAATGGTGTATAAGGGTATATATATAAATATATTTTATGCACTGTATATGAGCTGGCGATTTCTAAGTCTGTGGTTCCGAGAGGGGGTAACCAGGCTCACTAATAAAGGTCAAGCCACTTGGCTGCCAGAATGCCCTGCTTCAGCACAGACCAGTAAGGCATTGTGATATGCGTATCCACAGTATAGTCAGGGGTTAATGGGAGTCGTCCCCGTCCCCCCAGTATACGCCCAGAACCATGGACCCGGTACTTGTGGTTCGGACTGTCTCCATCCAGCCATAATGTTGTGAGAGTGAAATTATGTCTAAGTCCAGCTTCGGTACATTAGAAGCAACTCTGAAACTTAACCTAAGCGTTTATCGAAGCTACTTTTTGGCTAACTTCTTATAGGAAGGTCTAGGAGCTCTGAAAATGAACATGCGCGTCTTTCACTTTTCCCGAGGGACTTAGAAGAATTTTGTGATATTTTTTATTAAAATGGTGTATAAGGGTATACTGCACCGACACACTTTATTCGAGCAAATACCCAGTATGTACCTGGCAGATACCTGGTATGCGCCACTCCTCACCTCTGACAAGCCCAGTTGCGTTTGCCTTCCCAGCCTGGGTTCATGCCTGGCTGACGGGCGGCTGATCTGTTAAATGATAATGATTAGGATTTAATAGGCTGCAATGCTTTGCGTGTCTACCAGATGGCATAAATTCATGAATTGTAATGCAGTATATATATATATACTGTGCAGTATTGCAGCCAGCGGGAATAAAATGCTTCAATCCCTGCCTGGAAAATAACTCAATGCACTCGGGCAGAAAACAGTCACAAACCTCAATACACCCGGGTATACCCGAATTCGTGGGACTAGCCGAGCTCGAATAAAGTGTGTCGCCAGTGTATATATAAATATATTTTATGCACTGTATATGAGCTGGCGATTTCTAAGTCTGTGGTTCCGAGAGGGGGTAACCAGGCTCACTAATAAAGGTCAAGCCACTTGGCTGCCAGAATGCCCTGCTTCAGCACAGACCAGTAAGGCATTGTGATACGCGTATCCCCGGTATAGTCAGGGGTTAATGGGAGTCGTCCCCGTACCCCCAGTATACGCCCAGAACCATGGACCCGGTACTTGTGGTTCGGACTGTCTCCAACCAGCCATAATGTTGTGACAGTGAAATTATGTCTAAGTCCAGCTTCGGTACATTAGAAGCAACTCTGAAACTTAACCTAAGCATATTTCAAAGCTACTTTTTGGCTAACTTCTTATAGGAAGGTCTAGGAGCTCTGAAAATGAACGTGAGCGTCTTTCACTCTTCCCGAAGGACTTGGAAGAATTTTGTGATATTTTTTATTAAAATGGTGTATAAGGGTATATATATAAATATATTTTATGCACTGTAATAGAGCTGGCGATTTCTAAATCTGTGGTTCCGAGAGGGGGTAACCAGTCTCACTAATAAAGGTCAAGCCACTTGGCTGCCAGAATGCCCTGCTTCAGCACAGACCAGTAAGGCATTGTGATACGCGTATCCCCGGTATAGTCAGGGTTTAATGGGAGTCGTCCCCGTCCCCCTAGTATACGCCCAGAACCATGGACCCGGTACTTGTGGTTTGGACTGTCTCCAACCAGCCATAATGTTGTGACAGTGAAATTATGTCTAAGTCCAGCTTCGGTACATTAGAAGCAACTCTGAAACTTAACCTAAGCATATTTCGAAGCTACTTTTTGGCTAACTTCTTATAGGAAGGTCTAGGAGCTCTGAAAATGAACGTGAGCGTCTTTCACTCTTCCCGAGGGACTTAGAAGAATTTTGTGATATTTTTTATTGAAATGGTGTATAAGGGTATATATATAAATATATTTTATGCACTGTAATAGAGCTGGCGATTTCTAAATCTGTGGTTCCGAGAGGGGGTAACCAGTCTCACTAATAAAGGTAAAGCCACTTGGCTGCCAGAATGCCCTGCTTCAGCACAGACCAGAAAGGCATTGTGATAAGCGTATCCCCGGTATAGTCAGGGGTTAATGGGAGTCGTCCCCGTCCCCCCAGTATACGCCCAGAACCATGGACCCGGTACTTGTAGTTCGGACTGTCTCCAACCAGCCATAATGTTGTGAGAGTGAAATTATGTCTAAGTCCAGCTTTGGTACATTAGCAGCAACTCTGAAACTTAACCTAAGCGTTTTTCGAAGCTACTTTTTGGCTAACTTCTTATAGGAAGGTCTAGGAGATCTGAAAATGAACGTGCGCGTCTTTCACTCTTCCCGAGGGACTTAGAAGAATTTTGTGATATTTTTTATTAAAATGGTGTATAAGGGTATATATATAAATATATTTTATGCACTGTATATGAGCTGGCGATTTCTAAGTCTGTGGTTCCGAGAGGGGGTAACCAGGCTCACTAATAAAGGTCAAGCCACTTGGCTGCCAGAATGCCCTGCTTCAGCACAGACCAGAAAGGCATTGTGATAAGCGTATCCCCGGTATAGTCAGGGGTTAATGGGAGTCGTCCCCGTACCCCCAGTATACGCCCAGAACCATGGACCCGGTACTTGTGGTTTGGATTGTCTCCAACCAGCCATAATGTTGTGAGAGTGAAATTATGTCTAAGTCCAGCTTTGGTACATTAGAAGCAACTCTCAAACTTAACCTAAGCGTTTTTCGAAGCTACTTTTTGGCTAACTTCTTATAGGAAGGTCTAGGAGCTCTGAAAATGAACGTGCGCATCTTTCACTCTTCCCGAGGGACTTAGAAGAATTTTGTGATATTTTTTATTAAAATGGTGTATAAGGGTATATATATACATATATTTTATGCACTGTATATGAGCTGGCGATTTCTAAGTCTGTGGTTCCGAGAGGGGGTAACCAGGCTCACTAATAAAGGTCAAGTCATTTGGCAGCCAGAATGCCCTGCTACAGCACAGACCAGTAAGGCATTGTGATACGCGTATCCGCGGTATAGTCAGGGGTTAATGGGAGTCGTCCCCGTCCCCCCAGTATACGCCCAGAACCATGGACCCGGTACTTGTGGTTCGGACTGTCTCCCACCAGCCATAATGTTGTGAGAGTGAAATTATGTCTAAGTCCAGCTTCGGTACATTAGAAGCAACTCTGAAACTTAACCTAAGCGTTTTTCGAAGCTTCTGTTTGGCTAACTTCTTATAGGAAGGTCTAGGAGCTCTGAAAATGAACGTGCGCGTCTTTCACTCTTCCCGAGGGACTTAGATGAATTTTGTGATATTTTTTATTAAAATGGTGTATAAGGGTATATATACTGTATAAATATATTTTATGCACTGTATATGAGCTGGCGATTTCTAAGTCTGTGGTTCCGACAGGGGGTAACCAGGCTCACTAATAAAGGTCAAGCCACTTGGCTGCCAGAATGCCCTGCTTCAGCACAGACCAGTAAGGCATTGTGATACGCGTATCCCCGGTATAGTCAGGGTTTAATGGGAGTCGTCCCCGTCCCCCTAGTATACGCCCAGAACCATGGACCCGGTACTTGTGGTTCGGACTGTCTCCAACCAGCCATAATGTTGTGAGAGTGAAATTATGTCTAAGTCCAGCTTTGGTACATTAGAAGCAACTCTGAAACTTAATCTAAGCGTTTTTCGAAGCTACTTTTTGGCTAACTTCTTATAGGAAGGTCTAGGAGCTCTGAAAATGAACGTGCGCGTCTTTCACTCTTCCCGAGGGACTTAGAAGAATTTTGTGATATTTTTTATTAAAATGGTGTATAAGGGTATATATTTAAATATATTTTATGCACTGTAATAGAGCTGGCGATTTCTAAGTCTGTGGTTCCGAGAGGGGGTAACCAGGCTCACTAATAATGGTCAAGCCACTTGGCTGCCAGAATGCCCTGCTTCAGCACAGACCAGAAAGGCATTGTGATAAGCGAATCCCCGGTATAGTCAGGGGTTAATGGGAGTCGTCCCCGTCCCCCCAGTATACGCCCAGAACCATGGACCCGGTACTTGTTGTTCGGACTGTCTCCAACCAGCCATAATGTTGTGAGAGTGAAATTATGTCTAAGTCCAGCTTCGGTACATTAGAAGCAACTCTGAAACTGAACCTAAGCGTTTTTCGAAGCTACGTTTCGGCTAACTTCTTATAGGAAGGTCTAGGAGCTCTGAAAATGAACGTGCGCGTCTTTCTCTCTTCCCGAGGGACTTAGAAGAATTTTGTGATATTTTTTATTAAAATGGTGTATAAGGGTATATATATAAATATATTTTATGCACTGTATATGAGCTGGCAATTTCTAAGTCTGTGGTTCCGAGAGGGGGTAACCAGGCTCACTAATAAAGGTCAAGCCACTTGGCTGCCAGAATGCCCTGCTTCAGCACAGACCAGAAAGGCATTGTGATAAGCGTATCCCCGGTATAGTCAGGAGTTAATGGGAGTCGTTCCTGTCCCCCCAGTATACGCCCAGAACCATGGACCCGGTACTTGTGGTTCGGACTGTCTCCAACCAGCCATAATGTTGTGTGAGTGAAATTATGTCTAAGTCCAGCTTTGATACATTAGAAGCAACTCTGAAACTTAACCTAAGCGTTTTTCGAAGCTACTTTTTGGCTAACTTCTTATAGGAAGGTCTAGGAGCTCTGAAAATGAACGTGCGCGTCTTTCACTCTTCCCGAGGGACTTAGAATAATTTTGTGATATTTTTTATTAAAATGGTGTATTTGGGTATATATATAAATATATTTTATGCACTGTATATGAGCTGGCGATTTCTAAGTCTGTGGTTCCGAGAGGGGGTAACCAGGCTCACTAATAAAGGTCAAGCCACTTGGCTGCCAGAATGCCCTGCTTCAGCACAGACCACAAAAGCATTGTGATAAGCGTATCCCCGGTATAGTCAGGGGTTAATGGGAGTCGTCCCCGTCCCCCCAGGATACGCCCAGAACCATGGACCCGGTACTTGTGGTTCGGACTGTCTCCAACCAGCCATAATGTTGTGAGAGTGAAATGATGTCTAAGTCCAGCTTTGGTACATTAGAAGCAACTCTCAAACATAACCTAAGCGTTTTTCGAAGCTACTTTTTGGCTAACTTCTTATACGAAGGTCTAGGAGCTCTGAAAATGAACGTGCGCGTCTTTCACTCTTCCCGAGGGACTTAGAAGAATTTTGTGATATTTTTTATTAAAATGGTGTATAAGGGTATATATTTAAATATATTTTATGCACTGTAATAGAGCTGGCGATTTCTAAGTCTGTGGTTACGAGAGGGGGTAACCAGGCTCACTAATAATGGTCAAGCCACTTGGCTGCCAGAATGCCCTGCTTCAGCACAGACCAGAAAGGCATTGTGATAAGCGAATCCCCGGTATAGTCAGGGGTTAATGGGAGTCGTCCCCGTCCCCCCAGTATACGCCCAGAACCATGGACCCGGTACTTGTTGTTCGGACTGTCTCCAACCAGCCATAATGTTGTGAGAGTGAAATTATGTCTAAGTCCAGCTTCGGTACATTAGAAGCAACTCTGAAACTGAACCTAAGCGTTTTTCGAAGCTACGTTTCGGCTAACTTCTTATAGGAAGGTCTAGGAGCTCTGAAAATGAACGTGCGCGTCTTTCTCTCTTCCCGAGGGACTTAGAAGAATTTTGTGATATTTTTTATTAAAATGGTGTATAAGGGTATATATATAAATATATTTTATGCACTGTATATGAGCTGGCAATTTCTAAGTCTGTGGTTCCGAGAGGGGGTAACCAGGCTCACTAATAAAGGTCAAGCCACTTGGCTGCCAGAATGCCCTGCTTCAGCACAGACCAGAAAGGCATTGTGATAAGCGTATCCCCGGTATAGTCAGGAGTTAATGGGAGTCGTTCCTGTCCCCCCAGTATACGCCCAGAACCATGGACCCGGTACTTGTGGTTCGGACTGTCTCCAACCAGCCATAATGTTGTGAGAGTGAAATGATGTCTAAGTCCAGCTTTGGTACATTAGAAGCAACTCTCAAACTTAACCTAAGCGTTTTTCGAAGCTACTTTTTGGCTAACTTCTTATACGAAGGTCTAGGAGCTCTGAAAATGAACGTGCGCGTCTTTCACTCTTCCCGAGGGACTTAGAAGAATTTTGTGATATTTTTTATTAAAATGGTGTATAAGGGTATATATTTAAATATATTTTATGCACTGTAATAGAGCTGGCGATTTCTAAGTCTGTGGTTACGAGAGGGGGTAACCAGGCTCACTAATAATGGTCAAGCCACTTGGCTGCCAGAATGCCCTGCTTCAGCACAGACCAGAAAGGCATTGTGATAAGCGAATCCCCGGTATAGTCAGGGGTTAATGGGAGTCGTCCCCGTCCCCCCAGTATACGCCCAGAACCATGGACCCGGTACTTGTTGTTCGGACTGTCTCCAACCAGCCATAATGTTGTGAGAGTGAAATTATGTCTAAGTCCAGCTTCGGTACATTAGAAGCAACTCTGAAACTGAACCTAAGCGTTTTTCGAAGCTACGTTTCGGCTAACTTCTTATAGGAAGGTCTAGGAGCTCTGAAAATGAACGTGCGCGTCTTTCTCTCTTCCCGAGGGACTTAGAAGAATTTTGTGATATTTTTTATTAAAATGGTGTATAAGGGTATATATATAAATATATTTTATGCACTGTATATGAGCTGGCAATTTCTAAGTCTGTGGTTCCGAGAGGGGGTAACCAGGCTTACTAATAAAGGTCAAGCCACTTGGCTGCCAGAATGCCCTGCTTCAGCACAGACCAGAAAGGCATTGTGATAAGCGTATCCCCGGTATAGTCAGGAGTTAATGGGAGTCGTTCCTGTCCCCCCAGTATACGCCCAGAACCATGGACCCGGTACTTGTGGTTCGGACTGTCTCCAACCAGCCATAATGTTGTGTGAGTGAAATTATGTCTAAGTCCAGCTTTGATACATTAGAAGCAACTCTGAAACTTAACCTAAGCGTTTTTCGAAGCTACTTTTTGGCTAACTTCTTATAGGAAGGTCTAGGAGCTCTGAAAATGAACGTGCGCGTCTTTTACTCTTCCCGAGTGACTTAGAAGAATTTTGTGATATTTTTTATTAAAATGGTGTATAAGGGTATATATATATAAATATATTTTATGCACTGTAATAGAGCTGGCGATTTCTAAGTCTGTGGTTCCGAGAGGGGGTAACCAGGCTCACTAATAAAGGTCAAGCCACTTGGCTGCCAGAATGCCCTGCTTCAGCACAGACCAGAAAGGCATTGTGATAAGCGTATCCCCGGTATAGTCAGGGGTTAATGGGAGTCGTCCCTGTCCCCCCAGTATACGCCCAGAACCATGGACCCGGTACTTGTGGTTCGGATTGTCTCCAACCAGCCATAATGTTGTGAGAGTGAAATTATGTCTAAGTCCAGCTTCGGTACATTAGAAGCAACTCTGAAACTGAACCTAAGCGTTTTTCGAAGCTACGTTTCGGCTAACTTCTTATAGGAAGGTCTAGGAGCTCTGAAAATGAACGTGCGCGTCTTTCTCTCTTCCCGAGGGACTTAGAAGAATTTTGTGATATTTTTTATTAAAATGGTGTATAAGGGTATATATATAAATATATTTTATGCACTGTATATGAGCTGGCAATTTCTAAGTCTGTGGTTCCGAGAGGGGGTAACCAGGCTCACTAATAAAGGTCAAGCCACTTGGCTGCCAGAATGCCCTGCTTCAGCACAGACCAGAAAGGCATTGTGATAAGCGTATCCCCGGTATAGTCAGGAGTTAATGGGAGTCGTTCCTGTCCCCCCAGTATACGCCCAGAACCATGGACCCGGTACTTGTGGTTCGGACTGTCTCCAACCAGCCATAATGTTGTGTGAGTGAAATTATGTCTAAGTCCAGCTTTGATACATTAGAAGCAACTCTGAAACTTAACCTAAGCGTTTTTCGAAGCTACTTTTTGGCTAACTTCTTATAGGAAGGTCTAGGAGCTCTGAAAATGAACGTGCGCGTCTTTCACTCTTCCCGAGGGACTTAGAATAATTTTGTGATATTTTTTATTAAAATGGTGTATTTGGGTATATATATATAAATATATTTTATGCACTGTATATGAGCTGGCGATTTCTAAGTCTGTGGTTCCGAGAGGGGGTAACCAGGCTCACTAATAAAGGTCAAGCCACTTGGCTGCCAGAATGCCCTGCTTCAGCACAGACCACAAAAGCATTGTGATAAGCGTATCCCCGGTATAGTCAGGGGTTAATGGGAGTCGTCCCCGTCCCCCCAGGATACGCCCAGAACCATGGACCCGGTACTTGTGGTTCGGACTGTCTCCAACCAGCCATAATGTTGTGAGAGTGAAATGATGTCTAAGTCCAGCTTTGGTACATTAGAAGCAACTCTCAAACATAACCTAAGCGTTTTTCGAAGCTACTTTTTGGCTAACTTCTTATACGAAGGTCTAGGAGCTCTGAAAATGAACGTGCGCGTCTTTCACTCTTCCCGAGGGACTTAGAAGAATTTTGTGATATTTTTTATTAAAATGGTGTATAAGGGTATATATTTAAATATATTTTATGCACTGTAATAGAGCTGGCGATTTCTAAGTCTGTGGTTACGAGAGGGGGTAACCAGGCTCACTAATAATGGTCAAGCCACTTGGCTGCCAGAATGCCCTGCTTCAGCACAGACCAGAAAGGCATTGTGATAAGCGTATCCCCGGTATAGTCAGGGGTTAATGGGAGTCGTCCCCGTCCCCCCAGGATACGCCCAGAACCATGGACCCGGTACTTGTGGTTCGGACTGTCTCCAACCAGCCATAATGTTGTGAGAGTGAAATGATGTCTAAGTCCAGCTTTGGTACATTAGAAGCAACTCTCAAACATAACCTAAGCGTTTTTCGAAGCTACTTTTTGGCTAACTTCTTATACGAAGGTCTAGGAGCTCTGAAAATGAACGTGCGCGTCTTTCACTCTTCCCGAGGGACTTAGAAGAATTTTGTGATATTTTTTATTAAAATGGTGTATAAGGGTATATATTTAAATATATTTTATGCACTGTAATAGAGCTGGCGATTTCTAAGTCTGTGGTTACGAGAGGGGGTAACCAGGCTCACTAATAATGGTCAAGCCACTTGGCTGCCAGAATGCCCTGCTTCAGCACAGACCAGAAAGGCATTGTGATAAGCGAATCCCCGGTATAGTCAGGGGTTAATGGGAGTCGTCCCCGTCCCCCCAGTATACGCCCAGAACCATGGACCCGGTACTTGTTGTTCGGACTGTCTCCAACCAGCCATAATGTTGTGAGAGTGAAATTATGTCTAAGTCCAGCTTCGGTACATTAGAAGCAACTCTGAAACTGAACCTAAGCGTTTTTCGAAGCTACGTTTCGGCTAACTTCTTATAGGAAGGTCTAGGAGCTCTGAAAATGAACGTGCGCGTCTTTCTCTCTTCCCGAGGGACTTAGAAGAATTTTGTGATATTTTTTATTAAAATGGTGTATAAGGGTATATATATAAATATATTTTATGCACTGTATATGAGCTGGCAATTTCTAAGTCTGTGGTTCCGAGAGGGGGTAACCAGGCTCACTAATAAAGGTCAAGCCACTTGGCTGCCAGAATGCCCTGCTTCAGCACAGACCAGAAAGGCATTGTGATAAGCGTATCCCCGGTATAGTCAGGAGTTAATGGGAGTCGTTCCTGTCCCCCCAGTATACGCCCAGAACCATGGACCCGGTACTTGTGGTTCGGACTGTCTCCAACCAGCCATAATGTTGTGAGAGTGAAATGATGTCTAAGTCCAGCTTTGGTACATTAGAAGCAACTCTCAAACTTAACCTAAGCGTTTTTCGAAGCTACTTTTTGGCTAACTTCTTATACGAAGGTCTAGGAGCTCTGAAAATGAACGTGCGCGTCTTTCACTCTTCCCGAGGGACTTAGAAGAATTTTGTGATATTTTTTATTAAAATGGTGTATAAGGGTATATATTTAAATATATTTTATGCACTGTAATAGAGCTGGCGATTTCTAAGTCTGTGGTTACGAGAGGGGGTAACCAGGCTCACTAATAATGGTCAAGCCACTTGGCTGCCAGAATGCCCTGCTTCAGCACAGACCAGAAAGGCATTGTGATAAGCGAATCCCCGGTATAGTCAGGGGTTAATGGGAGTCGTCCCCGTCCCCCCAGTATACGCCCAGAACCATGGACCCGGTACTTGTTGTTCGGACTGTCTCCAACCAGCCATAATGTTGTGAGAGTGAAATTATGTCTAAGTCCAGCTTCGGTACATTAGAAGCAACTCTGAAACTGAACCTAAGCGTTTTTCGAAGCTACGTTTCGGCTAACTTCTTATAGGAAGGTCTAGGAGCTCTGAAAATGAACGTGCGCGTCTTTCTCTCTTCCCGAGGGACTTAGAAGAATTTTGTGATATTTTTTATTAAAATGGTGTATAAGGGTATATATATAAATATATTTTATGCACTGTATATGAGCTGGCAATTTCTAAGTCTGTGGTTCCGAGAGGGGGTAACCAGGCTCACTAATAAAGGTCAAGCCACTTGGCTGCCAGAATGCCCTGCTTCAGCACAGACCAGAAAGGCATTGTGATAAGCGTATCCCCGGTATAGTCAGGAGTTAATGGGAGTCGTTCCTGTCCCCCCAGTATACGCCCAGAACCATGGACCCGGTACTTGTGGTTCGGACTGTCTCCAACCAGCCATAATGTTGTGAGAGTGAAATGATGTCTAAGTCCAGCTTTGGTACATTAGAAGCAACTCTCAAACTTAACCTAAGCGTTTTTCGAAGCTACTTTTTGGCTAACTTCTTATACGAAGGTCTAGGAGCTCTGAAAATGAACGTGCGCGTCTTTCACTCTTCCCGAGGGACTTAGAAGAATTTTGTGATATTTTTTATTAAAATGGTGTATAAGGGTATATATTTAAATATATTTTATGCACTGTAATAGAGCTGGCGATTTCTAAGTCTGTGGTTACGAGAGGGGGTAACCAGGCTCACTAATAATGGTCAAGCCACTTGGCTGCCAGAATGCCCTGCTTCAGCACAGACCAGAAAGGCATTGTGATAAGCGAATCCCCGGTATAGTCAGGGGTTAATGGGAGTCGTCCCCGTCCCCCCAGTATACGCCCAGAACCATGGACCCGGTACTTGTTGTTCGGACTGTCTCCAACCAGCCATAATGTTGTGAGAGTGAAATTATGTCTAAGTCCAGCTTCGGTACATTAGAAGCAACTCTGAAACTGAACCTAAGCGTTTTTCGAAGCTACGTTTCGGCTAACTTCTTATAGGAAGGTCTAGGAGCTCTGAAAATGAACGTGCGCGTCTTTCTCTCTTCCCGAGGGACTTAGAAGAATTTTGTGATATTTTTTATTAAAATGGTGTATAAGGGTATATATATAAATATATTTTATGCACTGTATATGAGCTGGCAATTTCTAAGTCTGTGGTTCCGAGAGGGGGTAACCAGGCTTACTAATAAAGGTCAAGCCACTTGGCTGCCAGAATGCCCTGCTTCAGCACAGACCAGAAAGGCATTGTGATAAGCGTATCCCCGGTATAGTCAGGAGTTAATGGGAGTCGTTCCTGTCCCCCCAGTATACGCCCAGAACCATGGACCCGGTACTTGTGGTTCGGACTGTCTCCAACCAGCCATAATGTTGTGTGAGTGAAATTATGTCTAAGTCCAGCTTTGATACATTAGAAGCAACTCTGAAACTTAACCTAAGCGTTTTTCGAAGCTACTTTTTGGCTAACTTCTTATAGGAAGGTCTAGGAGCTCTGAAAATGAACGTGCGCGTCTTTTACTCTTCCCGAGTGACTTAGAAGAATTTTGTGATATTTTTTATTAAAATGGTGTATAAGGGTATATATATATAAATATATTTTATGCACTGTAATAGAGCTGGCGATTTCTAAGTCTGTGGTTCCGAGAGGGGGTAACCAGGCTCACTAATAAAGGTCAAGCCACTTGGCTGCCAGAATGCCCTGCTTCAGCACAGACCAGAAAGGCATTGTGATAAGCGTATCCCCGGTATAGTCAGGGGTTAATGGGAGTCGTCCCTGTCCCCCCAGTATACGCCCAGAACCATGGACCCGGTACTTGTGGTTCGGATTGTCTCCAACCAGCCATAATGTTGTGAGAGTGAAATTATGTCTAAGTCCAGCTTCGGTACATTAGAAGCAACTCTGAAACTGAACCTAAGCGTTTTTCGAAGCTACGTTTCGGCTAACTTCTTATAGGAAGGTCTAGGAGCTCTGAAAATGAACGTGCGCGTCTTTCACTCTTCCCGAGGGACTTAGAATAATTTTGTGATATTTTTTATTAAAATGGTGTATTTGGGTATATATATAAATATATTTTATGCACTGTATATGAGCTGGCGATTTCTAAGTCTGTGGTTCCGAGAGGGGGTAACCAGGCTCACTAATAAAGGTCAAGCCACTTGGCTGCCAGAATGCCCTGCTTCAGCACAGACCACAAAAGCATTGTGATAAGCGTATCCCCGGTATAGTCAGGGGTTAATGGGAGTCGTCCCCGTCCCCCCAGGATACGCCCAGAACCATGGACCCGGTACTTGTGGTTCGGACTGTCTCCAACCAGCCATAATGTTGTGAGAGTGAAATGATGTCTAAGTCCAGCTTTGGTACATTAGAAGCAACTCTCAAACATAACCTAAGCGTTTTTCGAAGCTACTTTTTGGCTAACTTCTTATACGAAGGTCTAGGAGCTCTGAAAATGAACGTGCGCGTCTTTCACTCTTCCCGAGGGACTTAGAAGAATTTTGTGATATTTTTTATTAAAATGGTGTATAAGGGTATATATTTAAATATATTTTATGCACTGTAATAGAGCTGGCGATTTCTAAGTCTGTGGTTACGAGAGGGGGTAACCAGGCTCACTAATAATGGTCAAGCCACTTGGCTGCCAGAATGCCCTGCTTCAGCACAGACCAGAAAGGCATTGTGATAAGCGAATCCCCGGTATAGTCAGGGGTTAATGGGAGTCGTCCCCGTCCCCCCAGTATACGCCCAGAACCATGGACCCGGTACTTGTTGTTCGGACTGTCTCCAACCAGCCATAATGTTGTGAGAGTGAAATTATGTCTAAGTCCAGCTTCGGTACATTAGAAGCAACTCTGAAACTGAACCTAAGCGTTTTTCGAAGCTACGTTTCGGCTAACTTCTTATAGGAAGGTCTAGGAGCTCTGAAAATGAACGTGCGCGTCTTTCTCTCTTCCCGAGGGACTTAGAAGAATTTTGTGATATTTTTTATTAAAATGGTGTATAAGGGTATATATATAAATATATTTTATGCACTGTATATGAGCTGGCAATTTCTAAGTCTGTGGTTCCGAGAGGGGGTAACCAGGCTCACTAATAAAGGTCAAGCCACTTGGCTGCCAGAATGCCCTGCTTCAGCACAGACCAGAAAGGCATTGTGATAAGCGTATCCCCGGTATAGTCAGGAGTTAATGGGAGTCGTTCCTGTCCCCCCAGTATACGCCCAGAACCATGGACCCGGTACTTGTGGTTCGGACTGTCTCCAACCAGCCATAATGTTGTGTGAGTGAAATTATGTCTAAGTCCAGCTTTGATACATTAGAAGCAACTCTGAAACTTAACCTAAGCGTTTTTCGAAGCTACTTTTTGGCTAACTTCTTATAGGAAGGTCTAGGAGCTCTGAAAATGAACGTGCGCGTCTTTCACTCTTCCCGAGGGACTTAGAAGAATTTTGTGATATTTTTTATTAAAATGGTGTATTTGGGTATATATATAAATATATTTTATGCACTGTATATATGAGCTGGCGATTTCTAAGTCTGTGGTTCCGAGAGGGGGTAACCAGGCTCACTAATAAAGGTCAAGCCACTTGGCTGCCAGAATGCCCTGCTTCAGCACAGACCACAAAAGCATTGTGATAAGCGTATCCCCGGTATAGTCAGGGGTTAATGGGAGTCGTCCCCGTCCCCCCAGGATACGCCCAGAACCATGGACCCGGTACTTGTGGTTCGGACTGTCTCCAACCAGCCATAATGTTGTGAGAGTGAAATGATGTCTAAGTCCAGCTTTGGTACATTAGAAGCAACTCTCAAACATAACCTAAGCGTTTTTCGAAGCTACTTTTTGGCTAACTTCTTATACGAAGGTCTAGGAGCTCTGAAAATGAACGTGCGCGTCTTTTACTCTTCCCGAGTGACTTAGAAGAATTTTGTGATATTTTTTATTAAAATGGTGTATAAGGGTATATATATATAAATATATTTTATGCACTGTATATGAGCTGGCGATTTCTAAGTCTGTGGTTCCGAGAGGGGGTAACCAGGCTCACTAATAAAGGTCAAGCCACTTGGCTGCCAGAATGCCCTGCTTCAGCACAGACCAGAAAGGCATTGTGATAAGCGTATCCCCGGTATAGTCAGGGGTTAATGGGAGTCGTCCCTGTCCCCCCAGTATACGCCCAGAACCATGGACCCGGTACTTGTGGTTCGGATTGTCTCCAACCAGCCATAATGTTGTGAGAGTGAAATTATGTCTAAGTCCAGCTTTGGTACATTAGAAGCAACTCTCAAACTTAACCTAAGCGTTTTTCGAAGCTACTTTTTGGCTAACTTCTTATAGGAAGGTCTAGGAGCTCTGAAAATGAACGTGCGCATCTTTCACTCTTCCCGAGGGACTTAGAAGAATTTTGTGATATTTTTTATTAAAATGGTGTATAAGGGTATATATATAAATATATTTTATGCACTGTATATGAGCTGGCGATTTCTAAGTCTGTTGTTTCGAGAGGGGGTAACCAGGCTCACTAATAAAGGTCAAGCCACTTGGCTGCCAGAATGCCCTGCTTCAGCACAGACCAGAAAGGCATTGTGATAAGCGTATCCCCGGTATAGTCAGGAGTTAATGGGAGTCGTTCCTGTCCCCCCAGTATACGCCCAGAACCATGGACCCGGTACTTGTGGTTCGGACTGTCTCCAACCAGCCATAATGTTGTGAGAGTGAAATTATGTCTAAGTCCAGCTTTGGTACATTAGAAGCAACTCTCAAACTTAACCTAAGCGTTTTTCGAAGCTACTTTTTGGCTAACTTCTTATACGAAGGTCTAGGAGCTCTGAAAATGAACGTGCGCGTCTTTCACTCTTCCCGAGGGACTTAGAAGAATTTTGTGATATTTTTTATTAAAATGGTGTATAAGGGTATACTGTAATGTTGTGTGAGTGAAATTATGTCTAAGTCCAGCTTTAATACATTAGAAGCAACTCTGAAACTTAACCTAAGCGTTTTTCGAAGCTACTTTTTGGCTAACTTCTTATAGGAAGGTCTAGGAGCTCTGAAAATGAACGTGCGCGTCTTTCTCTCTTCCCGAGGGACTTAGAAGAATTTTGTGATATTTTTTATTAAAATGGTGTATAAGGGTATATATATAAATATATTTTATGCACTGTATATGAGCTGGCAATTTCTAAGTCTGTGGTTCCGAGAGGGGGTAACCAGGCTCACTAATAAAGGTCAAGCCACTTGGCTGCCAGAATGCCCTGCTTCAGCACAGACCAGAAAGGCATTGTGATAAGCGTATCCCCGGTATAGTCAGGAGTTAATGGGAGTCGTTCCTGTCCCCCCAGTATACGCCCAGAACCATGGACCCGGTACTTGTGGTTCGGACTGTCTCCAACCAGCCATAATGTTGTGAGAGTGAAATGATGTCTAAGTCCAGCTTTGGTACATTAGAAGCAACTCTCAAACGTAACCTAAGCGTTTTTCGAAGCTACTTTTTGGCTAACTTCTTATACGAAGGTCTAGGAGCTCTGAAAATGAACGTGCGCGTCTTTCTCTCTTCCCGAGGGACTTAGAAGAATTTTGTGATATTTTTTATTAAAATGGTGTATAAGGGTATATATTTAAATATATTTTATGCACTGTAATAGAGCTGGCGATTTCTAAGTCTGTGGTTACGAGAGGGGGTAACCAGGCTCACTAATAATGGTCAAGCCACTTGGCTGCCAGAATGCCCTGCTTCAGCACAGACCAGAAAGGCATTGTGATAAGCGAATCCCCGGTATAGTCAGGGGTTAATGGGAGTCGTCCCCGTCCCCCCAGTATACGCCCAGAACCATGGACCCGGTACTTGTTGTTCGGACTGTCTCCAACCAGCCATAATGTTGTGAGAGTGAAATTATGTCTAAGTCCAGCTTCGGTACATTAGAAGCAACTCTGAAACTGAACCTAAGCGTTTTTCGAAGCTACGTTTCGGCTAACTTCTTATAGGAAGGTCTAGGAGCTCTGAAAATGAACGTGCGCGTCTTTCTCTCTTCCCGAGGGACTTAGAAGAATTTTGTGATATTTTTTATTAAAATGGTGTATAAGGGTATATATATAAATATATTTTATGCACTGTATATGAGCTGGCAATTTCTAAGTCTGTGGTTCCGAGAGGGGGTAACCAGGCTTACTAATAAAGGTCAAGCCACTTGGCTGCCAGAATGCCCTGCTTCAGCACAGACCAGAAAGGCATTGTGATAAGCGTATCCCCGGTATAGTCAGGAGTTAATGGGAGTCGTTCCTGTCCCCCCAGTATACGCCCAGAACCATGGACCCGGTACTTGTGGTTCGGACTGTCTCCAACCAGCCATAATGTTGTGTGAGTGAAATTATGTCTAAGTCCAGCTTTGATACATTAGAAGCAACTCTGAAACTTAACCTAAGCGTTTTTCGAAGCTACTTTTTGGCTAACTTCTTATAGGAAGGTCTAGGAGCTCTGAAAATGAACGTGCGCGTCTTTTACTCTTCCCGAGTGACTTAGAAGAATTTTGTGATATTTTTTATTAAAATGGTGTATAAGGGTATATATATATAAATATATTTTATGCACTGTAATAGAGCTGGCGATTTCTAAGTCTGTGGTTCCGAGAGGGGGTAACCAGGCTCACTAATAAAGGTCAAGCCACTTGGCTGCCAGAATGCCCTGCTTCAGCACAGACCAGAAAGGCATTGTGATAAGCGTATCCCCGGTATAGTCAGGGGTTAATGGGAGTCGTCCCTGTCCCCCCAGTATACGCCCAGAACCATGGACCCGGTACTTGTGGTTCGGATTGTCTCCAACCAGCCATAATGTTGTGAGAGTGAAATTATGTCTAAGTCCAGCTTCGGTACATTAGAAGCAACTCTGAAACTGAACCTAAGCGTTTTTCGAAGCTACGTTTCGGCTAACTTCTTATAGGAAGGTCTAGGAGCTCTGAAAATGAACGTGCGCGTCTTTCTCTCTTCCCGAGGGACTTAGAATAATTTTGTGATATTTTTTATTAAAATGGTGTATTTGGGTATATATATAAATATATTTTATGCACTGTATATGAGCTGGCGATTTCTAAGTCTGTGGTTCCGAGAGGGGGTAACCAGGCTCACTAATAAAGGTCAAGCCACTTGGCTGCCAGAATGCCCTGCTTCAGCACAGACCACAAAAGCATTGTGATAAGCGTATCCCCGGTATAGTCAGGGGTTAATGGGAGTCGTCCCCGTCCCCCCAGGATACGCCCAGAACCATGGACCCGGTACTTGTGGTTCGGACTGTCTCCAACCAGCCATAATGTTGTGAGAGTGAAATGATGTCTAAGTCCAGCTTTGGTACATTAGAAGCAACTCTCAAACATAACCTAAGCGTTTTTCGAAGCTACTTTTTGGCTAACTTCTTATACGAAGGTCTAGGAGCTCTGAAAATGAACGTGCGCGTCTTTCACTCTTCCCGAGGGACTTAGAAGAATTTTGTGATATTTTTTATTAAAATGGTGTATAAGGGTATATATTTAAATATATTTTATGCACTGTAATAGAGCTGGCGATTTCTAAGTCTGTGGTTACGAGAGGGGGTAACCAGGCTCACTAATAATGGTCAAGCCACTTGGCTGCCAGAATGCCCTGCTTCAGCACAGACCAGAAAGGCATTGTGATAAGCGAATCCCCGGTATAGTCAGGGGTTAATGGGAGTCGTCCCCGTCCCCCCAGTATACGCCCAGAACCATGGACCCGGTACTTGTTGTTCGGACTGTCTCCAACCAGCCATAATGTTGTGAGAGTGAAATTATGTCTAAGTCCAGCTTCGGTACATTAGAAGCAACTCTGAAACTGAACCTAAGCGTTTTTCGAAGCTACGTTTCGGCTAACTTCTTATAGGAAGGTCTAGGAGCTCTGAAAATGAACGTGCGCGTCTTTCTCTCTTCCCGAGGGACTTAGAAGAATTTTGTGATATTTTTTATTAAAATGGTGTATAAGGGTATATATATAAATATATTTTATGCACTGTATATGAGCTGGCAATTTCTAAGTCTGTGGTTCCGAGAGGGGGTAACCAGGCTCACTAATAAAGGTCAAGCCACTTGGCTGCCAGAATGCCCTGCTTCAGCACAGACCAGAAAGGCATTGTGATAAGCGTATCCCCGGTATAGTCAGGAGTTAATGGGAGTCGTTCCTGTCCCCCCAGTATACGCCCAGAACCATGGACCCGGTACTTGTGGTTCGGACTGTCTCCAACCAGCCATAATGTTGTGTGAGTGAAATTATGTCTAAGTCCAGCTTTGATACATTAGAAGCAACTCTGAAACTTAACCTAAGCGTTTTTCGAAGCTACTTTTTGGCTAACTTCTTATAGGAAGGTCTAGGAGCTCTGAAAATGAACGTGCGCGTCTTTCACTCTTCCCGAGGGACTTAGAAGAATTTTGTGATATTTTTTATTAAAATGGTGTATTTGGGTATATATATAAATATATTTTATGCACTGTATATATGAGCTGGCGATTTCTAAGTCTGTGGTTCCGAGAGGGGGTAACCAGGCTCACTAATAAAGGTCAAGCCACTTGGCTGCCAGAATGCCCTGCTTCAGCACAGACCACAAAAGCATTGTGATAAGCGTATCCCCGGTATAGTCAGGGGTTAATGGGAGTCGTCCCCGTCCCCCCAGGATACGCCCAGAACCATGGACCCGGTACTTGTGGTTCGGACTGTCTCCAACCAGCCATAATGTTGTGAGAGTGAAATGATGTCTAAGTCCAGCTTTGGTACATTAGAAGCAACTCTCAAACATAACCTAAGCGTTTTTCGAAGCTACTTTTTGGCTAACTTCTTATACGAAGGTCTAGGAGCTCTGAAAATGAACGTGCGCGTCTTTTACTCTTCCCGAGTGACTTAGAAGAATTTTGTGATATTTTTTATTAAAATGGTGTATAAGGGTATATATATATAAATATATTTTATGCACTGTATATGAGCTGGCGATTTCTAAGTCTGTGGTTCCGAGAGGGGGTAACCAGGCTCACTAATAAAGGTCAAGCCACTTGGCTGCCAGAATGCCCTGCTTCAGCACAGACCAGAAAGGCATTGTGATAAGCGTATCCCCGGTATAGTCAGGGGTTAATGGGAGTCGTCCCTGTCCCCCCAGTATACGCCCAGAACCATGGACCCGGTACTTGTGGTTCGGATTGTCTCCAACCAGCCATAATGTTGTGAGAGTGAAATTATGTCTAAGTCCAGCTTTGGTACATTAGAAGCAACTCTCAAACTTAACCTAAGCGTTTTTCGAAGCTACTTTTTGGCTAACTTCTTATAGGAAGGTCTAGGAGCTCTGAAAATGAACGTGCGCATCTTTCACTCTTCCCGAGGGACTTAGAAGAATTTTGTGATATTTTTTATTAAAATGGTGTATAAGGGTGTATATATAAATATATTTTATGCACTGTATATGAGCTGGCGATTTCTAAGTCTGTGGTTTCGAGAGGGGGTAACCAGGCTCACTAATAAAGGTCAAGCCACTTGGCTGCCAGAATGCCCTGCTTCAGCACAGACCAGAAAGGCATTGTGATAAGCGTATCCCCGGTATAGTCAGGAGTTAATGGGAGTCGTTCCTGTCCCCCCAGTATACGCCCAGAACCATGGACCCGGTACTTGTGGTTCGGACTGTCTCCAACCAGCCATAATGTTGTGAGAGTGAAATTATGTCTAAGTCCAGCTTTGGTACATTAGAAGCAACTCTCAAACTTAACCTAAGCGTTTTTCGAAGCTACTTTTTGGCTAACTTCTTATACGAAGGTCTAGGAGCTCTGAAAATGAACGTGCGCGTCTTTCACTCTTCCCGAGGGACTTAGAAGAATTTTGTGATATTTTTTATTAAAATGGTGTATAAGGGTATACTGTAATGTTGTGTGAGTGAAATTATGTCTAAGTCCAGCTTTGATACATTAGAAGCAACTCTGAAACTTAACCTAAGCGTTTTTCGAAGCTACTTTTTGGCTAACTTCTTATAGGAAGGTCTAGGAGCTCTGAAAATGAACGTGCGCGTCTTTCTCTCTTCCCGAGGGACTTAGAAGAATTTTGTGATATTTTTTATTAAAATGGTGTATAAGGGTATATATATAAATATATTTTATGCACTGTATATGAGCTGGCAATTTCTAAGTCTGTGGTTCCGAGAGGGGGTAACCAGGCTCACTAATAAAGGTCAAGCCACTTGGCTGCCAGAATGCCCTGCTTCAGCACAGACCAGAAAGGCATTGTGATAAGCGTATCCCCGGTATAGTCAGGAGTTAATGGGAGTCGTTCCTGTCCCCCCAGTATACGCCCAGAACCATGGACCCGGTACTTGTGGTTCGGACTGTCTCCAACCAGCCATAATGTTGTGTGAGTGAAATTATGTCTAAGTCCAGCTTTGATACATTAGAAGCAACTCTGAAACTTAACCTAAGCGTTTTTCGAAGCTACTTTTTGGCTAACTTCTTATAGGAAGGTCTAGGAGCTCTGAAAATGAACGTGCGCGTCTTTCACTCTTCCCGAGGGACTTAGAAGAATTTTGTGATATTTTTTATTAAAATGGTGTATTTGGGTATATATATAAATATATTTTATGCACTGTATATATGAGCTGGCGATTTCTAAGTCTGTGGTTCCGAGAGGGGGTAACCAGGCTCACTAATAAAGGTCAAGCCACTTGGCTGCCAGAATGCCCTGCTTCAGCACAGACCACAAAAGCATTGTGATAAGCGTATCCCCGGTATAGTCAGGGGTTAATGGGAGTCGTCCCCGTCCCCCCAGGATACGCCCAGAACCATGGACCCGGTACTTGTGGTTCGGACTGTCTCCAACCAGCCATAATGTTGTGAGAGTGAAATGATGTCTAAGTCCAGCTTTGGTACATTAGAAGCAACTCTCAAACATAACCTAAGCGTTTTTCGAAGCTACTTTTTGGCTAACTTCTTATACGAAGGTCTAGGAGCTCTGAAAATGAACGTGCGCGTCTGTTACTCTTCCCGAGTGACTTAGAAGAATTTTGTGATATTTTTTATTAAAATGGTGTATAAGGGTATATATATAAATATATTTTATGCACTGTATATGAGCTGGCGATTTCTAAGTCTGTGGTTTCGAGAGGGGGTAACCAGGCTCACTAATAAAGGTCAAGCAACTTGGCTGCCAGAATGCCCTGCTTCAGCACAGACCAGAAAGGCATTGTGATAAGCGTATCCCCGGTATAGTCAGGAGTTAATGGGAGTCGTTCCTGTCCCCCCAGTATACGCCCAGAACCATGGACCCGGTACTTGTGGTTCGGACTGTCTCCAACCAGCCATAATGTTGTGAGAGTGAAATTATGTCTAAGTCCAGCTTTGGTACATTAGAAGCAACTCTCAAACTTAACCTAAGCGTTTTTCGAAGCTACTTTTTGGCTAACTTCTTATACGAAGGTCTAGGAGCTCTGAAAATGAACGTGCGCGTCTTTCACTCTTCCCGAGGGACTTAGAAGAATTTTGTGATATTTTTTATTAAAATGGTGTATAAGGGTATACTGTAATGTTGTGTGAGTGAAATTATGTCTAAGTCCAGCTTTGATACATTAGAAGCAACTCTGAAACTTAACCTAAGCGTTTTTCGAAGCTACTTTTTGGCTAACTTCTTATAGGAAGGTCTAGGAGCTCTGAAAATGAACGTGCGCGTCTTTCACTCTTCCCGAGGGACTTAGAATAATTTTGTGATATTTTTTATTAAAATGGTGTATTTGGGTATATATATAAATATATTTTATGCACTGTATATGAGCTGGCGATTTCTAAGTCTGTGGTTCCGAGAGGGGGTAACCAGGCTCACTAATAAAGGTCAAGCCACTTGGCTGCCAGAATGCCCTGCTTCAGCACAGACCACAATAGCATTGTGATAAGCGTATCCCCGGTATAGTCAGGGGTTAATGGGAGTCGTCCCCGTCCCCCCAGGATACGCCCAGAACCATGGACCCGGTACTTGTGGTTCGGACTGTCTCCAACCAGCCATAATGTTGTGAGAGTGAAATGATGTCTAAGTCCAGCTTTGGTACATTAGAAGCAACTCTCAAACATAACCTAAGCGTTTTTCGAAGCTACTTTTTGGCTAACTTCTTATACGAAGGTCTAGGAGCTCTGAAAATGAACGTGCGCGTCTTTCACTCTTCCCGAGGGACTTAGAATAATTTTGTGATATTTTTTATTAAAATGGTGTATAAGGGTATATATATAAATATATTTTATGCACTGTATATAAGCTGGCGATTTCTAAGTCTGTGGTTCCGAGAGGGGGTAACCAGGCTCACTAATAAAAGTCAAGCCACTTGGCTGCCAGAATGCCCTGCTTCAGCACAGACCAGAAAGGCATTGTGATAAGCGTATCCCCGGTATAGTCAGGGGTTAATGGGAGTCGTCCCCGTCCCCCCAGGATACGCCCAGAACCATGGACCCGGTACTTGTGGTTCGGACTGTCTCCAACCAGCCATAATGTTGTGAGAGTGAAATGATGTCTAAGTCCAGCTTTGGTACATTAGAAGCAACTCTCAAACATAACCTAAGCGTTTTTCGAAGCTACTTTTTGGCTAACTTCTTATACGAAGGTCTAGGAGCTCTGAAAATGAACGTGCGCGTCTTTCACTCTTCCCGAGGGACTTAGAAGAATTTTGTGATATTTTTTATTAAAATGGTGTATAAGGGTATATATATATAAATATATTTTATGCACTGTATATGAGCTGGCGATTTCTAAGTCTGTGGTTCCGAGAGGGGGTAACCAGGCTCACTAATAAAGGTCAAGCCACTTGGCTGCCAGAATGCCCTGCTTCAGCACAGACCAGAAAGGCATTGTGATAAGCGTATCCCCGGTATAGTCAGGGGTTAATGGGAGTCGTCCCCGTCCCCCCAGTATACGCCCAGAACCATGGACCCGGTACTTGTGGTTCGGATTGTCTCCAACCAGCCATAATGTTGTGAGAGTGAAATTATGTCTAAGTCCAGCTTTGGTACATTAGAAGCAACTCTCAAACTTAACCTAAGCGTTTTTCGAAGCTACTTTTTGGCTAACTTCTTATAGGAAGGTCTAGGAGCTCTGAAAATGAACGTGCGCATCTTTCACTCTTCCCGAGGGACTTAGAAGAATTTTGTGATATTTTTTATTAAAATGGTGTATAAGGGTATATATATAAATATATTTTATGCACTGTATATGAGCTGGCGATTTCTAAGTCTGTGGTTTCGAGAGGGGGTAACCAGGCTCACTAATAAAGGTCAAGCCACTTGGCTGCCAGAATGCCCTGCTTCAGCACAGACCAGAAAGGCATTGTGATAAGCGTATCCCCGGTATAGTCAGGAGTTAATGGGAGTCGTTCCTGTCCCCCCAGTATACGCCCAGAACCATGGACCCGGTACTTGTGGTTCGGACTGTCTCCAACCAGCCATAATGTTGTGTGAGTGAAATTATGTCTAAGTCCAGCTTTGATACATTAGAAGCAACTCTCAAACTTAACCTAAGCATTTTCGAAGCTACTTTTTGGCTAACTTCTTATACGAAGGTCTAGGAGCTCTGAAAATGAACGTGCGCGTCTTTCACTCTTCCCGAGGGACTTAGAAGAATTTTGTGATATTTTTTATTAAAATGGTGTATTTGGGTATATATATAAATATATTTTATGCACTGTATATGAGCTGGCGATTTCTAAGTCTGTGGTTCCGAGAGGGGGTAACCAGGCTCACTAATAAAGGTCAAGCCACTTGGCTGCCAGAATGCCCTCCTTCAGCACAGATCACAAAAGCATTGTGATAAGCGTATCCCCGGTATAGTCAGGGGTTAATGGGAGTCGTCCCCGTCCCCCCAGGATACGCCCAGAACCATGGACCCGGTACTTGTGGTTCGGACTGTCTTCAACCAGCCATAATGTTGTGAGAGTGAAATGATGTCTAAGTCCAGCTTTAGTACATTAGAAGCAACTCTCAAACATAACCTAAGCGTTTTTCGAAGCTACTTTTTGGCTAACTTCTTATACGAAGGTCTAGGAGCTCTGAAAATGAACGTGCGCGTCTTTCACTCTTCCCGAGGGACTTAGAAGAATTTTGTGATATTTTTTATTAAAATGGTGTATAAGGGTATATATATATATAAATATATTTTATGCACTGTATATGAGCTGGCGATTTCTAAGTCTGTGGTTCCGAGAGGGGGTAACCAGGCTCACTAATAAAGGTCAAGCCACTTGGCTGCCAGAATGCCCTGCTTCAGCACAGACCAGAAAGGCATTGTGATAAGCGTATCCCCGGTATAGTCAGGGGTTAATGGGAGTTGTTCCCGTCCCCCCAGTATACACCCAGAACCATGGACCCGGTACTTGTGGTTCGGACTGTCTCCAACCAGCCATAATGTTGTGAGAGTGAAATTATGTCTAAGTCCAGCTTTGGTACATTAGAAGCAACTCTCAAACTTAACCTAAGCATTTTCGAAGCTACTTTTTGGCTAACTTCTTATACGAAGGTCTAGGAGCTCTGAAAATGAACGTGCGCGTCTTTCACTCTTCCCGAGGGACTTAGAATAATTTTGTGATATTTTTTATTAAAATGGTGTATAAGGGTATATATATAAATATATTTTATGCACTGTATATGAGCTGGCGATTTCTAAGTCTGTGGTTCCGAGAGGGGGTAACCAGGCTCACTAATAAAGGTCAAGCCACTTGGCTGCCAGAATGCCCTGCTTCAGCACAGACCAGAAAGGCATTGTGATAAGCGTATCCCCGGTATAGTCAGGGGTTAATGGGAGTTGTTCCCGTCCCCCCAGTATACACCCAGAACCATGGACCCGGTACTTGTGGTTCGGACTGTCTCCAACCAGCCATAATGTTGTGTGAGTGAAATTATGTCTAAGTCCAGCTTTGATACATTAGAAGCAACTCTGAAACTTAACCTAAGCGTTTTTCGAAGCTACTTTTTGGCTAACTTCTTATAGGAAGGTCTAGGAGCTCTGAAAATGAACGTGCGCGTCTTTCACTCTTCCCGAGGGACTTAGAATAATTTTGTGATATTTTTTATTAAAATGGTGTATAAGGGTATATATATATAAATATATTTTATGCACTGTATATAAGCTGGCGATTTCTAAGTCTGTGGTTCCGAGAGGGGGTAACCAGGCTCACTAATAAAAGTCAAGCCACTTGGCTGCCAGAATGCCCTGCTTCAGCACAGACCAGAAAGGCATTGTGATAAGCGTATCCCCGGTATAGTCAGGGGTTAATGGGAGTTGTTCCCGTCCCCCCAGTATACACCCAGAACCATGGACCCGGTACTTGTGGTTCGGACTGTCTCCAACCAGCCATAATGTTGTGAGAGTGAAATTATGTCTAAGTCCAGCTTTGGTACATTAGAAGCAACTCTCAAACTTAACCTAAGCATTTTCGAAGCTACTTTTTGGCTAACTTCTTATAGGAAGGTCTAGGAGCTCTGAAAATGAACGTGCGCGTCTTTCACTCTTCCCGAGGGACTTAGAAGAATTTTGTGATATTTTTTATTAAAATGGTGTTTAAGGGTATATATATAAATATATTTTATGCACTGTATATGAGCTGGCGATTTCTAAGTCTGTGGTTCCGAAAGGGGGTAACCAGGCTCACTAATAAAGGTCAAGCCACTTGGCTGCCAGAATACCCTGCTTCAGCACAGACCAGAAAAGCATTGTGATAAGCGTATCCCCGGTATAGTCAGGGGTTAATGGGAGTCGTCCCCGTCCCCCCAGTATACGCCCAGAACCATGGACCCGGTACTTGTGGTTCGGACTGTCTCCAACCAGCCATAATGTTGTGAGAGTGAAATTATGTCTAAGTCCAGCTTTGGTACATTAGAAGCAACTCTCAAACTTAACCTAAGCGTTTTTCGAAGCTACTTTTTGGCTAACTTCTTATAGGAAGGTCTAGGAGCTCTGAAAATGAACGTGCGCGTCTTTCACTCTTCCCGAGGGACTTAGAATAATTTTGTGATATTTTTTATTAAAATGGTGTATTTGGGTATATATATAAATATATTTTATGCACTGTATATGAGCTGGCGATTTCTAAGTCTGTGGTTCCGAGAGGGGGTAACCAGGCTCACTAATAAAGGTCAAGCCACTTGGCTGCCAGAATGCCCTCCTTCAGCACAGATCACAAAAGCATTGTGATAAGCGTATCCCCGGTATAGTCAGGGGTTAATGGGAGTCGTCCCCGTCCCCCCAGGATACGCCCAGAACCATGGACCCGGTACTTGTGGTTCGGACTGTCTTCAACCAGCCATAATGTTGTGAGAGTGAAATGATGTCTAAGTCCAGCTTTAGTACATTAGAAGCAACTCTCAAACATAACCTAAGCGTTTTTCGAAGCTACTTTTTGGCTAACTTCTTATACGAAGGTCTAGGAGCTCTGAAAATGAACGTGCGCGTCTTTCACTCTTCCCGAGGGACTTAGAAGAATTTTGTGATATTTTTTATTAAAATGGTGTATAAGGGTATATATATATAAATATATTTTATGCACTGTATATGAGCTGGCGATTTCTAAGTCTGTGGTTCCGAGAGGGGGTAACCAGGCTCACTAATAAAGGTCAAGCCACTTGGCTGCCAGAATGCCCTGCTTCAGCACAGACCAGAAAGGCATTGTGATAAGCGTATCCCCGGTATAGTCAGGGGTTAATGGGAGTTGTTCCCGTCCCCCCAGTATACACCCAGAACCATGGACCCGGTACTTGTGGTTCGGACTGTCTCCAACCAGCCATAATGTTGTGAGAGTGAAATTATGTCTAAGTCCAGCTTTGGTACATTAGAAGCAACTCTCAAACTTAACCTAAGCATTTTCGAAGCTACTTTTTGGCTAACTTCTTATACGAAGGTCTAGGAGCTCTGAAAATGAACGTGCGCGTCTTTCACTCTTCCCGAGGGACTTAGAAGAATTTTGTGATATTTTTTATTAAAATGGTGTATAAGGGTATATATATAAATATATTTTATGCACTGTATATGAGCTGGCGATTTCTAAGTCTGTGGTTCCGAGAGGGGGTAACCAGGCTCACTAATAAAGGTCAAGCCACTTGGCTGCCAGAATGCCCTGCTTCAGCACAGACCAGAAAGGCATTGTGATAAGCGTATCCCCGGTATAGTCAGGGGTTAATGGGAGTTGTTCCCGTCCCCCCAGTATACACCCAGAACCATGGACCCGGTACTTGTGGTTCGGACTGTCTCCAACCAGCCATAATGTTGTGAGAGTGAAATTATGTCTAAGTCCAGCTTTGGTACATTAGAAGCAACTCTCAAACTTAACCTAAGCATTTTCGAAGCTACTTTTTGGCTAACTTCTTATACGAAGGTCTAGGAGCTCTGAAAATGAACGTGCGCGTCTTTCACTCTTCCCGAGGGACTTAGAAGAATTTTGTGATATTTTTTATTAAAATGGTGTATAAGGGTATATATATAAATATATTTTATGCACTGTATATGAGCTGGCGATTTCTAAGTCTGTGGTTCCGAGAGGGGGTAACCAGGCTCACTAATAAAGGTCAAGCCACTTGGCTGCCAGAATGCCCTGCTTCAGCACAGACCAGAAAGGCATTGTGATAAGCGTATCCCCGGTATAGTCAGGGGTTAATGGGAGTCGTCCCCGTCAACCCAGTATACGCCCAGAACCATATACCCGGTACTTGTGGTTCGGACTGTCTCCAACCAGCCATAATGTTGTGAGAGTGAAATTATGTCTAAGTCCAGCTTTGGTACATTAGAAGCAACTCTGAAACTTAACCTAAGCGTTTTTCGAAGCTACATTTTGGCTAACTTCTTATAGGAAGGTCTAGGAGCTCTGAAAATGAACGTGCGCGTCTTTCACTCTTCCCGAGGGACTTAGAATAATTTTGTGATATTTTTTATTAAAATGGTGTATAAGGGTATATATATAAATATATTTTATGCACTGTATATGAGCTGGCGATTTCTAAGTCTGTGGTTCCGAGAGGGGGTAACCAGGCTCACTAATAAAGGTCAAGCCACTTGGCTGCCAGAATGCCCTGCTTCAGCACAGACCAGAAAAGCATTGTGATAAGCGTATCCCCGGTATAGTCAGGGGTTAATGGGAGTCGTCCCCGTCCCCCCAGTATACGCCCAGAACCATGGACCCGGTACTTGTGGTTCGGACTGTCTCCAACCAGCCATAATGTTGTGAGAGTGAAATTATGTCTAAGTCCAGCTTTGGTACATTAGAAGCAACTCTCAAACTTAACCTAAGCGTTTTTCGAAGCTACTTTTTGGCTAACTTCTTATACGAAGGTCTAGGAGCTCTGAAAATGAACGTGCGCATCTTTCACTCTTCCCGAGGGACTTAGAATAATTTTGTGATATTTTTTATTAAAATGGTGTATAAGGGTATATATATAAATATATTTTATGCACTGTATATGAGCTGGCGATTTCTAAGTCTGTGGTTCCGAGAGGGGGTAACCAGGCTCACTAATAAAGGTCAAGCCACTTGGCTGCCAGAATGCCCTGCTTCAGCACAGACCAGAAAAGCATTGTGATAAGCGTATCCCCGGTATAGTCAGGGGTTAATGGGAGTCGTCCCCGACCCCCCAGTATACGCCCAGAACCATGGACCCGGTACTTGTGGTTCGGACTGTCTCCAACCAGCCATAATGTTGTGAGAGTGAAATTATGTCTAAGTCCAGCTTCGGTACATTACTGTTAGAAGCAACTCTGAAACTTAACCTAAGCGTTTTTCGAAGCTACTTTTTGGCTAACTTCTTATAGGAAGGTCTAGGAGCTCTGAAAATGAACGTGCGCGTCTTTCACTCTTCCCGAGGGGCTTAGAATAATTTTGTGATATTTTTTATTAAAATGGTGTATAAGGGTATATATATATAAATATATTTTATGCACTGTATATGAGCTGGCGATTTCTAAGTCTGTGGTTTCGAGAGGGGGTAACCAGGCTCACTAATAAAGGTCAAGCCACTTGGCTGCCAGAATGCCCTGCTTCAGCACAGACCAGAAAGGCATTGTGATAAGCGTATCCCCGGTATAGTCAGGGGTTAATGGGAGTCCCCCCCGTCCCCCCAGTATACGCCCAGAACCATGGACCCGGTACTTGTGGTTCGGACTGTCTCCAACCAGCCATAATGTTGTGAGAGTGAAATTATGTCTAAGTCCAGCTTTGGTACATTAGAAGCAACTCTGAAACTTAACCTAAGCGTTTTTCGAAGCTACTTTTTGGCTAACTTCTTATAGGAAGGTCTAGGAGCTCTGAAAATGAACGTGCGCGTCTTTCACTCTTCCCGAGGGACATAGATTAATTTTGTGATATTTTTTATTAAAATGGTGTATTTGGGTATATATATAAATATATTTTATGCACTGTATATGAGCTGGCGATTTCTAAGTCTGTGGTTCCGAGAGGGGGTAACCAGGCTCACTAATAAAGGTCAAGCCACTTGGCTGCCAGAATGCCCTGCTTCAGCACAGACCAGAAAAGCATTGTGATAAGCGTATCCCCGGTATAGTCAGGGGTTAATGGGAGTCGTCCCCGTCCCCCCAGTATACGCCCAGAACCATGGACCCGGTACTTGTGGTTCGGACTGTCTCCAACCAGCCATAATGTTGTGAGAGTGAAATTATGTCTAAGTCCAGCTTTGGTACATTAGAAGCAACTCTCAAACTTAACCTAAGCGTTTTTCGAAGATACTTTTTGGCTAACTTCTTAACCGAAGGTCTAGGAGCTCTGAAAATGAACGTGCGCATCTTTCACTCTTCCCGAGGGACTTAGAATAATTTTGTGATATTTTTTATTAAAATGGTGTATAAGGGTATATATATAAATATATTTTATGCACTGTATATGAGCTGGCGATTTCTAAGTCTGTGGTTCCGAGAGGGGGTAACCAGGCTCACTAATAAAGGTCAAGCCACTTGGCTGCCAGAATGCCCTGCTTCAGCACAGACCAGAAAAGCATTGTGATAAGCGTATCCCCGGTATAGTCAGGGGTTAATGGGAGTCGTTCCCGTCCCCCCAGTTAACGCCCAGAACTATGGACCCGGTACTTGTGGTTCGGACTGTCTCCAACCAGCAATAATGTTGTGAGAGTGAAATTATGTCTAAGTCCAGCTTTGGTACATTAGAAGCAACTCTCAAACTTAACCTAAGCGTTTTTCGAAGCTACTTTTTGGCTAACTTCTTATACGAAGGTCTAGGAGCTCTGAAAATGAACGTGCGCGCCTTTCACTCTTCCCGAGGGACTTAGAAGAATTTTGTGATATTTTTTATTAAAATGGTGTATTTGGGTATATATATAAATATATTTTATGCACTGTATATGAGCTGGCGATTTCTAAGTCTGTGATTCCGAGAGGGGGTAACCAGGCTCACTAATAAAGGTCAAGCCACTTGGCTGCCAGAATGCCCTGCTTCAGCACAGACCAGAAAAGCATTGTGATAAGCGTATCCCCGGTATAGTCAGGGGTTAATGGGAGTCGTCCCCGACCCCCCAGTATACGCCCAGAACCATGGACCCGGTACTTGTGGTTCGGACTGTCTCCAACCAGCCATAATGTTGTGAGAGTGAAATTATGTCTAAGTCCAGCTTCGGTACATTACTGTTAGAAGCAACTCTGAAACTTAACCTAAGCGTTTTTCGAAGCTACTTTTTGGCTAACTTCTTATAGGAAGGTCTAGGAGCTCTGAAAATGAACGTGCGCGTCTTTCACTCTTCCCGAGGGGCTTAGAATAATTTTGTGATATTTTTTATTAAAATGGTGTATAAGGGTATATATATAAATATATTTTATGCACTGTATATGAGCCGGCGATTTCTAAGTCTGTGGTTTCGAGAGGGGGTAACCAGGCTCACTAATAAAGGTCAAGCCACTTGGCTGCCAGAATGCCCTGCTTCAGCATAGACCAGAAAGGCATTGTGATAAGCGTATCCCCGGTATAGTCAGGGGTTAATGGGAGTTCCCCCCGTCCCCCCAGTATACGCCCAGAACCATGGACCCGGTACTTGTGGTTCGGACTGTCTCCAACCAGCCATAATGTTGTGAGAGTGAAATTATGTCTAAGTCCAGCTTTGGTACATTAGAAGCAACTCTGAAACTTAACCTAAGCGTTTTTCGAAGCTACTTTTTGGCTAACTTCTTATAGGAAGGTCTAGGAGCTCTGAAAATGAACGTGCGCGTCTTTCACTCTTCCCGAGGGACATAGATTAATTTTGTGATATTTTTTATTAAAATGGTGTATTTGGGTATATATATAAATATATTTTATGCACTGTATATGAGCTGGCGATTTCTAAGTCTGTGGTTCTGAGAGGGGGTAACCAGGCTCACTAATAAAGGTCAAGCCACTTGGCTGCCAGAATGCCCTGCTTCAGCACAGACCACAAAAGCATTGTGATAAGCGTATCCCCGGTATAGTCAGGGGTTAATGGGAGTCGTCCCCGTCCCCCCAGGATACGCCCAGAACCATGGACCCGGTACTTGTGGTTCGGACTGTCTCCAACCAGCCATAATGTTGTGAGAGTGAAATGATGTCTAAGTCCAGCTTTGGTACATTAGAAGCAACTCTCAAACATAACCTAAGCGTTTTTCGAAGCTACTTTTTGGCTAACTTCTTATACGAAGGTCTAGGAGCTCTGAAAATGAACGTGCGCGTCTTTCACTCTTCCCGAGGGACTTAGAAGAATTTTGTGATATTTTTTATTAAAATGGTGTATAAGGGTATATATTTAAATATATTTTATGCACTGTAATAGAGCTGGCGATTTCTAAGTCTGTGGTTACGAGAGGGGGTAACCAGGCTCACTAATAATGGTCAAGCCACTTGGCTGCCAGAATGCCCTGCTTCAGCACAGACCAGAAAGGCATTGTGATAAGCGAATCCCCGGTATAGTCAGGGGTTAATGGGAGTCGTCCCCGTCCCCCCAGTATACGCCCAGAACCATGGACCCGGTACTTGTTGTTCGGACTGTCTCCAACCAGCCATAATGTTGTGAGAGTGAAATTATGTCTAAGTCCAGCTTCGGTACATTAGAAGCAACTCTGAAACTGAACCTAAGCGTTTTTCGAAGCTACGTTTCGGCTAACTTCTTATAGGAAGGTCTAGGAGCTCTGAAAATGAACGTGCGCGTCTTTCTCTCTTCCCGAGGGACTTAGAAGAATTTTGTGATATTTTTTATTAAAATGGTGTATAAGGGTATATATATAAATATATTTTATGCACTGTATATGAGCTGGCAATTTCTAAGTCTGTGGTTCCGAGAGGGGGTAACCAGGCTCACTAATAAAGGTCAAGCCACTTGGCTGCCAGAATGCCCTGCTTCAGCACAGACCAGAAAGGCATTGTGATAAGCGTATCCCCGGTATAGTCAGGAGTTAATGGGAGTCGTTCCTGTCCCCCCAGTATACGCCCAGAACCATGGACCCGGTACTTGTGGTTCGGACTGTCTCCAACCAGCCATAATGTTGTGTGAGTGAAATTATGTCTAAGTCCAGCTTTGATACATTACAAGCAACTCTGAAACTTAACCTAAGCGTTTTTCGAAGCTACTTTTTGGCTAACTTCTTATAGGAAGGTCTAGGAGCTCTGAAAATGAACGTGCGCGTCTTTTACTCTTCCCGAGTGACTTAGAAGAATTTTGTGATATTTTTTATTAAAATGGTGTATAAGGGTATATATATATAAATATATTTTATGCACTGTAATAGAGCTGGCGATTTCTAAATCTGTGGTTCCGAGAGGGGGTAACCAGGCTCACTAATAAAGGTCAAGCCACTTGGCTGCCAGAATGCCCTGCTTCAGCACAGACCAGAAAGGCATTGTGATAAGCGTATCCCCGGTATAGTCAGGGGTTAATGGGAGTCGTCCCTGTCCCCCCAGTATACGCCCAGAACCATGGACCCGGTACTTGTGGTTCGGATTGTCTCCAACCAGCCATAATGTTGTGAGAGTGAAATTATGTCTAAGTCCAGCTTCGGTACATTAGAAGCAACTCTGAAACTGAACCTAAGCGTTTTTCGAAGCTACGTTTCGGCTAACTTCTTATAGGAAGGTCTAGGAGCTCTGAAAATGAACGTGCGCGTCTTTCTCTCTTCCCGAGGGACTTAGAAGAATTTTGTGATATTTTTTATTAAAATGGTGTATAAGGGTATATATATAAATATATTTTATGCACTGTATATGAGCTGGCAATTTCTAAGTCTGTGGTTCCGAGAGGGGGTAACCAGGCTCACTAATAAAGGTCAAGCCACTTGGCTGCCAGAATGCCCTGCTTCAGCACAGACCAGAAAGGCATTGTGATAAGCGTATCCCCGGTATAGTCAGGAGTTAATGGGAGTCGTTCCTGTCCCCCCAGTATACGCCCAGAACCATGGACCCGGTACTTGTGGTTCGGACTGTCTCCAACCAGCCATAATGTTGTGTGAGTGAAATTATGTCTAAGTCCAGCTTTGATACATTAGAAGCAACTCTGAAACTTAACCTAAGCGTTTTTCGAAGCTACTTTTTGGCTAACTTCTTATAGGAAGGTCTAGGAGCTCTGAAAATGAACGTGCGCGTCTTTCACTCTTCCCGAGGGACTTAGAATAATTTTGTGATATTTTTTATTAAAATGGTGTATTTGGGTATATATATAAATATATTTTATGCACTGTATATGAGCTGGCGATTTCTAAGTCTGTGGTTCCGAGAGGGGGTAACCAGGCTCACTAATAAAGGTCAAGCCACTTGGCTGCCAGAATGCCCTGCTTCAGCACAGACCACAAAAGCATTGTGATAAGCGTATCCCCGGTATAGTCAGGGGTTAATGGGAGTCGTCCCCGTCCCCCCAGGATACGCCCAGAACCATGGACCCGGTACTTGTGGTTCGGACTGTCTCCAACCAGCCATAATGTTGTGAGAGTGAAATGATGTCTAAGTCCAGCTTTGGTACATTAGAAGCAACTCTCAAACATAACCTAAGCGTTTTTCGAAGCTACTTTTTGGCTAACTTCTTATACGAAGGTCTAGGAGCTCTGAAAATGAACGTGCGCGTCTTTCACTCTTCCCGAGGGACTTAGAAGAATTTTGTGATATTTTTTATTAAAATGGTGTATAAGGGTATATATATAAATATATTTTATGCACTGTATATGAGCTGGCGATTTCTAAGTCTGTGGTTCCGAGAGGGGGTAACCAGGCTCACTAATAAAGGTCAAGCCACTTGGCTGCCAGAATGCCCTGCTTCAGCACAGACCAGAAAGGCATTGTGATAAGCGTATCCCCGGTATAGTCAGGAGTTAATGGGAGTCGTTCCTGTCCCCCCAGTATACGCCCAGAACCATGGACCCGGTACTTGTGGTTCGGACTGTCTCCAACCAGCCATAATGTTGTGTGAGTGAAATTATGTCTAAGTCCAGCTTTGATACATTAGAAGCAACTCTCAAACTTAACCTAAGCATTTTCGAAGCTACTTTTTGGCTAACTTCTTATACGAAGGTCTAGGAGCTCTGAAAATGAACGTGCGCGTCTTTCACTCTTCCCGAGGGACTTAGAAGAATTTTGTGATATTTTTTATTAAAATGGTGTATAAGGGTATATATATAAATATATTTTATGCACTGTATATGAGCTGGCGATTTCTAAGTCTGTGGTTCCGAGAGGGGGTAACCAGGCTCACTAATAAAGGTCAAGCCACTTGGCTGCCAGAATGCCCTCCTTCAGCACAGATCACAAAAGCATTGTGATAAGCGTATCCCCGGTATAGTCAGGGGTTAATGGGAGTCGTCCCCGTCCCCCCAGGATACGCCCAGAACCATGGACCCGGTACTTGTGGTTCGGACTGTCTTCAACCAGCCATAATGTTGTGAGAGTGAAATGATGTCTAAGTCCAGCTTTGGTACATTAGAAGCAACTCTCAAACATAACCTAAGCGTTTTTCGAAGCTACTTTTTGGCTAACTTCTTATACGAAGGTCTAGGAGCTCTGAAAATGAACGTGCGCGTCTTTCACTCTTCCCGAGGGACTTAGAAGAATTTTGTGATATTTTTTATTAAAATGGTGTATAAGGGTATATATTTAAATATATTTTATGCACTGTAATAGAGCTGGCGATTTCTAAGTCTGTGGTTACGAGAGGGGGTAACCAGGCTCACTAATAATGGTCAAGCCACTTGGCTGCCAGAATGCCCTGCTTCAGCACAGACCAGAAAGGCATTGTGATAAGCGAATCCCCGGTATAGTCAGGGGTTAATGGGAGTCGTCCCCGTCCCCCCAGTATACGCCCAGAACCATGGACCCGGTACTTGTTGTTCGGACTGTCTCCAACCAGCCATAATGTTGTGAGAGTGAAATTATGTCTAAGTCCAGCTTCGGTACATTAGAAGCAACTCTGAAACTGAACCTAAGCGTTTTTCGAAGCTACGTTTCGGCTAACTTCTTATAGGAAGGTCTAGGAGCTCTGAAAATGAACGTGCGCGTCTTTCTCTCTTCCCGAGGGACTTAGAAGAATTTTGTGATATTTTTTATTAAAATGGTGTATAAGGGTATATATATAAATATATTTTATGCACTGTATATGAGCTGGCAATTTCTAAGTCTGTGGTTCCGAGAGGGGGTAACCAGGCTCACTAATAAAGGTCAAGCCACTTGGCTGCCAGAATGCCCTGCTTCAGCACAGACCAGAAAGGCATTGTGATAAGCGTATCCCCGGTATAGTCAGGAGTTAATGGGAGTCGTTCCTGTCCCCCCAGTATACGCCCAGAACCATGGACCCGGTACTTGTGGTTCGGACTGTCTCCAACCAGCCATAATGTTGTGTGAGTGAAATTATGTCTAAGTCCAGCTTTGATACATTACAAGCAACTCTGAAACTTAACCTAAGCGTTTTTCGAAGCTACTTTTTGGCTAACTTCTTATAGGAAGGTCTAGGAGCTCTGAAAATGAACGTGCGCGTCTTTTACTCTTCCCGAGTGACTTAGAAGAATTTTGTGATATTTTTTATTAAAATGGTGTATAAGGGTATATATATATAAATATATTTTATGCACTGTAATAGAGCTGGCGATTTCTAAATCTGTGGTTCCGAGAGGGGGTAACCAGGCTCACTAATAAAGGTCAAGCCACTTGGCTGCCAGAATGCCCTGCTTCAGCACAGACCAGAAAGGCATTGTGATAAGCGTATCCCCGGTATAGTCAGGGGTTAATGGGAGTCGTCCCTGTCCCCCCAGTATACGCCCAGAACCATGGACCCGGTACTTGTGGTTCGGATTGTCTCCAACCAGCCATAATGTTGTGAGAGTGAAATTATGTCTAAGTCCAGCTTCGGTACATTAGAAGCAACTCTGAAACTGAACCTAAGCGTTTTTCGAAGCTACGTTTCGGCTAACTTCTTATAGGAAGGTCTAGGAGCTCTGAAAATGAACGTGCGCGTCTTTCTCTCTTCCCGAGGGACTTAGAAGAATTTTGTGATATTTTTTATTAAAATGGTGTATAAGGGTATATATATAAATATATTTTATGCACTGTATATGAGCTGGCAATTTCTAAGTCTGTGGTTCCGAGAGGGGGTAACCAGGCTCACTAATAAAGGTCAAGCCACTTGGCTGCCAGAATGCCCTGCTTCAGCACAGACCAGAAAGGCATTGTGATAAGCGTATCCCCGGTATAGTCAGGAGTTAATGGGAGTCGTTCCTGTCCCCCCAGTATACGCCCAGAACCATGGACCCGGTACTTGTGGTTCGGACTGTCTCCAACCAGCCATAATGTTGTGTGAGTGAAATTATGTCTAAGTCCAGCTTTGATACATTAGAAGCAACTCTGAAACTTAACCTAAGCGTTTTTCGAAGCTACTTTTTGGCTAACTTCTTATAGGAAGGTCTAGGAGCTCTGAAAATGAACGTGCGCGTCTTTCACTCTTCCCGAGGGACTTAGAATAATTTTGTGATATTTTTTATTAAAATGGTGTATTTGGGTATATATATAAATATATTTTATGCACTGTATATGAGCTGGCGATTTCTAAGTCTGTGGTTCCGAGAGGGGGTAACCAGGCTCACTAATAAAGGTCAAGCCACTTGGCTGCCAGAATGCCCTGCTTCAGCACAGACCACAAAAGCATTGTGATAAGCGTATCCCCGGTATAGTCAGGGGTTAATGGGAGTCGTCCCCGTCCCCCCAGGATACGCCCAGAACCATGGACCCGGTACTTGTGGTTCGGACTGTCTCCAACCAGCCATAATGTTGTGAGAGTGAAATGATGTCTAAGTCCAGCTTTGGTACATTAGAAGCAACTCTCAAACATAACCTAAGCGTTTTTCGAAGCTACTTTTTGGCTAACTTCTTATACGAAGGTCTAGGAGCTCTGAAAATGAACGTGCGCGTCTTTCACTCTTCCCGAGGGACTTAGAAGAATTTTGTGATATTTTTTATTAAAATGGTGTATAAGGGTATATATATAAATATATTTTATGCACTGTATATGAGCTGGCGATTTCTAAGTCTGTGGTTTCGAGAGGGGGTAACCAGGCTCACTAATAAAGGTCAAGCCACTTGGCTGCCAGAATGCCCTGCTTCAGCACAGACCAGAAAGGCATTGTGATAAGCGTATCCCCGGTATAGTCAGGAGTTAATGGGAGTCGTTCCTGTCCCCCCAGTATACGCCCAGAACCATGGACCCGGTACTTGTGGTTCGGACTGTCTCCAACCAGCCATAATGTTGTGTGAGTGAAATTATGTCTAAGTCCAGCTTTGATACATTAGAAGCAACTCTGAAACTTAACCTAAGCGTTTTTCGAAGCTACTTTTTGGCTAACTTCTTATAGGAAGGTCTAGGAGCTCTGAAAATGAACGTGCGCATCTTTCACTCTTCCCGAGGGACTTAGAATAATTTTGTGATATTTTTTATTAAAATGGTGTATTTGGGTATATATATAAATATATTTTATGCACTGTATATGAGCTGGCGATTTCTAAGTCTGTGGTTCCGAGAGGGGGTAACCAGGCTCACTAATAAAGGTCAAGCCACTTGGCTGCCAGAATGCCCTGCTTCAGCACAGACCACAAAAGCATTGTGATAAGCGTATCCCCGGTATAGTCAGGGGTTAATGGGAGTCGTCCCCGTCCCCCCAGGATACGCCCAGAACCATGGACCCGGTACTTGTGGTTCGGACTGTCTCCAACCAGCCATAATGTTGTGAGAGTGAAATGATGTCTAAGTCCAGCTTTGGTACATTAGAAGCAACTCTCAAACATAACCTAAGCGTTTTTCGAAGCTACTTTTTGGCTAACTTCTTATACGAAGGTCTAGGAGCTCTGAAAATGAACGTGCGCGTCTTTCACTCTTCCCGAGGGACTTAGAAGAATTTTGTGATATTTTTTATTAAAATGGTGTATAAGGGTATATATATAAATATATTTTATGCACTGTATATGAGCTGGCGATTTCTAAGTCTGTGGTTTCGAGAGGGGGTAACCAGGCTCACTAATAAAGGTCAAGCCACTTGGCTGCCAGAATGCCCTGCTTCAGCACAGACCAGAAAGGCATTGTGATAAGCGTATCCCCGGTATAGTCAGGAGTTAATGGGAGTCGTTCCTGTCCCCCCAGTATACGCCCAGAACCATGGACCCGGTACTTGTGGTTCGGACTGTCTCCAACCAGCCATAATGTTGTGTGAGTGAAATTATGTCTAAGTCCAGCTTTGATACATTAGAAGCAACTCTCAAACTTAACCTAAGCATTTTCGAAGCTACTTTTTGGCTAACTTCTTATACGAAGGTCTAGGAGCTCTGAAAATGAACGTGCGCGTCTTTCACTCTTCCCGAGGGACTTAGAAGAATTTTGTGATATTTTTTATTAAAATGGTGTATAAGGGTATATATATAAATATATTTTATGCACTGTATATGAGCTGGCGATTTCTAAGTCTGTGGTTCCGAGAGGGGGTAACCAGGCTCACTAATAAAGGTCAAGCCACTTGGCTGCCAGAATGCCCTCCTTCAGCACAGATCACAAAAGCATTGTGATAAGCGTATCCCCGGTATAGTCAGGGGTTAATGGGAGTCGTCCCCGTCCCCCCAGGATACGCCCAGAACCATGGACCCGGTACTTGTGGTTCGGACTGTCTTCAACCAGCCATAATGTTGTGAGAGTGAAATGATGTCTAAGTCCAGCTTTAGTACATTAGAAGCAACTCTCAAACATAACCTAAGCGTTTTTCGAAGCTACTTTTTGGCTAACTTCTTATACGAAGGTCTAGGAGCTCTGAAAATGAACGTGCGCGTCTTTCACTCTTCCCGAGGGACTTAGAAGAATTTTGTGATATTTTTTATTAAAATGGTGTATAAGGGTATATATATATATAAATATATTTTATGCACTGTATATGAGCTGGCGATTTCTAAGTCTGTGGTTCCGAGAGGGGGTAACCAGGCTCACTAATAAAGGTCAAGCCACTTGGCTGCCAGAATGCCCTGCTTCAGCACAGACCAGAAAGGCATTGTGATAAGCGTATCCCCGGTATAGTCAGGGGTTAATGGGAGTTGTTCCCGTCCCCCCAGTATACACCCAGAACCATGGACCCGGTACTTGTGGTTCGGACTGTCTCCAACCAGCCATAATGTTGTGAGAGTGAAATTATGTCTAAGTCCAGCTTTGGTACATTAGAAGCAACTCTCAAACTTAACCTAAGCATTTTCGAAGCTACTTTTTGGCTAACTTCTTATACGAAGGTCTAGGAGCTCTGAAAATGAACGTGCGCGTCTTTCACTCTTCCCGAGGGACTTAGAAGAATTTTGTGATATTTTTTATTAAAATGGTGTATAAGGGTATATATATAAATATATTTTATGCACTGTATATGAGCTGGCGATTTCTAAGTCTGTGGTTTCGAGAGGGGGTAACCAGGCTCACTAATAAAGGTCAAGCCACTTGGCTGCCAGAATGCCCTGCTTCAGCACAGACCAGAAAGGCATTGTGATAAGCGTATCCCCGGTATAGTCAGGAGTTAATGGGAGTCGTTCCTGTCCCCCCAGTATACGCCCAGAACCATGGACCCGGTACTTGTGGTTCGGACTGTCTCCAACCAGCCATAATGTTGTGTGAGTGAAATTATGTCTAAGTCCAGCTTTGATACATTAGAAGCAACTCTGAAACTTAACCTAAGCGTTTTTCGAAGCTACTTTTTGGCTAACTTCTTATAGGAAGGTCTAGGAGCTCTGAAAATGAACGTGCGCATCTTTCACTCTTCCCGAGGGACTTAGAATAATTTTGTGATATTTTTTATTAAAATGGTGTATTTGGGTATATATATAAATATATTTTATGCACTGTATATGAGCTGGCGATTTCTAAGTCTGTGGTTCCGAGAGGGGGTAACCAGGCTCACTAATAAAGGTCAAGCCACTTGGCTGCCAGAATGCCCTGCTTCAGCACAGACCACAAAAGCATTGTGATAAGCGTATCCCCGGTATAGTCAGGGGTTAATGGGAGTCGTCCCCGTCCCCCCAGGATACGCCCAGAACCATGGACCCGGTACTTGTGGTTCGGACTGTCTCCAACCAGCCATAATGTTGTGAGAGTGAAATGATGTCTAAGTCCAGCTTTGGTACATTAGAAGCAACTCTCAAACATAACCTAAGCGTTTTTCGAAGCTACTTTTTGGCTAACTTCTTATACGAAGGTCTAGGAGCTCTGAAAATGAACGTGCGCGTCTTTCACTCTTCCCGAGGGACTTAGAAGAATTTTGTGATATTTTTTATTAAAATGGTGTATAAGGGTATATATATAAATATATTTTATGCACTGTATATGAGCTGGCGATTTCTAAGTCTGTGGTTTCGAGAGGGGGTAACCAGGCTCACTAATAAAGGTCAAGCCACTTGGCTGCCAGAATGCCCTGCTTCAGCACAGACCAGAAAGGCATTGTGATAAGCGTATCCCCGGTATAGTCAGGAGTTAATGGGAGTCGTTCCTGTCCCCCCAGTATACGCCCAGAACCATGGACCCGGTACTTGTGGTTCGGACTGTCTCCAACCAGCCATAATGTTGTGTGAGTGAAATTATGTCTAAGTCCAGCTTTGATACATTAGAAGCAACTCTCAAACTTAACCTAAGCATTTTCGAAGCTACTTTTTGGCTAACTTCTTATACGAAGGTCTAGGAGCTCTGAAAATGAACGTGCGCGTCTTTCACTCTTCCCGAGGGACTTAGAAGAATTTTGTGATATTTTTTATTAAAATGGTGTATAAGGGTATATATATAAATATATTTTATGCACTGTATATGAGCTGGCGATTTCTAAGTCTGTGGTTCCGAGAGGGGGTAACCAGGCTCACTAATAAAGGTCAAGCCACTTGGCTGCCAGAATGCCCTCCTTCAGCACAGATCACAAAAGCATTGTGATAAGCGTATCCCCGGTATAGTCAGGGGTTAATGGGAGTCGTCCCCGTCCCCCCAGGATACGCCCAGAACCATGGACCCGGTACTTGTGGTTCGGACTGTCTTCAACCAGCCATAATGTTGTGAGAGTGAAATGATGTCTAAGTCCAGCTTTAGTACATTAGAAGCAACTCTCAAACATAACCTAAGCGTTTTTCGAAGCTACTTTTTGGCTAACTTCTTATACGAAGGTCTAGGAGCTCTGAAAATGAACGTGCGCGTCTTTCACTCTTCCCGAGGGACTTAGAAGAATTTTGTGATATTTTTTATTAAAATGGTGTATAAGGGTATATATATATATAAATATATTTTATGCACTGTATATGAGCTGGCGATTTCTAAGTCTGTGGTTCCGAGAGGGGGTAACCAGGCTCACTAATAAAGGTCAAGCCACTTGGCTGCCAGAATGCCCTGCTTCAGCACAGACCAGAAAGGCATTGTGATAAGCGTATCCCCGGTATAGTCAGGGGTTAATGGGAGTTGTTCCCGTCCCCCCAGTATACACCCAGAACCATGGACCCGGTACTTGTGGTTCGGACTGTCTCCAACCAGCCATAATGTTGTGAGAGTGAAATTATGTCTAAGTCCAGCTTTGGTACATTAGAAGCAACTCTCAAACTTAACCTAAGCATTTTCGAAGCTACTTTTTGGCTAACTTCTTATACGAAGGTCTAGGAGCTCTGAAAATGAACGTGCGCGTCTTTCACTCTTCCCGAGGGACTTAGAAGAATTTTGTGATATTTTTTATTAAAATGGTGTATAAGGGTATATATATAAATATATTTTATGCACTGTATATGAGCTGGCGATTTCTAAGTCTGTGGTTCCGAGAGGGGGTAACCAGGCTCACTAATAAAGGTCAAGCCACTTGGCTGCCAGAATGCCCTGCTTCAGCACAGACCAGAAAGGCATTGTGATAAGCGTATCCCCGGTATAGTCAGGGGTTAATGGGAGTTGTTCCCGTCCCCCCAGTATACACCCAGAACCATGGACCCGGTACTTGTGGTTCGGACTGTCTCCAACCAGCCATAATGTTGTGTGAGTGAAATTATGTCTAAGTCCAGCTTTGATACATTAGAAGCAACTCTGAAACTTAACCTAAGCGTTTTTCGAAGCTACTTTTTGGCTAACTTCTTATAGGAAGGTCTAGGAGCTCTGAAAATGAACGTGCGCGTCTTTCACTCTTCCCGAGGGACTTAGAATAATTTTGTGATATTTTTTATTAAAATGGTGTATAAGGGTATATATATAAATATATTTTATGCACTGTATATAAGCTGGCGATTTCTAAGTCTGTGGTTCCGAGAGGGGGTAACCAGGCTCACTAATAAAAGTCAAGCCACTTGGCTGCCAGAATGCCCTGCTTCAGCACAGACCAGAAAGGCATTGTGATAAGCGTATCCCCGGTATAGTCAGGGGTTAATGGGAGTTGTTCCCGTCCCCCCAGTATACACCCAGAACCATGGACCCGGTACTTGTGGTTCGGACTGTCTCCAACCAGCCATAATGTTGTGAGAGTGAAATTATGTCTAAGTCCAGCTTTGGTACATTAGAAGCAACTCTCAAACTTAACCTAAGCATTTTCGAAGCTACTTTTTGGCTAACTTCTTATAGGAAGGTCTAGGAGCTCTGAAAATGAACGTGCGCGTCTTTCACTCTTCCCGAGGGACTTAGAAGAATTTTGTGATATTTTTTATTAAAATGGTGTATAAGGGTATATATATAAATATATTTTATGCACTGTATATGAGCTGGCGATTTCTAAGTCTGTGGTTCCGAAAGGGGGTAACCAGGCTCACTAATAAAGGTCAAGCCACTTGGCTGCCAGAATACCCTGCTTCAGCACAGACCAGAAAAGCATTGTGATAAGCGTATCCCCGGTATAGTCAGGGGTTAATGGGAGTCGTCCCCGTCCCCCCAGTATACGCCCAGAACCATGGACCCGGTACTTGTGGTTCGGACTGTCTCCAACCAGCCATAATGTTGTGAGAGTGAAATTATGTCTAAGTCCAGCTTTGGTACATTAGAAGCAACTCTGAAACTTAACCTAAGCGTTTTTCGAAGCTACTTTTTGGCTAACTTCTTATAGGAAGGTCTAGGAGCTCTGAAAATGAACGTGCGCGTCTTTCACTCTTCCCGAGGGACTTAGAAGAATTTTGTGATATTTTTTATTAAAATGGTGTATAAGGGTATATATTTAAATATATTTTATGCACTGTAATAGAGCTGGCGATTTCTAAATCTGTGGTTCCGAGAGGGGGTAACCAGGCTCACTAATAAAGGTCAAGCCACTTGGCTGCCAGAATGCCCTGCTTCAGCACAGACCAGAAAGGCATTGTGATAAGCGAATCCCCGGTATAGTCAGGGGTTAATGGGAGTCGTCCCCGTCCCCCCAGTATACGCCCAGAACCATGGACCCGGTACTTGTGGTTCGGACTGTCTCCAACCAGCCATAATGTTGTGAGAGTGAAATTATGTCTAACTCCAGCTTTGGTACATTAGCAGCAACTCTGAAACTTAACCTAAGCGTTTTTCGAAGCTACTTTTTGGCTAACTTCTTATAGGAAGGTCTAGGAGCTCTGAAAATGAATGTGCGCATCTTTCACTCTTCCCAAGGGACTTAGAAGAATTTTGTGATATTTTTTATTAAAATGGTGTATAAGGGTATATATATAAATATATTTTATGCACTGTATATGAGCTGGCGATTTCTAAGTCTGTGGTTCCGAGAGGGGGTAACCAGGCTCACTAATAAAGGTCAAGCCACTTGGCTGCCAGAATGCCCTCCTTCAGCACAGATCACAAAAGCATTGTGATAAGCGTATCCCCGGTATAGTCAGGGGTTAATGGGAGTCGTCCCCGTCCCCCCAGGATACGCCCAGAACCATGGACCCGGTACTTGTGGTTCGGACTGTCTTCAACCAGCCATAATGTTGTGAGAGTGAAATGATGTCTAAGTCCAGCTTTAGTACATTAGAAGCAACTCTCAAACATAACCTAAGCGTTTTTCGAAGCTACTTTTTGGCTAACTTCTTATAGGAAGGTCTAGGAGCTCTGAAAATGAATGTGCGCATCTTTCACTCTTCCCAAGGGACTTAGAAGAATTTTGTGATATTTTTTATTAAAATGGTGTATAAGGGTATATATATAAATATATTTTATGCACTGTATATGAGCTGGCGATTTCTAAGTCTGTGGTTCCGAGAGGGGGTAACCAGGCTCACTAATAAAGGTCAAGCCACTTGGCTGCCAGAATGCCCTCCTTCAGCACAGATCACAAAAGCATTGTGATAAGCGTATCCCCGGTATAGTCAGGGGTTAATGGGAGTCGTCCCCGTCCCCCCAGGATACGCCCAGAACCATGGACCCGGTACTTGTGGTTCGGACTGTCTTCAACCAGCCATAATGTTGTGAGAGTGAAATGATGTCTAAGTCCAGCTTTAGTACATTAGAAGCAACTCTCAAACATAACCTAAGCGTTTTTCGAAGCTACTTTTTGGCTAACTTCTTATACGAAGGTCTAGGAGCTCTGAAAATGAACGTGCGCGTCTTTCACTCTTCCCGAGGGACTTAGAAGAATTTTGTGATATTTTTTATTAAAATGGTGTATAAGGGTATATATATATAAATATATTTTATGCACTGTATATGAGCTGGCGATTTCTAAGTCTGTGGTTCCGAGAGGGGGTAACCAGGCTCACTAATAAAGGTCAAGCCACTTGGCTGCCAGAATGCCCTGCTTCAGCACAGACCAGAAAGGCATTGTGATAAGCGTATCCCCGGTATAGTCAGGGGTTAATGGGAGTTGTTCCCGTCCCCCCAGTATACACCCAGAACCATGGACCCGGTACTTGTGGTTCGGACTGTCTCCAACCAGCCATAATGTTGTGAGAGTGAAATTATGTCTAAGTCCAGCTTTGTTACATTTGAAGCAACTCTCAAACTTAACCTAAGCATTTTCGAAGCTACTTTTTGGCTAACTTCTTATACGAAGGTCTAGGAGCTCTGAAAATGAACGTGCGCGTCTTTCACTCTTCCCGAGGGACTTAGAAGAATTTTGTGATATTTTTTATTAAAATGGTGTATAAGGGTATATATATAAATATATTTTATGCACTGTATATGAGCTGGCGATTTCTAAGTCTGTGGTTCCGAGAGGGGGTAACCAGGCTCACTAATAAAGGTCAAGCCACTTGGCTGCCAGAATGCCCTGCTTCAGCACAGACCAGAAAGGCATTGTGATAAGCGTATCCCCGGTATAGTCAGGGGTTAATGGGAGTTGTTCCCGTCCCCCCAGTATACACCCAGAACCATGGACCCGGTACTTGTGGTTCGGACTGTCTCCAACCAGCCATAATGTTGTGAGAGTGAAATTATGTCTACAGTAAGTCCAGCTTTGGTACATTAGAAGCAACTCTCAAACTTAACCTAAGCATTTTCGAAGCTACTTTTTGGCTAACTTCTTATACGAAGGTCTAGGAGCTCTGAAAATGAACGTGCGCGTCTTTCACTCTTCCCGAGGGACTTAGAAGAATTTTGTGATATTTTTTATTAAAATGGTGTATAAGGGTATATATATAAATATATTTTATGCACTGTATATGAGCTGGCGATTTCTAAGTCTGTGGTTCCGAGAGGGGGTAACCAGGCTCACTAATAAAGGTCAAGCCACTTGGCTGCCAGAATGCCCTGCTTCAGCACAGACCAGAAAGGCATTGTGATAAGCGTATCCCCGGTATAGTCAGGGGTTAATGGGAGTCGTCCCCGTCAACCCAGTATACGCCCAGAACCATATACCCGGTACTTGTGGTTCGGACTGTCTCCAACCAGCCATAATGTCGTGAGAGTGAAATTATGTCTAAGTCCAGCTTTGGTACATTAGAAGCAACTCTGAAACTTAACCTAAGCGTTTTTCGAAGCTACATTTTGGCTAACTTCTTATAGGAAGGTCTAGGAGCTCTGAAAATGAACGTGCGCGTCTTTCACTCTTCCCGAGGGACTTAGAATAATTTTGTGATATTTTTTATTAAAATGGTGTATAAGGGTATATATATAAATATATTTTATGCACTGTATATGAGCTGGCGATTTCTAAGTCTGTGGTTCCGAGAGGGGGTAACCAGGCTCACTAATAAAGGTCAAGCCACTTGGCTGCCAGAATGCCCTGCTTCAGCACAGACCAGAAAGGCATTGTGATAAGCGTATCCCCGGTATAGTAAGGGGTTAATGGGAGTCGTCCCTGTCAACCCAGTATACGCCCAGAACCATATACCCGGTACTTGTGGTTCGGACTGTCTCCAACCAGCCATAATGTTGTGAGAGTGAAATTATGTCTAAGTCCAGCTTTGGTACATTAGAAGCAACTCTCAAACATAACCTAAGCGTTTTTCGAAGCTACTTTTTGGCTAACTTCTTATACGAAGGTCTAGGAGCTCTGAAAATGAACGTGCGCGTCTTTCACTCTTCCCGAGGGACTTAGAATAATTTTGTGATATTTTTTATTAAAATGGTGTATAAGGGTATATATATAAATATATTTTATGCACTGTATATGAGCTGGCGATTTCTAAGTCTGTGGTTCCGAGAGGGGGTAACCAGGCTCACTAATAAAGGTCAAGCCACTTGGCTGCCAGAATGCCCTGCTTCAACACAGACCAGAAAAGCATTGTGATAAGCGTATCCCCGGTATAGTCAGGGGTTAATGGGAGTCGTCCCCGTCCCCCCAGTATACGCCCAGAACCATGGACCCGGTACTTGTGGTTCGGACTGTCTCCAACCAGCCATAATGTTGTGAGAGTGAAATTATGTCTAAGTCCAGCTTTGGTACATTAGAAGCAACTCTCAAACTTAACCTAAGCGTTTTTCGAAGCTACTTTTTGGCTAACTTCTTATACGAAGGTCTAGGAGCTCTGAAAATGAACGTGCGCATCTTTCACTCTTCCCAAGGGACTTAGAAGAATTTTGTGATATTTTTTATTAAAATGGTGTATAAGGGTATATATATAAATATATTTTATGCACTGTATATGAGCTGGCGATTTCTAAGTCTGTGGTTCCGAGAGGGGGTAACCAGGCTCACTAATAAAGGTCAAGCCACTTGGCTGCCAGAATGCCCTCCTTCAGCACAGATCACAAAAGCATTGTGATAAGCGTATCCCCGGTATAGTCAGGGGTTAATGGGAGTCGTCCCCGTCCCCCCAGGATACGCCCAGAACCATGGACCCGGTACTTGTGGTTCGGACTGTCTTCAACCAGCCATAATGTTGTGAGAGTGAAATGATGTCTAAGTCCAGCTTTAGTACATTAGAAGCAACTCTCAAACATAACCTAAGCGTTTTTCGAAGCTACTTTTTGGCTAACTTCTTATAGGAAGGTCTAGGAGCTCTGAAAATGAATGTGCGCATCTTTCACTCTTCCCAAGGGACTTAGAAGAATTTTGTGATATTTTTTATTAAAATGGTGTATAAGGGTATATATATAAATATATTTTATGCACTGTATATGAGCTGGCGATTTCTAAGTCTGTGGTTCCGAGAGGGGGTAACCAGGCTCACTAATAAAGGTCAAGCCACTTGGCTGCCAGAATGCCCTCCTTCAGCACAGATCACAAAAGCATTGTGATAAGCGTATCCCCGGTATAGTCAGGGGTTAATGGGAGTCGTCCCCGTCCCCCCAGGATACGCCCAGAACCATGGACCCGGTACTTGTGGTTCGGACTGTCTTCAACCAGCCATAATGTTGTGAGAGTGAAATGATGTCTAAGTCCAGCTTTAGTACATTAGAAGCAACTCTCAAACATAACCTAAGCGTTTTTCGAAGCTACTTTTTGGCTAACTTCTTATACGAAGGTCTAGGAGCTCTGAAAATGAACGTGCGCGTCTTTCACTCTTCCCGAGGGACTTAGAAGAATTTTGTGATATTTTTTATTAAAATGGTGTATAAGGGTATATATATATAAATATATTTTATGCACTGTATATGAGCTGGCGATTTCTAAGTCTGTGGTTCCGAGAGGGGGTAACCAGGCTCACTAATAAAGGTCAAGCCACTTGGCTGCCAGAATGCCCTGCTTCAGCACAGACCAGAAAGGCATTGTGATAAGCGTATCCCCGGTATAGTCAGGGGTTAATGGGAGTTGTTCCCGTCCCCCCAGTATACACCCAGAACCATGGACCCGGTACTTGTGGTTCGGACTGTCTCCAACCAGCCATAATGTTGTGAGAGTGAAATTATGTCTAAGTCCAGCTTTGTTACATTTGAAGCAACTCTCAAACTTAACCTAAGCATTTTCGAAGCTACTTTTTGGCTAACTTCTTATACGAAGGTCTAGGAGCTCTGAAAATGAACGTGCGCGTCTTTCACTCTTCCCGAGGGACTTAGAAGAATTTTGTGATATTTTTTATTAAAATGGTGTATAAGGGTATATATATAAATATATTTTATGCACTGTATATGAGCTGGCGATTTCTAAGTCTGTGGTTCCGAGAGGGGGTAACCAGGCTCACTAATAAAGGTCAAGCCACTTGGCTGCCAGAATGCCCTGCTTCAGCACAGACCAGAAAGGCATTGTGATAAGCGTATCCCCGGTATAGTCAGGGGTTAATGGGAGTTGTTCCCGTCCCCCCAGTATACACCCAGAACCATGGACCCGGTACTTGTGGTTCGGACTGTCTCCAACCAGCCATAATGTTGTGAGAGTGAAATTATGTCTACAGTAAGTCCAGCTTTGGTACATTAGAAGCAACTCTCAAACTTAACCTAAGCATTTTCGAAGCTACTTTTTGGCTAACTTCTTATACGAAGGTCTAGGAGCTCTGAAAATGAACGTGCGCGTCTTTCACTCTTCCCGAGGGACTTAGAAGAATTTTGTGATATTTTTTATTAAAATGGTGTATAAGGGTATATATATAAATATATTTTATGCACTGTATATGAGCTGGCGATTTCTAAGTCTGTGGTTCCGAGAGGGGGTAACCAGGCTCACTAATAAAGGTCAAGCCACTTGGCTGCCAGAATGCCCTGCTTCAGCACAGACCAGAAAGGCATTGTGATAAGCGTATCCCCGGTATAGTCAGGGGTTAATGGGAGTCGTCCCCGTCAACCCAGTATACGCCCAGAACCATATACCCGGTACTTGTGGTTCGGACTGTCTCCAACCAGCCATAATGTCGTGAGAGTGAAATTATGTCTAAGTCCAGCTTTGGTACATTAGAAGCAACTCTGAAACTTAACCTAAGCGTTTTTCGAAGCTACATTTTGGCTAACTTCTTATAGGAAGGTCTAGGAGCTCTGAAAATGAACGTGCGCGTCTTTCACTCTTCCTGAGGGACTTAGAAGAATTTTGTGATATTTTTTATTAAAATGGTGTATAAGGGTATATATATAAATATATTTTATGACTGTATATGAGCTGGCGATTTCTAAGTCTGTGGTTCCGAGATGGGGTAACCAGGCTCACTAATAAAGGTCAAGCCACTTGGCTGCCAGAATGCCCTGCTTCAGCACAGACCAGAAAGGCATTGTGATAAGCGTATCCCCGGTATAGTCAGGGGTTAATGGGAGTCGTCCCTGTCAACCCAGTATACGCCCAGAACCATATACCCGGTACTTGTGGTTCGGACTGTCTCCAACCAGCCATAATGTTGTGAGAGTGAAATTATGTCTAAGTCCAGCTTTGGTACATTAGAAGCAACTCTCAAACATAACCTAAGCGTTTTTCGAAGCTACTTTTTGGCTAACTTCTTATACGAAGGTCTAGGAGCTCTGAAAATGAACGTGCGCGTCTTTCACTCTTCCCGAGGGACTTAGAATAATTTTGTGATATTTTTTATTAAAATGGTGTATAAGGGTATATATATAAATATATTTTATGCACTGTATATGAGCTGGCGATTTCTAAGTCTGTGGTTCCGAGAGGGGGTAACCAGGCTCACTAATAAAGGTCAAGCCACTTGGCTGCCAGAATGCCCTGCTTCAACACAGACCAGAAAAGCATTGTGATAAGCGTATCCCCGGTATAGTCAGGGGTTAATGGGAGTCGTCCCCGTCCCCCCAGTATACGCCCAGAACCATGGACCCGGTACTTGTGGTTCGGACTGTCTCCAACCAGCCATAATGTTGTGAGAGTGAAATTATGTCTAAGTCCAGCTTTGGTACATTAGAAGCAACTCTCAAACTTAACCTAAGCGTTTTTCGAAGCTACTTTTTGGCTAACTTCTTATACGAAGGTCTAGGAGCTCTGAAAATGAACGTGCGCATCTTTCACTCTTCCCGAGGGACTTAGAATAATTTTGTGATATTTTTTATTAAAATGGTGTATAAGGGTATATATATAAATATATTTTATGCACTGTATATGAGCTGGCGATTTCTAAGTCTGTGGTTCCGAGAGGGGGTAACCAGGCTCACTAATAAAGGTCAAGCCACTTGGCTGCCAGAATGCCCTGCTTCAGCACAGACCAGAAAAGCATTGTGATAAGCGTATCCCCGGTATAGTCAGGGGTTAATGGGAGTCGTTCCCGTCCCCCCAGTTAACGCCCAGAACTATGGACCCGGTACTTGTGGTTCGGACTGTCTCCAACCAGCAATAATGTTGTGAGAGTGAAATTATGTCTAAGTCCAGCTTTGGTACATTAGAAGCAACTCTCAAACTTAACCTAAGCGTTTTTCGAAGCTACTTTTTGGCTAACTTCTTATACGAAGGTCTAGGAGCTCTGAAAATGAACGTGCGCGCCTTTCACTCTTCCCGAGGGACTTAGAAGAATTTTGTGATATTTTTTATTAAAATGGTGTATTTGGGTATATATATAAATATATTTTATGCACTGTATATGAGCTGGCGATTTCTAAGTCTGTGATTCCGAGAGGGGGTAACCAGGCTCACTAATAAAGGTCAAGCCACTTGGCTGCCAGAATGCCCTGCTTCAGCACAGACCAGAAAAGCATTGTGATAAGCGTATCCCCGGTATAGTCAGGGGTTAATGGGAGTCGTCCCCGACCCCCCAGTATACGCCCAGAACCATGGACCCGGTACTTGTGGTTCGGACTGTCTCCAACCAGCCATAATGTTGTGAGAGTGAAATTATGTCTAAGTCCAGCTTCGGTACATTACTGTTAGAAGCAACTCTGAAACTTAACCTAAGCGTTTTTCGAAGCTACTTTTTGGCTAACTTCTTATAGGAAGGTCTAGGAGCTCTGAAAATGAACGTGCGCGTCTTTCACTCTTCCCGAGGGGCTTAGAATAATTTTGTGATATTTTTTATTAAAATGGTGTATAAGGGTATATATATAAATATATTTTATGCACTGTATATGAGCTGGCGATTTCTAAGTCTGTGGTTTCGAGAGGGGGTAACCAGGCTCACTAATAAAGGTCAAGCCACTTGGCTGCCAGAATGCCCTGCTTCAGCACAGACCAGAAAGGCATTGTGATAAGCGTATCCCCGGTATAGTCAGGGGTTAATGGGAGTCCCCCCCGTCCCCCCAGTATACGCCCAGAACCATGGACCCGGTACTTGTGGTTCGGACTGTCTCCAACCAGCCATAATGTTGTGAGAGTGAAATTATGTCTAAGTCCAGCTTTGGTACATTAGAAGCAACTCTGAAACTTAACCTAAGCGTTTTTCGAAGCTACTTTTTGGCTAACTTCTTATAGGAAGGTCTAGGAGCTCTGAAAATGAACGTGCGCGTCTTTCACTCTTCCCGAGGGACATAGATTAATTTTGTGTTTTTTTTTATTAAAATGGTGTATTTGGGTATATATATAAATATATTTTATGCACTGTATATGAGCTGGCGATTTCTAAGTCTGTGGTTCCGAGAGGGGGTAACCAGGCTCACTAATAAAGGTCAAGCCACTTGGCTGCCAGAATGCCCTGCTTCAGCACAGACCACAAAAGCATTGTGATAAGCGTATCCCCGGTATAGTCAGGGGTTAATGGGAGTCGTCCCCGTCCCCCCAGTATACGCCCAGAACCATGGACCCGGTACTTGTGGTTCGGACTGTCTCCAACCAGCCATAATGTTGTGAGAGTGAAATTATGTCTAAGTCCAGCTTTGGTACATTAGAAGCAACTCTCAAACTTAACCTAAGCGTTTTTCGAAGCTACTTTTTGGCTAACTTCTTATACGAAGGTCTAGGAGCTCTGAAAATGAACGTGCGCATCTTTCACTCTTCCCGAGGGACTTAGAATAATTTTGTGATATTTTTTATTAAAATGGTGTATAAGGGTATATATATAAATATATTTTATGCACTGTATATGAGCTGGCGATTTCTAAGTCTGTGGTTCCGAGAGGGGGTAACCAGGCTCACTAATAAAGGTCAAGCCACTTGGCTGCCAGAATGCCCTGCTTCAGCACAGACCAGAAAAGCATTGTGATAAGCGTATCCCCGGTATAGTCAGGGGTTAATGGGAGTCGTTCCCGTCCCCCCAGTTAACGCCCAGAACTATGGACCCGGTACTTGTGGTTCGGACTGTCTCCAACCAGCCATAATGTTGTGAGAGTGAAATTATGTCTAAGTCCAGCTTTGGTACATTAGAAGCAACTCTCAAACTTAACCTAAGCGTTTTTCGAAGCTACTTTTTGGCTAACTTCTTATACGAAGGTCTAGGAGCTCTGAAAATGAACGTGCGCGCCTTTCACTCTTCCCGAGGGACTTAGAAGAATTTTGTGATATTTTTTATTAAAATGGTGTATTTGGGTATATATATAAATATATTTTATGCACTGTATATGAGCTGGCGATTTCTAAGTCTGTGATTCCGAGAGGGGGTAACCAGGCTCACTAATAAAGGTCAAGCCACTTGGCTGCCAGAATGCCCTGCTTCAGCACAGACCTGAAAAGCATTGTGATAAGCGTATCCCCGGTATAGTCAGGGGTTAATGGGAGTCGTCCCCGACCCCCCAGTATACGCCCAGAACCATGGACCCGGTACTTGTGGTTCGGACTGTCTCCAACCAGCCATAATGTTGTGAGAGTGAAATTATGTCTAAGTCCAGCTTCGGTACATTACTGTTAGAAGCAACTCTGAAACTTAACCTAAGCGTTTTTCGAAGCTACTTTTTGGCTAACTTCTTATAGGAAGGTCTAGGAGCTCTGAAAATGAACGTGCGCGTCTTTCACTCTTCCCGAGGGGCTTAGAATAATTTTGTGATATTTTTTATTAAAATGGTGTATAAGGGTATATATATAAATATATTTTATGCACTGTATATGAGCTGGCGATTTCTAAGTCTGTGGTTTCGAGAGGGGGTAACCAGGCTCACTAATAAAGGTCAAGCCACTTGGCTGCCAGAATGCCCTGCTTCAGCATAGACCAGAAAGGCATTGTGATAAGCGTATCCCCGGTATAGTCAGGGGTTAATGGGAGTTCCCCCCGTCCCCCCAGTATACGCCCAGAACCATGGACCCGGTACTTGTGGTTCGGACTGTCTCCAACCAGCCATAATGTTGTGAGAGTGAAATTATGTCTAAGTCCAGCTTTGGTACATTAGAAGCAACTCTGAAACTTAACCTAAGCGTTTTTCGAAGCTACTTTTTGGCTAACTTCTTATAGGAAGGTCTAGGAGCTCTGAAAATGAACGTGCGCGTCTTTCACTCTTCCCGAGGGACATAGATTAATTTTGTGATATTTTTTATTAAAATGGTGTATTTGGGTATATATATAAATATATTTTATGCACTGTATATGAGCTGGCGATTTCTAAGTCTGTGGTTCCGAGAGGGGGTAACCAGGCTCACTAATAAAGGTCAAGCCACTTGGCTGCCAGAATGCCCTGCTTCAGCACAGACCACAAAAGCATTGTGATAAGCGTATCCCCGGTATAGTCAGGGGTTAATGGGAGTCGTCCCCGTCCCCCCAGTATACGCCCAGAACCATGGACCCGGTACTTGTGGTTCGGACTGTCTCCAACCAGCCATAATGTTGTGAGAGTGAAATTATGTCTAAGTCCAGCTTTGGTACATTAGAAGCAACTCTCAAACTTAACCTAAGCGTTTTTCGAAGCTACTTTTTGGCTAACTTCTTATAGGAAGGTCTAGGAGCTCTGATAATGAACGTGCGTGTCTTTCACTCTTCCCGAGGGACTTAGAATAATTGTGTGATATTTTTTATTAAAATGGTGTATAAGGGTATATATATAAATATATTTTATGCACTGTATATGAGCTGGCGATTTCTAAGTCTGTGGTTCCGAGAGGGGGTAACCAGGCTCACTAATAAAGGTCAAGCCACTTGGCTGCCAGAATACCCTGCTTCAGCACAGACCAGAAAAGCATTGTGATAAGCGTATCCCCGGTATAGTCAGGGGTTAATGGGAGTCGTCCCCGTCCCCCCAGTATACGCCCAGAACCATGGACCCGGTACTTGTGGTTCGGACTGTCTCCAACCAGCCATAATGTTGTGAGAGTGAAATTATGTCTAAGTCCAGCTTTGGTACATTAGAAGCAACTCTCAAACTTAACCTAAGCGTTTTTCGAAGATACTTTTTGGCTAACTTCTTATAGGAAGGTCTAGGAGCTCTGAAAATGAACGTGCGCGTCTTTCACTCTTCCCGAGGGTCTTAGAATAATTTTGTGATATTTTTTATTAAAATGGTGTATTTGGGTATATATATAAATATATTTTATGCACTGTATATGAGCTGGCGATTTCTAAGTCTGTGGTTCCGAGAGGGGGTAACCAGGCTCACTAATAAAGGTCAAGCCACTTGGCTGCCAGAATGCCCTGCTTCAGCACAGACCACGAAAGCATTGTGATAAGCGTATCCCCAGTATAGTCAGGGGTTAATGGGAGTCGTCCCCGTCCCCCCAGTATACGCCCAGAACCATGGACCAGGTACTTGTGGTTCGGACTGTCTCCAACCAGCCATAATGTTGTGAGAGTGAAATTATGTCTAAGTCCAGCTTTGGTACATTAGAAGCAACTCTCAAACATAACCTAAGCGTTTTTCGAAGCTACTTTTTGGCTAACTTCTTATACGAAGGTCTAGGAGCTCTGAAAATGAACGTGCGCGTCTTTCACTCTTCCCGAGGGACTTAGAAGAATTTTTTGATATTTTTTATTAAAATGGTGTATAAGGGTATACTGTATATATAAATATATTTTATGCACTGTATATGAGCTGGCGATTTCTAAGTCTGTGGTTCCGAGAGGGGGTAACCAGGCTCACCAATAAAGGTCAAGCCACTTGACTGCCAGAATGCCCTGCTTCAGCACAGACCAGAAAGGCATTGTGATAAGCGTATCCCCGGTATAGTCAGGGGTTAATGGGAGTCGTCCCCGTCCCCCCAGTATACGCCCAGAACCATGGACCCGGTACTTGTGGTTCGGACTGTCTCCAACCAGCCATAATGTTGTGAGAGTGAAATTATGTCTAAGTCCAGCTTTGGTACATTAGAAGCAACTCTGAAACTTAACCTAAGCGTTTTTCGAAGCTACTTTTTGGCTAACTTCTTATAGGAAGGTCTAGGAGCTCTGAAAATGAACGTGCGCGTCTTTCTCTCTTCCCGAGGGACTTAGAAGAATTTTGTGATATTTTTTATTAAAATGGTGTATAAGGGTATATATATATAAATATATTTTATGCACTGTATATGAGCTGGCGATTTCTAAGTCTGTGGTTCCGAGAGGGGGTAACCAGGCTCACTAATAAAGGTCAAGCCACTTGGCTGCCAGAATGCCCTGCTTCAGCACAGACCACAAAAGCATTGTGATAAGCGTATCCCCGGTATAGTCAGGGGTTAATGGGAGTCGTCCCCGACCCCCCAGTATACGCCCAGAACCATGGACCCGGTACTTGTGGTTCGGACTGTCTCCAACCAGCCATAATGTTGTGAGAGTGAAATTATGTCTAAGTCCAGCTTCGGTACATTACTGTTAGAAGCAACTCTGAAACTTAACCTAAGCGTTTTTCGAAGCTACTTTTTGGCTAACTTCTTATAGGAAGGTCTAGGAGCTCTGAAAATGAACGTGCGCGTCTTTCACTCTTCCCGAGGGGCTTAGAATAATTTTGTGATATTTTTTATTAAAATGGTGTATAAGGGTATATATATAAATATATTTTATGCACTGTATATGAGCTGGCGATTTCTAAGTCTGTGGTTTCGAGAGGGGGTAACCAGGCTCACTAATAAAGGTCAAGCCACTTGGCTGCCAGAATGCCCTGCTTCAGCACAGACCAGAAAGGCATTGTGATAAGCGTATCCCCGGTATAGTCAGGGGTTAATGGGAGTCCCCCCCGTCCCCCCAGTATACGCCCAGAACCATGGACCCGGTACTTGTGGTTCGGACTGTCTCCAACCAGCCATAATGTTGTGAGAGTGAAATTATGTCTAAGTCCAGCTTTGGTACATTAGAAGCAACTCTGAAACTTAACCTAAGCGTTTTTCGAAGCTACTTTTTGGCTAACTTCTTATAGGAAGGTCTAGGAGCTCTGAAAATGAACGTGCGCGTCTTTCACTCTTCCCGAGGGACATAGATTAATTTTGTGATATTTTTTATTAAAATGGTGTATTTGGGTATATATATAAATATATTTTATGCACTGTATATGAGCTGGCGATTTCTAAGTCTGTGGTTCCGAGAGGGGGTAACCAGGCTCACTAATAAAGGTCAAGCCACTTGGCTGCCAGAATGCCCTGCTTCAGCACAGACCACAAAAGCATTGTGATAAGCGTATCCCCGGTATAGTCAGGGGTTAATGGGAGTCGTCCCCGTCCCCCCAGTATACGCCCAGAACCATGGACCCGGTACTTGTGGTTCGGACTGTCTCCAACCAGCCATAATGTTGTGAGAGTGAAATTATGTCTAAGTCCAGCTTTGGTACATTAGAAGCAACTCTCAAACTTAACCTAAGCGTTTTTCGAAGCTACTTTTTGGCTAACTTCTTATACGAAGGTCTAGGAGCTCTGAAAATGAACGTGCGCATCTTTCACTCTTCCCGAGGGACTTAGAATAATTTTGTGATATTTTTTATTAAAATGGTGTATAAGGGTATATATATAAATATATTTTATGCACTGTATATGAGCTGGCGATTTCTAAGTCTGTGGTTCCGAGAGGGGGTAACCAGGCTCACTAATAAAGGTCAAGCCACTTGGCTGCCAGAATGCCCTGCTTCAGCACAGACCAGAAAAGCATTGTGATAAGCGTATCCCCGGTATAGTCAGGGGTTAATGGGAGTCATTCCCGTCCCCCCAGTTAACGCCCAGAACTATGGACCCGGTACTTGTGGTTCGGACTGTCTCCAACCAGCAATAATGTTGTGAGAGTGAAATTATGTCTAAGTCCAGCTTTGGTACATTAGAAGCAACTCTCAAACTTAACCTAAGCGTTTTTCGAAGCTACTTTTTGGCTAACTTCTTATACGAAGGTCTAGGAGCTCTGAAAATGAACGTGCGCGCCTTTCACTCTTCCCGAGGGACTTAGAAGAATTTTGTGATATTTTTTATTAAAATGGTGTATTTGGGTATATATATAAATATATTTTATGCACTGTATATGAGCTGGCGATTTCTAAGTCTGTGATTCCGAGAGGGGGTAACCAGGCTCACTAATAAAGGTCAAGCCACTTGGCTGCCAGAATGCCCTGCTTCAGCACAGACCAGAAAAGCATTGTGATAAGCGTATCCCCGGTATAGTCAGGGGTTAATGGGAGTCGTCCCCGACCCCCCAGTATACGCCCAGAACCATGGACCCGGTACTTGTGGTTCGGACTGTCTCCAACCAGCCATAATGTTGTGAGAGTGAAATTATGTCTAAGTCCAGCTTCGGTACATTACTGTTAGAAGCAACTCTGAAACTTAACCTAAGCGTTTTTCGAAGCTACTTTTTGGCTAACTTCTTATAGGAAGGTCTAGGAGCTCTGAAAATGAACGTGCGCGTCTTTCACTCTTCCCGAGGGGCTTAGAATAATTTTGTGATATTTTTTATTAAAATGGTGTATAAGGGTATATATATAAATATATTTTATGCACTGTATATGAGCTGGCGATTTCTAAGTCTGTGGTTTCGAGAGGGGGTAACCAGGCTCACTAATAAAGGTCAAGCCACTTGGCTGCCAGAATGCCCTGCTTCAGCATAGACCAGAAAGGCATTGTGATAAGCGTATCCCCGGTATAGTCAGGGGTTAATGGGAGTTCCCCCCGTCCCCCCAGTATACGCCCAGAACCATGGACCCGGTACTTGTGGTTCGGACTGTCTCCAACCAGCCATAATGTTGTGAGAGTGAAATTATGTCTAAGTCCAGCTTTGGTACATTAGAAGCAACTCTGAAACTTAACCTAAGCGTTTTTCGAAGCTACTTTTTGGCTAACTTCTTATAGGAAGGTCTAGGAGCTCTGAAAATGAACGTGCGCGTCTTTCACTCTTCCCGAGGGACATAGATTAATTTTGTGATATTTTTTATTAAAATGGTGTATTTGGGTATATATATAAATATATTTTATGCACTGTATATGAGCTGGCGATTTCTAAGTCTGTGGTTCCGAGAGGGGGTAACCAGGCTCACTAATAAAGGTCAAGCCACTTGGCTGCCAGAATGCCCTGCTTCAGCACAGACCACAAAAGCATTGTGATAAGCGTATCCCCGGTATAGTCAGGGGTTAATGGGAGTCGTCCCCGTCCCCCCAGTATACGCCCAGAACCATGGACCCGGTACTTGTGGTTCGGACTGTCTCCAACCAGCCATAATGTTGTGAGAGTGAAATTATGTCTAAGTCCAGCTTTGGTACATTAGAAGCAACTCTCAAACTTAACCTAAGCGTTTTTCGAAGCTACTTTTTGGCTAACTTCTTATAGGAAGGTCTAGGAGCTCTGATAATGAACGTGCGTGTCTTTCACTCTTCCCGAGGGACTTAGAATAATTGTGTGATATTTTTTATTAAAATGGTGTATAAGGGTATATATATAAATATATTTTATGCACTGTATATGAGCTGGCGATTTCTAAGTCTGTGGTTCCGAGAGGGGGTAACCAGGCTCACTAATAAAGGTCAAGCCACTTGGCTGCCAGAATACCCTGCTTCAGCACAGACCAGAAAAGCATTGTGATAAGCGTATCCCCGGTATAGTCAGGGGTTAATGGGAGTCGTCCCCGTCCCCCCAGTATACGCCCAGAACCATGGACCCGGTACTTGTGGTTCGGACTGTCTCCAACCAGCCATAATGTTGTGAGAGTGAAATTATGTCTAAGTCCAGCTTTGGTACATTAGAAGCAACTCTCAAACTTAACCTAAGCGTTTTTCGAAGATACTTTTTGGCTAACTTCTTATAGGAAGGTCTAGGAGCTCTGAAAATGAACGTGCGCGTCTTTCACTCTTCCCGAGGGTCTTAGAATAATTTTGTGATATTTTTTATTAAAATGGTGTATTTGGGTATATATATAAATATATTTTATGCACTGTATATGAGCTGGCGATTTCTAAGTCTGTGGTTCCGAGAGGGGGTAACCAGGCTCACTAATAAAGGTCAAGCCACTTGGCTGCCAGAATGCCCTGCTTCAGCACAGACCACGAAAGCATTGTGATAAGCATATCCCCAGTATAGTCAGGGGTTAATGGGAGTCGTCCCCGTCCCCCCAGTATACGCCCAGAACCATGGACCAGGTACTTGTGGTTCGGACTGTCTCCAACCAGCCATAATGTTGTGAGAGTGAAATTATGTCTAAGTCCAGCTTTGGTACATTAGAAGCAACTCTCAAACATAACCTAAGCGTTTTTCGAAGCTACTTTTTGGCTAACTTCTTATAGGAAGGTCTAGGAGCTCTGAAAATGAACGTGCGCGTCTTTCACTCTTCCCGAGGGACTTAGAAGAATTTTGTGATATTTTTTATTAAAATGGTGTATAAGGGTATATATATATAAATATATTTTATGCACTGTATATGAGCTGGCGATTTCTAAGTCTGTGGTTCCGAGAGGGGGTAACCAGGCTCACTAATAAAGGTCAAGCCACTTGGCTGCCAGAATGCCCTGCTTCAGCACAGACCACAAAAGCATTGTGATAAGCGTATCCCCGGTATAGTCAGGGGTTAATGGGAGTCGTCCCCGTCCCCCCAGGATACGCCCAGAACCATGGACCCGGTACTTGTGGTTCGGACTGTCTCCAACCAGCCATAATGTTGTGAGAGTGAAATGATGTCTAAGTCCAGCTTTGGTACATTAGAAGCAACTCTCAAACATAACCTAAGCGTTTTTCGAAGCTACTTTTTGGCTAACTTCTTATACGAAGGTCTAGGAGCTCTGAAAATGAACGTGCGCGTCTTTCACTCTTCCCGAGGGACTTAGAAGAATTTTGTGATATTTTTTATTAAAATGGTGTATAAGGGTATATATATATAAATATATTTTATGCACTGTATATGAGCTGGCGATTTCTAAGTCTGTGGTTCCGAGAGGGGGTAACCAGGCTCACTAATAAAGGTCAAGCCACTTGGCTGCCAGAATGCCCTGCTTCAGCACAGACCAGAAAGGCATTGTGATAAGCGTATCCCCGGTATAGTCAGGGGTTAATGGGAGTCGTCCCCGTCCCCCCAGTATACGCCCAGAACCATGGACCCGGTACTTGTGGTTCGGATTGTCTCCAACCAGCCATAATGTTGTGAGAGTGAAATTATGTCTAAGTCCAGCTTTGGTACATTAGAAGCAACTCTGAAACTTAACCTAAGCGTTTTTCGAAGCTACTTTTTGGCTAACTTCTTATAGGAAGGTCTAGCAGCTCTGAAAATGAACGTGCGCGTCTTTCACTCTTCCCGAGGGACATAGATTAATTTTGTGATATTTTTTATTAAAATGGTGTATAAGGGTATATATATAAATATATTTTATGCACTGTATATGAGCTGGCGATTTCTAAGTCTGTGGTTCCGAGAGGGGGTAACCAGGCTCACTAATAAAGGTCAAGCCACTTGGCTGCCAGAATGCCCTGCTTCAGCACAGACCACAAAAGCATTGTGATAAGCGTATCCCCGGTATAGTCAGGGGTTAATGGGAGTCGTCCCCGTCCCCCCAGTATACGCCCAGAACCATGGACCCGGTACTTGTGGTTCGGACTGTCTCCAACCAGCCATAATGTTGTGAGAGTGAAATTATGTCTAAGTCCAGCTTTGGTACATTAGAAGCAACTCTCAAACTTAACCTAAGCGTTTTTCGAAGCTACTTTTTGGCTAACTTCTTATAGGAAGGTCTAGGAGCTCTGATAATGAACGTGCGTGTCTTTCACTCTTCACGAGGGACTTAGAATAATTGTGTGATATTTTTTATTAAAATGGTGTATAAGGGTATATATATAAATATATTTTATGCACTGTATATGAGCTGGCGATTTCTAAGTCTGTGGTTCCGAGAGGGGGTAACCAGGCTCACTAATAAAGGTCAAGCCACTTGGCTGCCAGAATACCCTGCTTCAGCACAGACCAGAAAAGCATTGTGATAAGCGTATCCCCGGTATAGTCAGGGGTTAATGGGAGTCGTCCCCGTCCCCCCAGTATACGCCCAGAACCATGGACCCGGTACTTGTGGTTCGGACTGTCTCCAACCAGCCATAATGTTGTGAGAGTGAAATTATGTCTAAGTCCAGCTTTGGTACATTAGAAGCAACTCTCAAACTTAACCTAAGCGTTTTTCGAAGATACTTTTTGGCTAACTTCTTATAGGAAGGTCTAGGAGCTCTGAAAATGAACGTGCGCGTCTTTCACTCTTCCCGAGGGACTTAGAAGAATTTTGTGATATTTTTTATTAAAATGGTGTATAAGGGTATACTGTATATATAAATATATTTTATGCACTGTATATGAGCTGGCGATTTCTAAGTCTGTGGTTCCGAGAGGGGGTAACCAGGCTCACCAATAAAGGTCAAGCCACTTGACTGCCAGAATGCCCTGCTTCAGCACAGACCAGAAAGGCATTGTGATAAGCGTATCCCCGGTATAGTCAGGGGTTAATGGGAGTCGTCCCCGTCCCCCCAGTATACGCCCAGAACCATGGACCCGGTACTTGTGGTTCGGACTGTCTCCAACCAGCCATAATGTTGTGAGAGTGAAATTATGTCTAAGTCCAGCTTTGGTACATTAGAAGCAACTCTGAAACTTAACCTAAGCGTTTTTCGAAGCTACTTTTTGGCTAACTTCTTATAGGAAGGTCTAGGAGCTCTGAAAATGAACGTGCGCGTCTTTCACTCTTCCCGAGGGACTTAGAAGAATTTTGTGATATTTTTTATTAAAATGGTGTATAAGGGTATATATATATAAATATATTTTATGCACTGTATATGAGCTGGCGATTTCTAAGTCTGTGGTTCCGAGAGGGGGTAACCAGGCTCACTAATAAAGGTCAAGCCACTTGGCTGCCAGAATGCCCTGCTTCAGCACAGACCACAAAACATTGTGATAAGCGTATCCCCGGTATAGTCAGGGGTTAATGGGAGTCGTCCCCGTCCCCCCAGGATACGCCCAGAACCATGGACCCGGTACTTGTGGTTCGGACTGTCTCCAACCAACCATAATGTTGTGAGAGTGAAATGATGTCTAAGTCCAGCTTTGGTACATTAGAAGCAACTCTCAAACATAACCTAAGCGTTTTTCGAAGCTACTTTTTGGCTAACTTCTTATACGAAGGTCTAGGAGCTCTGAAAATGAACGTGCGCGTCTTTCACTCTTCCCGAGGGACTTAGAAGAATTTTGTGATATTTTTTATTAAAATGGTGTATAAGGGTATATATATATATAAATATATTTTATGCACTGTATATGAGCTGGCGATTTCTAAGTCTGTGGTTCCGAGAGGGGGTAACCAGGCTCACTAATAAAGGTCAAGCCACTTGGCTGCCAGAATGCCCTGCTTCAGCACAGACCAGAAAGGCATTGTGATAAGCGTATCCCCGGTATAGTCAGGGGTTAATGGGAGTCGTCCCCGTCCCCCCAGTATACGCCCAGAACCATGGACCCGGTACTTGTGGTTCGGATTGTCTCCAACCAGCCATAATGTTGTGAGAGTGAAATTATGTCTAAGTCCAGCTTTGGTACATTAGAAGCAACTCTGAAACTTAACCTAAGCGTTTTTCGAAGCTACTTTTTGGCTAACTTCTTATAGGAAGGTCTAGGAGCTCTGAAAATGAACGTGCGCGTCTTTCACTCTTCCCGAGGGACTTAGAAGAATTTTGTGATATTTTTTATTAAAATGGTGTATAAGGGTATATATATATAAATATATTTTATGCACTGTATATGAGCTGGCGATTTCTAAGTCTGTGGTTCCGAGAGGGGGTAACCAGGCTCACTAATAAAGGTCAAGCCACTTGGCTGCCAGAATGCCCTGCTTCAGCACAGACCACAAAACATTGTGATAAGCGTATCCCCGGTATAGTCAGGGGTTAATGGGAGTCGTCCCCGTCCCCCCAGGATACGCCCAGAACCATGGACCCGGTACTTGTGGTTCGGACTGTCTCCAACCAGCCATAATGTTGTGAGAGTGAAATGATGTCTAAGTCCAGCTTTGGTACATTAGAAGCAACTCTCAAACATAACCTAAGCGTTTTTCGAAGCTACTTTTTGGCTAACTTCTTATACGAAGGTCTAGGAGCTCTGAAAATGAACGTGCGCGTCTTTCACTCTTCCCGAGGGACTTAGAAGAATTTTGTGATATTTTTTATTAAAATGGTGTATAAGGGTATATATATATATAAATATATTTTATGCACTGTATATGAGCTGGCGATTTCTAAGTCTGTGGTTCCGAGAGGGGGTAACCAGGCTCACTAATAAAGGTCAAGCCACTTGGCTGCCAGAATGCCCTGCTTCAGCACAGACCAGAAAGGCATTGTGATAAGCGTATCCCCGGTATAGTCAGGGGTTAATGGGAGTCGTCCCCGTCCCCCCAGTATACGCCCAGAACCATGGACCCGGTACTTGTGGTTCGGATTGTCTCCAACCAGCCATAATGTTGTGAGAGTGAAATTATGTCTAAGTCCAGCTTTGGTACATTAGAAGCAACTCTCAAACTTAACCTAAGCGTTTTTCGAAGCTACTTTTTGGCTAACTTCTTATAGGAAGGTCTAGCAGCTCTGAAAATGAACGTGCGCGTCTTTCACTCTTCCCGAGGGACATAGATTAATTTTGTGATATTTTTTATTTAAATGGTGTATAAGGGTATATATATAAATATATTTTATGCACTGTATATGAGCTGGCGATTTCTAAGTCTGTGGTTCCGAGAGGGGGTAACCAGGCTCACTAATAAAGGTCAAGCCACTTGGCTGCCAGAATGCCCTGCTTCAGCACAGACCACAAAAGCATTGTGATAAGCGTATCCCCGGTATAGTCAGGGGTTAATGGGAGTCGTCCCCGTCCCCCCAGTATACGCCCAGAACCATGGACCCGGTACTTGTGGTTCGGACTGTCTCCAACCAGCCATAATGTTGTGAGAGTGAAATTATGTCTAAGTCCAGCTTTGGTACATTAGAAGCAACTCTCAAACTTAACCTAAGCGTTTTTCGAAGCTACTTTTTGGCTAACTTCTTATAGGAAGGTCTAGGAGCTCTGATAATGAACGTGCGTGTCTTTCACTCTTCCCGAGGGACTTAGAATAATTGTGTGATATTTTTTATTAAAATGGTGTATAAGGGTATATATATAAATATATTTTATGCACTGTATATGAGCTGGCGATTTCTAAGTCTGTGGTTCCGAGAGGGGGTAACCAGGCTCACTAATAAAGGTCAAGCCACTTGGCTGCCAGAATACCCTGCTTCAGCACAGACCAGAAAAGCATTGTGATAAGCGTATCCCCGGTATAGTCAGGGGTTAATGGGAGTCGTCCCCATCCCCCCAGTATACGCCCAGAACCATGGACCCGGTACTTGTGGTTCGGACTGTCTCCAACCAGCCATAATGTTGTGAGAGGGAAATTATGTCTAAGTCCAGCTTTGGTACATTAGAAGCAACTCTCAAACTTAACCTATGCGTTTTTCGAAGATACTTTTTGGCTAACTTCTTATAGGAAGGTCTAGGAGCTCTGAAAATGAACGTGCGCGTCTTTCACTCTTCCCGAGGGACTTAGAATAATTTTGTGATATTTTTTATTAAAATGGTGTATTTGGGTATATATATAAATATATTTTATGCACTGTATATGAGCTGGCGATTTCTAAGTCTGTGGTTCCGAGAGGGGGTAACCAGGCTCACTAATAAAGGTCAAGCCACTTGGCTGCCAGAATGCCCTGCTTCAGCACAGACCACGAAAGCATTGTGATAAGCGTATCCCCGGTATAGTCAGGGGTTAATGGGAGTCGTCCCCGTCCCCCCAGTATACGCCCAGAACCATGGACCAGGTACTTGTGGTTCGGACTGTCTCCAACCAGCCATAATGTTGTGAGAGTGAAATGATGTCTAAGTCCAGCTTTGGTACATTAGAAGCAACTCTCAAACATAACCTAAGCGTTTTTCGAAGCTACTTTTTGGCTAACTTCTTATAGGAAGGTCTAGGAGCTCTGAAAATGAACGTGCGCGTCTTTCACTCTTCCCGAGGGACTTAGAAGAATTTTGTGATATTTTTTATTAAAATGGTGTATAAGGGTATACTGTATATATAAATATATTTTATGCACTGTATATGAGCTGGCGATTTCTAAGTCTGTGGTTCCGAGAGGGGGTAACCAGGCTCACCAATAAAGGTCAAGCCACTTGACTGCCAGAATGCCCTGCTTCAGCACAGACCAGAAAGGCATTGTGATAAGCGTATCCCCGGTATAGTCAGGGGTTAATGGGAGTCGTCCCCGTCCCCCCAGTATACGCCCAGAACCATGGACCCGGTACTTGTGGTTCGGATTGTCTCCAACCAGCCATAATGTTGTGAGAGTGAAATTATGTCTAAGTCCAGCTTTGGTACATTAGAAGCAACTCTCAAACTTAACCTAAGCGTTTTTCGAAGCTACTTTTTGGCTAACTTCTTATAGGAAGGTCTAGGAGCTCTGAAAATGAACGTGCGCATCTTTCACTCTTCCCGAGGGACTTAGAAGAATTTTGTGATATTTTTTATTAAAATGGTGTATAAGGGTATATATATAAATATATTTTATGCACTGTATATGAGCTGGCGATTTCTAAGTCTGTGGTTTCGAGAGGGGGTAACCAGGCTCACTAATAAAGGTCAAGCCACTTGGCTGCCAGAATGCCCTGCTTCAGCACAGACCAGAAAGGCATTGTGATAAGCGTATCCCCGGTATAGTCAGGAGTTAATGGGAGTCGTTCCTGTCCCCCCAGTATACGCCCAGAACCATGGACCCGGTACTTGTGGTTCGGACTGTCTCCAACCAGCCATAATGTTGTGTGAGTGAAATTATGTCTAAGTCCAGCTTTGATACATTAGAAGCAACTCTGAAACTTAACCTAAGCGTTTTTCGAAGCTACTTTTTGGCTAACTTCTTATAGGAAGGTCTAGGAGCTCTGAAAATGAACGTGCGCGTCTTTCACTCTTCCCGAGGGACTTAGAAGAATTTTGTGATATTTTTTATTAAAATGGTGTATAAGGGTATATATATAAATATATTTTATACACTGTATATGAGCTGGCGATTTCTAAGTCTGTGGTTCCGAGAGGGGGTAACCAGGCTCACTAATAAAAGTCAAGCCACTTGGCTGCCAGAATGCCCTGCTTCAGCACAGACCAGAAAGGCATTGTGATAAGCGTATCCCCGGTATAGTCAGGGGTTAATGGGAGTCGTCCCCGTCCCCCCAGTATACACCCAGAACCATGGACCCGGTACTTGTGGTTCGGACTGTCTCCAACCAGCCATAATGTTGTGAGAGTGAAATTATGTCTAAGTCCAGCTTTGGTACATTAGAAGCAACTCTCAAACTTAACCTAAGCATTTTCGAAGCTACTTTTGGGCTAACTTCTTATACGAAGGTCTAGGAGCTCTGAAAATGAACGTGCGCGTCTTTCACTCTTCCCGAGGGACTTAGAATAATTTTGTGATATTTTTTATTAAAATGGTGTATAAGGGTATATATATAAATATATTTTATGCACTGTATATGAGCTGGCGATTTCTAAGTCTGTGGTTCCGAGAGGGGGTAACCAGGCTCACTAATAAAAGTCAAGCCACTTGGCTGCCAGAATGCCCTGCTTCACCACAGACCAGAAAGGCATTGTGATAAGCGTATCCCCGGTATAGTCAGGGGTTAATGGGAGTTGTTCCCGTCCCCCCAGTATACACCCAGAACCATGGACCCGGTACTTGTGGTTCGGACTGTCTCCAACCAGCCATAATGTTGTGAGAGTGAAATGATGTCTAAGTCCAGCTTTGGTACATTAGAAGCAACTCTCAAACATAACCTAAGCGTTTTTCGAAGCTACTTTTTGGCTAACTTCTTATAGGAAGGTCTAGGAGCTCTGAAAATGAACGTGCGCGTCTTTCACTCTTCCCGAGGGACTTAGAAGAATTTTGTGATATTTTTTATTAAAATGGTGTATAAGGGTATATATATATAAATATATTTTATGCACTGTATATGAGCTGGCGATTTCTAAGTCTGTGGTTCCGAGAGGGGGTAACCAGGCTCACTAATAAAGGTCAAGCCACTTGGCTGCCAGAATGCCCTGCTTCAGCACAGACCAGAAAGGCATTGTGATAAGCGTATCCCCGGTATAGTCAGGGGTTAATGGGAGTCGTCCCCGTCCCCCCAGTATACGCCCAGAACCATGGACCCGGTACTTGTGGTTCGGATTGTCTCCAACCAGCCATAATGTTGTGAGAGTGAAATTATGTCTAAGTCCAGCTTTGGTACATTAGAAGCAACTCTCAAACTTAACCTAAGCGTTTTTCGAAGCTACTTTTTGGCTAACTTCTTATAGGAAGGTCTAGGAGCTCTGAAAATGAACGTGCGCATCTTTCACTCTTCCCGAGGGACTTAGAAGAATTTTGTGATATTTTTTATTAAAATGGTGTATAAGGGTATATATATAAATATATTTTATGCACTGTATATGAGCTGGCGATTTCTAAGTCTGTGGTTTCGAGAGGGGGTAACCAGGCTCACTAATAAAGGTCAAGCCACTTGGCTGCCAGAATGCCCTGCTTCAGCACAGACCAGAAAGGCATTGTGATAAGCGTATCCCCGGTATAGTCAGGAGTTAATGGGAGTCGTTCCTGTCCCCCCAGTATACGCCCAGAACCATGGACCCGGTACTTGTGGTTCGGACTGTCTCCAAGCAGCCATAATGTTGTGTGAGTGAAATTATGTCTAAGTCCAGCTTTGATACATTAGAAGCAACTCTGAAACTTAACCTAAGCGTTTTTCAAAGCTACTTTTTGGCTAACTTCTTATAGGAAGGTCTAGGAGCTCTGAAAATGAACGTGCGCGTCTTTCACTCTTCCCGAGGGACTTAGAAGAATTTTGTGATATTTTTTATTAAAATGGTGTATAAGGGTATATATATAAATATATTTTATGCACTGTATATGAGCTGGCGATTTCTAAGTCTGTGGTTCCGAGAGGGGGTAACCAGGCTCACTAATAAAAGTCAAGCCACTTGGCTGCCAGAATGCCCTGCTTCAGCACAGACCAGAAAGGCATTGTGATAAGCGTATCCCCGGTATAGTCAGGGGTTAATGGGAGTTGTTCCCGTCCCCCCAGTATACACCCAGAACCATGGACCCGGTACTTGTGGTTCGGACTGTCTCCAACCAGCCATAATGTTGTGAGAGTGAAATTATGTCTAAGTCCAGCTTTGGTACATTAGAAGCAACTCTCAAACTTAACCTAAGCATTTTCGAAGCTACGATTTGGCTAACTTCTTATACGAAGGTCTAGGAGCTCTGAAAATGAACGTGCGCGTCTTTCACTCTTCCCGAGGGACTTAGAAGAATTTTGTGATATTTTTTATTAAAATGGTGTATAAGGGTATATATATAAATATATTTTATGCACTGTATATGAGCTGGCGATTTCTAAGTATGTGGTTCCGAGAGGGGGTAACCAGGCTCACTAATAAAGGTCAAGCCACTTGACTGCCAGAATGCCCTGCTTCAGCACAGACCAGAAAGGCATTGTGATAAGCGTATCCCCGGTATAGTCAGGGGTTAATGGGAGTCGTCCCCGTCCCCCCAGTATACGCCCAGAACCATGGACCCGGTACTTGTGGTTCGGACTGTCTCCAACCAGCCATAATGTTGTGAGAGTGAAATTATGTCTAAGTCCAGCTTTGGTACATTAGAAGCAACTCTCAAACTTAACCTAAGCGTTTTTCGAAGCTACTTTTTGGCTAACTTCTTATACGAAGGTCTAGGAGCTCTGAAAATGAACGTGCGCGTCTTTCACTCTTCCCGAGGGACTTAGAAGAATTTTGTGATATTTTTTATTAAAATGGTGTATAAGGGTATATATATATAAATATATTTTATGCACTGTATATGAGCTGGCGATTTCTAAGTCTGTGGTTCCGAGAGGGGGTAACCAGGCTCACTAATAAAGGTCAAGCCACTTGGCTGCCAGAATGCCCTGCTTCAGCACAGACCAGAAAGGCATTGTGATAAGCGTATCCCCGGTATAGTCAGGGGTTAATGGGAGTCGTCCCCGTCCCCCCAGTATACGCCCAGAACCATGGACCCGGTACTTGTGGTTCGGATTGTCTCCAACCAGCCATAATGTTGTGAGAGTGAAATTATGTCTAAGTCCAGCTTTGGTACATTAGAAGCAACTCTCAAACTTAACCTAAGCGTTTTTCGAAGCTACTTTTTGGCTAACTTCTTATACGAAGGTCTAGGAGCTCTGAAAATGAACGTGCGCATCTTTCACTCTTCCCGAGGGACTTAGAAGAATTTTGTGATATTTTTTATTAAAATGGTGTATAAGGGTATATATATAAATATATTTTATGCACTGTATATGAGCTGGCGATTTCTAAGTCTGTGGTTTCGAGAGGGGGTAACCATGCTCACTAATAAAGGTCAAGCCACTTGGCTCTCAGAATGCCCTGCTTCAGCACAGACCAGAAAGGCATTGTGATAAGCGTATCCCCGGTATAGTCAGGGGTTAATGGGAGTCGTCCCCGTCCCCCCAGTATACGCCCAGAACCATGGACCCGGTACTTGTGGTTCGGACTGTCTCCAACCAGCCATAATGTTGTGAGAGTGAAATTATGTCTAAGTCCAGCTTTGGTACATTAGAAGCAACTCTCAAACTTAACCTAAGCATTTTTCGAAGCTACTTTTTGGCTAACTTCTTATAGGAAGGTCTAGGAGCTCTGAAAATGAACGTGCGCATCTTTCACTCTTCCCGAGGGACTTAGAAGAATTTTGTGATATTTTTTATTAAAATGGTGTATAAGGGTATATATATATAAATATATTTTATGCACTGTATATGAGCTGGCGATTTCTAAGTCTGTGGTTCCGAGAGGGGGTAACCAGGCTCACTAATAAAGGTCAAGCCACTTGGCTGCCAGAATGCCCTGCTTCAGCACAGACCAGAAAGGCATTGTGATAAGCGTATCCCCGGTATAGTCAGGGGTTAATGGGAGTCGTCCCCGTCCCCCCAGTATACGCCCAGAACCATGGACCCGGTACTTGTGGTTCGGATTGTCTCCAACCAGCCATAATGTTGTGAGAGTGAAATTATGTCTAAGTCCAGCTTTGGTACATTAGAAGCAACTCTCAAACTTAACCTAAGCGTTTTTCGAAGCTACTTTTTGGCTAACTTCTTATACGAAGGTCTAGGAGCTCTGAAAATGAACGTGCGCGTCTTTCACTCTTCCCGAGGGACTTAGAAGAATTTTGTGATATTTTTTATTAAAATGGTGTATAAGGGTATATATATATAAATATATTTTATGCACTGTATATGAGCTGGCGATTTCTAAGTCTGTGGTTCCGAGAGGGGGTAACCAGGCTCACTAATAAAGGTCAAGCCACTTGGCTGCCAGAATGCCCTGCTTCAGCACAGACCAGAAAGGCATTGTGATAAGCGTATCCCCGGTATAGTCAGGGGTTAATGGGAGTCGTCCCCGTCCCCCCAGTATACGCCCAGAACCATGGACCCGGTACTTGTGGTTCGGATTGTCTCCAACCAGCCATAATGTTGTGAGAGTGAAATTATGTCTAAGTCCAGCTTTGGTACATTAGAAGCAACTCTGAAACTTAACCTAAGCGTTTTTCGAAGCTACTTTTTGGCTAACTTCTTATAGGAAGGTCTAGCAGCTCTGAAAATGAACGTGCGCGTCTTTCACTCTTCCCGAGGGACATAGATTAATTTTGTGATATTTTTTATTAAAATGGTGTATAAGGGTATATATATAAATATATTTTATGCACTGTATATGAGCTGGCGATTTCTAAGTCTGTGGTTCCGAGAGGGGGTAACCAGGCTCACTAATAAAGGTCAAGCCACTTGGCTGCCAGAATGCCCTGCTTCAGCACAGACCACAAAAGCATTGTGATAAGCGTATCCCCGGTATAGTCAGGGGTTAATGGGAGTCGTCCCCGTCCCCCCAGTATACGCCCAGAACCATGGACCCGGTACTTGTGGTTCGGACTGTCTCCAACCAGCCATAATGTTGTGAGAGTGAAATTATGTCTAAGTCCAGCTTTGGTACATTAGAAGCAACTCTCAAACTTAACCTAAGCGTTTTTCGAAGCTACTTTTTGGCTAACTTCTTATAGGAAGGTCTAGGAGCTCTGATAATGAACGTGCGTGTCTTTCACTCTTCACGAGGGACTTAGAATAATTGTGTGATATTTTTTATTAAAATGGTGTATAAGGGTATATATATAAATATATTTTATGCACTGTATATGAGCTGGCGATTTCTAAGTCTGTGGTTCCGAGAGGGGGTAACCAGGCTCACTAATAAAGGTCAAGCCACTTGGCTGCCAGAATACCCTGCTTCAGCACAGACCAGAAAAGCATTGTGATAAGCGTATCCCCGGTATAGTCAGGGGTTAATGGGAGTCGTCCCCGTCCCCCCAGTATACGCCCAGAACCATGGACCCGGTACTTGTGGTTCGGACTGTCTCCAACCAGCCATAATGTTGTGAGAGTGAAATTATGTCTAAGTCCAGCTTTGGTACATTAGAAGCAACTCTCAAACTTAACCTAAGCGTTTTTCGAAGATACTTTTTGGCTAACTTCTTATAGGAAGGTCTAGGAGCTCTGAAAATGAACGTGCGCGTCTTTCACTCTTCCCGAGGGACTTAGAAGAATTTTGTGATATTTTTTATTAAAATGGTGTATAAGGGTATACTGTATATATAAATATATTTTATGCACTGTATATGAGCTGGCGATTTCTAAGTCTGTGGTTCCGAGAGGGGGTAACCAGGCTCACCAATAAAGGTCAAGCCACTTGACTGCCAGAATGCCCTGCTTCAGCACAGACCAGAAAGGCATTGTGATAAGCGTATCCCCGGTATAGTCAGGGGTTAATGGGAGTCGTCCCCGTCCCCCCAGTATACGCCCAGAACCATGGACCCGGTACTTGTGGTTCGGACTGTCTCCAACCAGCCATAATGTTGTGAGAGTGAAATTATGTCTAAGTCCAGCTTTGGTACATTAGAAGCAACTCTGAAACTTAACCTAAGCGTTTTTCGAAGCTACTTTTTGGCTAACTTCTTATAGGAAGGTCTAGGAGCTCTGAAAATGAACGTGCGCGTCTTTCACTCTTCCCGAGGGACTTAGAATAATTTTGTGATATTTTTTATTAAAATGGTGTATAAGGGTATATATATAAATATATTTTATGCACTGTATATGAGCTGGCGATTTCTAAGTCTGTGGTTCCGAGAGGGGGTAACCAGGCTCACTAATAAAAGTCAAGCCACTTGGCTGCCAGAATGCCCTGCTTCACCACAGACCAGAAAGGCATTGTGATAAGCGTATCCCCGGTATAGTCAGGGGTTAATGGGAGTTGTTCCCGTCCCCCCAGTATACACCCAGAACCATGGACCCGGTACTTGTGGTTCGGACTGTCTCCAACCAGCCATAATGTTGTGAGAGTGAAATGATGTCTAAGTCCAGCTTTGGTACATTAGAAGCAACTCTCAAACATAACCTAAGCGTTTTTCGAAGCTACTTTTTGGCTAACTTCTTATACGAAGGTCTAGGAGCTCTGAAAATGAACGTGCGCGTCTTTCACTCTTCCCGAGGGACTTAGAAGAATTTTGTGATATTTTTTATTAAAATGGTGTATAAGGGTATATATATATAAATATATTTTATGCACTGTATATGAGCTGGCGATTTCTAAGTCTGTGGTTCCGAGAGGGGGTAACCAGGCTCACTAATAAAGGTCAAGCCACTTGGCTGCCAGAATGCCCTGCTTCAGCACAGACCACAAAACATTGTGATAAGCGTATCCCCGGTATAGTCAGGGGTTAATGGGAGTCGTCCCCGTCCCCCCAGGATACGCCCAGAACCATGGACCCGGTACTTGTGGTTCGGACTGTCTCCAACCAGCCATAATGTTGTGAGAGTGAAATGATGTCTAAGTCCAGCTTTGGTACATTAGAAGCAACTCTCAAACATAACCTAAGCGTTTTTCGAAGCTACTTTTTGGCTAACTTCTTATACGAAGGTCTAGGAGCTCTGAAAATGAACGTGCGCGTCTTTCACTCTTCCCGAGGGACTTAGAAGAATTTTGTGATATTTTTTATTAAAATGGTGTATAAGGGTATATATATATATAAATATATTTTATGCACTGTATATGAGCTGGCGATTTCTAAGTCTGTGGTTCCGAGAGGGGGTAACCAGGCTCACTAATAAAGGTCAAGCCACTTGGCTGCCAGAATGCCCTGCTTCAGCACAGACCAGAAAGGCATTGTGATAAGCGTATCCCCGGTATAGTCAGGGGTTAATGGGAGTCGTCCCCGTCCCCCCAGTATACGCCCAGAACCATGGACCCGGTACTTGTGGTTCGGATTGTCTCCAACCAGCCATAATGTTGTGAGAGTGAAATTATGTCTAAGTCCAGCTTTGGTACATTAGAAGCAACTCTGAAACTTAACCTAAGCGTTTTTCGAAGCTACTTTTTGGCTAACTTCTTATAGGAAGGTCTAGGAGCTCTGAAAATGAACGTGCGCGTCTTTCACTCTTCCCGAGGGACTTAGAAGAATTTTGTGATATTTTTTATTAAAATGGTGTATAAGGGTATATATATATAAATATATTTTATGCACTGTATATGAGCTGGCGATTTCTAAGTCTGTGGTTCCGAGAGGGGGTAACCAGGCTCACTAATAAAGGTCAAGCCACTTGGCTGCCAGAATGCCCTGCTTCAGCACAGACCACAAAACATTGTGATAAGCGTATCCCCGGTATAGTCAGGGGTTAATGGGAGTCGTCCCCGTCCCCCCAGGATACGCCCAGAACCATGGACCCGGTACTTGTGGTTCGGACTGTCTCCAACCAGCCATAATGTTGTGAGAGTGAAATGATGTCTAAGTCCAGCTTTGGTACATTAGAAGCAACTCTCAAACATAACCTAAGCGTTTTTCGAAGCTACTTTTTGGCTAACTTCTTATACGAAGGTCTAGGAGCTCTGAAAATGAACGTGCGCGTCTTTCACTCTTCCCGAGGGACTTAGAAGAATTTTGTGATATTTTTTATTAAAATGGTGTATAAGGGTATATATATATATAAATATATTTTATGCACTGTATATGAGCTGGCGATTTCTAAGTCTGTGGTTCCGAGAGGGGGTAACCAGGCTCACTAATAAAGGTCAAGCCACTTGGCTGCCAGAATGCCCTGCTTCAGCACAGACCAGAAAGGCATTGTGATAAGCGTATCCCCGGTATAGTCAGGGGTTAATGGGAGTCGTCCCCGTCCCCCCAGTATACGCCCAGAACCATGGACCCGGTACTTGTGGTTCGGATTGTCTCCAACCAGCCATAATGTTGTGAGAGTGAAATTATGTCTAAGTCCAGCTTTGGTACATTAGAAGCAACTCTCAAACTTAACCTAAGCGTTTTTCGAAGCTACTTTTTGGCTAACTTCTTATAGGAAGGTCTAGCAGCTCTGAAAATGAACGTGCGCGTCTTTCACTCTTCCCGAGGGACATAGATTAATTTTGTGATATTTTTTATTTAAATGGTGTATAAGGGTATATATATAAATATATTTTATGCACTGTATATGAGCTGGCGATTTCTAAGTCTGTGGTTCCGAGAGGGGGTAACCAGGCTCACTAATAAAGGTCAAGCCACTTGGCTGCCAGAATGCCCTGCTTCAGCACAGACCACAAAAGCATTGTGATAAGCGTATCCCCGGTATAGTCAGGGGTTAATGGGAGTCGTCCCCGTCCCCCCAGTATACGCCCAGAACCATGGACCCGGTACTTGTGGTTCGGACTGTCTCCAACCAGCCATAATGTTGTGAGAGTGAAATTATGTCTAAGTCCAGCTTTGGTACATTAGAAGCAACTCTCAAACTTAACCTAAGCGTTTTTCGAAGCTACTTTTTGGCTAACTTCTTATAGGAAGGTCTAGGAGCTCTGATAATGAACGTGCGTGTCTTTCACTCTTCCCGAGGGACTTAGAATAATTGTGTGATATTTTTTATTAAAATGGTGTATAAGGGTATATATATAAATATATTTTATGCACTGTATATGAGCTGGCGATTTCTAAGTCTGTGGTTCCGAGAGGGGGTAACCAGGCTCACTAATAAAGGTCAAGCCACTTGGCTGCCAGAATACCCTGCTTCAGCACAGACCAGAAAAGCATTGTGATAAGCGTATCCCCGGTATAGTCAGGGGTTAATGGGAGTCGTCCCCATCCCCCCAGTATACGCCCAGAACCATGGACCCGGTACTTGTGGTTCGGACTGTCTCCAACCAGCCATAATGTTGTGAGAGGGAAATTATGTCTAAGTCCAGCTTTGGTACATTAGAAGCAACTCTCAAACTTAACCTATGCGTTTTTCGAAGATACTTTTTGGCTAACTTCTTATAGGAAGGTCTAGGAGCTCTGAAAATGAACGTGCGCGTCTTTCACTCTTCCCGAGGGACTTAGAATAATTTTGTGATATTTTTTATTAAAATGGTGTATTTGGGTATATATATAAATATATTTTATGCACTGTATATGAGCTGGCGATTTCTAAGTCTGTGGTTCCGAGAGGGGGTAACCAGGCTCACTAATAAAGGTCAAGCCACTTGGCTGCCAGAATGCCCTGCTTCAGCACAGACCACGAAAGCATTGTGATAAGCGTATCCCCGGTATAGTCAGGGGTTAATGGGAGTCGTCCCCGTCCCCCCAGTATACGCCCAGAACCATGGACCAGGTACTTGTGGTTCGGACTGTCTCCAACCAGCCATAATGTTGTGAGAGTGAAATTATGTCTAAGTCCAGCTTTGGTACATTAGAAGCAACTCTCAAACATAACCTAAGCGTTTTTCGAAACTACTTTTTGGCTAACTTCTTATAGGAAGGTCTAGGAGCTCTGAAAATGAACGTGCGCGTCTTTCACTCTTCCCGAGGGACTTAGAAGAATTTTGTGATATTTTTTATTAAAATGGTGTATAAGGGTATACTGTATATATAAATATATTTTATGCACTGTATATGAGCTGGCGATTTCTAAGTCTGTGGTTCCGAGAGGGGGTAACCAGGCTCACCAATAAAGGTCAAGCCACTTGACTGCCAGAATGCCCTGCTTCAGCACAGACCAGAAAGGCATTGTGATAAGCGTATCCCCGGTATAGTCAGGGGTTAATGGGAGTCGTCCCCGTCCCCCCAGTATACGCCCAGAACCATGGACCCGGTACTTGTGGTTCGGACTGTCTCCAACCAGCCATAATGTTGTGAGAGTGAAATTATGTCTAAGTCCAGCTTTGGTACATTAGAAGCAACTCTCAAACTTAACCTAAGCGTTTTTCGAAGCTACTTTTTGGCTAACTTCTTATAGGAAGGTCTAGGAGCTCTGATAATGAACGTGCGTGTCTTTCACTCTTCCCGAGGGACTTAGAATAATTGTGTGATATTTTTTATTAAAATGGTGTATAAGGGTATATATATAAATATATTTTATGCACTGTATATGAGCTGGCGATTTCTAAGTCTGTGGTTCCGAGAGGGGGTAACCAGGCTCACTAATAAAGGTCAAGCCACTTGGCTGCCAGAATACCCTGCTTCAGCACAGACCAGAAAAGCATTGTGATAAGCGTATCCCCGGTATAGTCAGGGGTTAATGGGAGTCGTCCCCATCCCCCCAGTATACGCCCAGAACCATGGACCCGGTACTTGTGGTTCGGACTGTCTCCAACCAGCCATAATGTTGTGAGAGGGAAATTATGTCTAAGTCCAGCTTTGGTACATTAGAAGCAACTCTCAAACTTAACCTATGCGTTTTTCGAAGATACTTTTTGGCTAACTTCTTATAGGAAGGTCTAGGAGCTCTGAAAATGAACGTGCGCGTCTTTCACTCTTCCCGAGGGACTTAGAATAATTTTGTGATATTTTTTATTAAAATGGTGTATTTGGGTATATATATAAATATATTTTATGCACTGTATATGAGCTGGCGATTTCTAAGTCTGTGGTTCCGAGAGGGGGTAACCAGGCTCACTAATAAAGGTCAAGCCACTTGGCTGCCAGAATGCCCTGCTTCAGCACAGACCACGAAAGCATTGTGATAAGCGTATCCCCGGTATAGTCAGGGGTTAATGGGAGTCGTCCCCGTCCCCCCAGTATACGCCCAGAACCATGGACCAGGTACTTGTGGTTCGGACTGTCTCCAACCAGCCATAATGTTGTGAGAGTGAAATTATGTCTAAGTCCAGCTTTGGTACATTAGAAGCAACTCTCAAACATAACCTAAGCGTTTTTCGAAACTACTTTTTGGCTAACTTCTTATAGGAAGGTCTAGGAGCTCTGAAAATGAACGTGCGCGTCTTTCACTCTTCCCGAGGGACTTAGAAGAATTTTGTGATATTTTTTATTAAAATGGTGTATAAGGGTATACTGTATATATAAATATATTTTATGCACTGTATATGAGCTGGCGATTTCTAAGTCTGTGGTTCCGAGAGGGGGTAACCAGGCTCACCAATAAAGGTCAAGCCACTTGACTGCCAGAATGCCCTGCTTCAGCACAGACCAGAAAGGCATTGTGATAAGCGTATCCCCGGTATAGTCAGGGGTTAATGGGAGTCGTCCCCGTCCCCCCAGTATACGCCCAGAACCATGGACCCGGTACTTGTGGTTCGGATTGTCTCCAACCAGCCATAATGTTGTGAGAGTGAAATTATGTCTAAGTCCAGCTTTGGTACATTAGAAGCAACTCTCAAACTTAACCTAAGCGTTTTTCGAAGCTACTTTTTGGCTAACTTCTTATAGGAAGGTCTAGGAGCTCTGAAAATGAACGTGCGCATCTTTCACTCTTCCCGAGGGACTTAGAAGAATTTTGTGATATTTTTTATTAAAATGGTGTATAAGGGTATATATATAAATATATTTTATGCACTGTATATGAGCTGGCGATTTCTAAGTCTGTGGTTTCGAGAGGGGGTAACCAGGCTCACTAATAAAGGTCAAGCCACTTGGCTGCCAGAATGCCCTGCTTCAGCACAGACCAGAAAGGCATTGTGATAAGCGTATCCCCGGTATAGTCAGGAGTTAATGGGAGTCGTTCCTGTCCCCCCAGTATACGCCCAGAACCATGGACCCGGTACTTGTGGTTCGGACTGTCTCCAACCAGCCATAATGTTGTGTGAGTGAAATTATGTCTAAGTCCAGCTTTGATACATTAGAAGCAACTCTGAAACTTAACCTAAGCGTTTTTCGAAGCTACTTTTTGGCTAACTTCTTATAGGAAGGTCTAGGAGCTCTGAAAATGAACGTGCGCGTCTTTCACTCTTCCCGAGGGACTTAGAAGAATTTTGTGATATTTTTTATTAAAATGGTGTATAAGGGTATATATATAAATATATTTTATGCACTGTATATGAGCTGGCGATTTCTAAGTCTGTGGTTCCGAGAGGGGGTAACCAGGCTCACTAATAAAAGTCAAGCCACTTGGCTGCCAGAATGCCCTGCTTCAGCACAGACCAGAAAGGCATTGTGATAAGCGTATCCCCGGTATAGTCAGGGGTTAATGGGAGTCGTCCCCGTCCCCCCAGTATACACCCAGAACCATGGACCCGGTACTTGTGGTTCGGACTGTCTCCAACCAGCCATAATGTTGTGAGAGTGAAATTATGTCTAAGTCCAGCTTTGGTACATTAGAAGCAACTCTCAAACTTAACCTAAGCATTTTCGAAGCTACTTTTGGGCTAACTTCTTATACGAAGGTCTAGGAGCTCTGAAAATGAACGTGCGCGTCTTTCACTCTTCCCGAGGGACTTAGAAGAATTTTGTGATATTTTTTATTAAAATGGTGTATAAGGGTATATATATAAATATATTTTATGCACTGTATATGAGCTGGCGATTTCTAAGTCTGTGGTTCCGAGAGGGGGTAACCAGGCTCACTAATAAAGGTCAAGCCACTTGGCTGCCAGAATGCCCTGCTTCAGCACAGACCAGAAAGGCATTGTGATAAGCGTATCCCCGGTATAGTCAGGAGTTAATGGGAGTCGTTCCTGTCCCCCCAGTATACGCCCAGAACCATGGACCCGGTACTTGTGGTTCGGACTGTCTCCAACCAGCCATAATGTTGTGTGAGTGAAATTATGTCTAAGTCCAGCTTTGATACATTAGAAGCAACTCTGAAACTTAACCTAAGCGTTTTTCGAAGCTACTTTTTGGCTAACTTCTTATAGGAAGGTCTAGGAGCTCTGAAAATGAACGTGCGCGTCTTTCACTCTTCCCGAGGGACTTAGAATGATTTTGTGATATTTTTTATTAAAATGGTGTATAAGGGTATATATATAAATATATTTTATGCACTGTATATGAGCTGGCGATTTCTAAGTCTGTGGTTCCGAGAGGGGGTAACCAGGCTCACTAATAAAAGTCAAGCCACTTGGCTGCCAGAATGCCCTGCTTCACCACAGACCAGAAAGGCATTGTGATAAGCGTATCCCCGGTATAGTCAGGGGTTAATGGGAGTTGTTCCCGTCCCCCCAGTATACACCCAGAACCATGGACCCGGTACTTGTGGTTCGGACTGTCTCCAACCAGCCATAATGTTGTGAGAGTGAAATGATGTCTAAGTCCAGCTTTGGTACATTAGAAGCAACTCTCAAACATAACCTAAGCGTTTTTCGAAGCTACTTTTTGGCTAACTTCTTATACGAAGGTCTAGGAGCTCTGAAAATGAACGTGCGCGTCTTTCACTCTTCCCGAGGGACTTAGAAGAATTTTGTGATATTTTTTATTAAAATGGTGTATAAGGGTATATATATATATAAATATATTTTATGCACTGTATATGAGCTGGCGATTTCTAAGTCTGTGGTTCCGAGAGGGGGTAACCAGGCTCACTAATAAAGGTCAAGCCACTTGGCTGCCAGAATGCCCTGCTTCAGCACAGACCAGAAAGGCATTGTGATAAGCGTATCCCCGGTATAGTCAGGGGTTAATGGGAGTCGTCCCCGTCCCCCCAGTATACGCCCAGAACCATGGACCCGGTACTTGTGGTTCGGATTGTCTCCAACCAGCCATAATGTTGTGAGAGTGAAATTATGTCTAAGTCCAGCTTTGATACATTAGAAGCAACTCTGAAACTTAACCTAAGCGTTTTTCGAAGCTACTTTTTGGCTAACTTCTTATAGGAAGGTCTAGGAGCTCTGAAAATGAACGTGCGCGTCTTTCACTCTTCCCGAGGGACTTAGAATAATTTTGTGATATTTTTTATTAAAATGGTGTATAAGGGTATATATATAAATATATTTTATGCACTGTATATGAGCTGGCGATTTCTAAGTCTGTGGTTCCGAGAGGGGGTAACCAGGCTCACTAATAAAAGTCAAGCCACTTGGCTGCCAGAATGCCCTGCTTCACCACAGACCAGAAAGGCATTGTGATAAGCGTATCCCCGGTATAGTCAGGGGTTAATGGGAGTTGTTCCCGTCCCCCCAGTATACACCCAGAACCATGGACCCGGTACTTGTGGTTCGGACTGTCTCCAACCAGCCATAATGTTGTGAGAGTGAAATGATGTCTAAGTCCAGCTTTGGTACATTAGAAGCAACTCTCAAACATAACCTAAGCGTTTTTCGAAGCTACTTTTTGGCTAACTTCTTATAGGAAGGTCTAGGAGCTCTGAAAATGAACGTGCGCGTCTTTCACTCTTCCCGAGGGACTTAGAAGAATTTTGTGATATTTTTTATTAAAATGGTGTATAAGGGTATATATATATAAATATATTTTATGCACTGTATATGAGCTGGCGATTTCTAAGTCTGTGGTTCCGAGAGGGGGTAACCAGGCTCACTAATAAAGGTCAAGCCACTTGGCTGCCAGAATGCCCTGCTTCAGCACAGACCAGAAAGGCATTGTGATAAGCGTATCCCCGGTATAGTCAGGGGTTAATGGGAGTCGTCCCCGTCCCCCCAGTATACGCCCAGAACCATGGACCCGGTACTTGTGGTTCGGATTGTCTCCAACCAGCCATAATGTTGTGAGAGTGAAATTATGTCTAAGTCCAGCTTTGGTACATTAGAAGCAACTCTCAAACTTAACCTAAGCGTTTTTCGAAGCTACTTTTTGGCTAACTTCTTATAGGAAGGTCTAGGAGCTCTGAAAATGAACGTGCGCATCTTTCACTCTTCCCGAGGGACTTAGAAGAATTTTGTGATATTTTTTATTAAAATGGTGTATAAGGGTATATATATAAATATATTTTATGCACTGTATATGAGCTGGCGATTTCTAAGTCTGTGGTTCCGAGAGGGGGTAACCAGGCTCACTAATAAAAGTCAAGCCACTTGGCTGCCAGAATGCCCTGCTTGAGCACAGACCAGAAAGGCATTGTGATAAGCGTATCCCCGGTATAGTCAGGGGTTAATGGGAGTTGTTCCCGTCCCCCCAGTATACACCCAGAACCATGGACCCGGTACTTGTGGTTCGGACTGTCTCCAACCAGCCATAATGTTGTGAGAGTGAAATTATGTCTAAGTCCAGCTTTGGTACATTAGAAGCAACTCTCAAACTTAACCTAAGCATTTTCGAAGCTACGATTTGGCTAACTTCTTATACGAAGGTCTAGGAGCTCTGAAAATGAACGTGCGCGTCTTTCACTCTTCCCGAGGGACTTAGAAGAATTTTGTGATATTTTTTATTAAAATGGTGTATAAGGGTATATATATAAATATATTTTATGCACTGTATATGAGCTGGCGATTTCTAAGTCTGTGGTTCCGAGAGGGGGTAACCAGGCTCACTAATAAAGGTCAAGCCACTTGACTGCCAGAATGCCCTGCTTCAGCACAGACCAGAAAGGCATTGTGATAAGCGTATCCCCGGTATAGTCAGGGGTTAATGGGAGTCGTCCCCGTCCCCCCAGTATACGCCCAGAACCATGGACCCGGTACTTGTGGTTCGGACTGTCTCCAACCAGCCATAATGTTGTGAGAGTGAAATTATGTCTAAGTCCAGCTTTGGTACATTAGAAGCAACTCTCAAACTTAACCTAAGCGTTTTTCGAAGCTACTTTTTGGCTAACTTCTTATACGAAGGTCTAGGAGCTCTGAAAATGAACGTGCGCGTCTTTCACTCTTCCCGAGGGACTTAGAAGAATTTTGTGATATTTTTTATTAAAATGGTGTATAAGGGTATATATATATAAATATATTTTATGCACTGTATATGAGCTGGCGATTTCTAAGTCTGTGGTTCCGAGAGGGGGTAACCAGGCTCACTAATAAAGGTCAAGCCACTTGGCTGCCAGAATGCCCTGCTTCAGCACAGACCAGAAAGGCATTGTGATAAGCGTATCCCCGGTATAGTCAGGGGTTAATGGGAGTCGTCCCCGTCCCCCCAGTATACGCCCAGAACCATGGACCCGGTACTTGTGGTTCGGATTGTCTCCAACCAGCCATAATGTTGTGAGAGTGAAATTATGTCTAAGTCCAGCTTTGGTACATTAGAAGCAACTCTCAAACTTAACCTAAGCGTTTTTCGAAGCTACTTTTTGGCTAACTTCTTATACGAAGGTCTAGGAGCTCTGAAAATGAACGTGCGCATCTTTCACTCTTCCCGAGGGACTTAGAAGAATTTTGTGATATTTTTTATTAAAATGGTGTATAAGGGTATATATATAAATATATTTTATGCACTGTATATGAGCTGGCGATTTCTAAGTCTGTGGTTTCGAGAGGGGGTAACCATGCTCACTAATAAAGGTCAAGCCACTTGGCTCTCAGAATGCCCTGCTTCAGCACAGACCAGAAAGGCATTGTGATAAGCGTATCCCCGGTATAGTCAGGGGTTAATGGGAGTCGTCCCCGTCCCCCCAGTATACGCCCAGAACCATGGACCCGGTACTTGTGGTTCGGACTGTCTCCAACCAGCCATAATGTTGTGAGAGTGAAATTATGTCTAAGTCCAGCTTTGGTACATTAGAAGCAACTCTCAAACTTAACCTAAGCATTTTTCGAAGCTACTTTTTGGCTAACTTCTTATAGGAAGGTCTAGGAGCTCTGAAAATGAACGTGCGCATCTTTCACTCTTCCCGAGGGACTTAGAAGAATTTTGTGATATTTTTTATTAAAATGGTGTATAAGGGTATATATATATAAATATATTTTATGCACTGTATATGAGCTGGCGATTTCTAAGTCTGTGGTTCCGAGAGGGGGTAACCAGGCTCACTAATAAAGGTCAAGCCACTTGGCTGCCAGAATGCCCTGCTTCAGCACAGACCAGAAAGGCATTGTGATAAGCGTATCCCCGGTATAGTCAGGGGTTAATGGGAGTCGTCCCCGTCCCCCCAGTATACGCCCAGAACCATGGACCCGGTACTTGTGGTTCGGATTGTCTCCAACCAGCCATAATGTTGTGAGAGTGAAATTATGTCTAAGTCCAGCTTTGGTACATTAGAAGCAACTCTCAAACTTAACCTAAGCGTTTTTCGAAGCTACTTTTTGGCTAACTTCTTATACGAAGGTCTAGGAGCTCTGAAAATGAACGTGCGCGTCTTTCACTCTTCCCGAGGGACTTAGAAGAATTTTTTGATATTTTTTATTAAAATGGTGTATAAGGGTATACTGTATATATAAATATATTTTATGCACTGTATATGAGCTGGCGATTTCTAAGTCTGTGGTTCCGAGAGGGGGTAACCAGGCTCACCAATAAAGGTCAAGCCACTTGACTGCCAGAGTGCCCTGCTTCAGCACAGACCAGAAAGGCATTGTGATAAGCGTATCCCCGGTATAGTCAGGGGTTAATGGGAGTCGTCCCCGTCCCCCCAGTATACGCCCAGAACCATGGACCCGGTACTTGTGGTTCGGACTGTCTCCAACCAGCCATAATGTTGTGAGAGTGAAATTATGTCTAAGTCCAGCTTTGGTACATTAGAAGCAACTCTGAAACTTAACCTAAGCGTTTTTCGAAGCTACTTTTTGGCTAACTTCTTATAGGAAGGTCTAGGAGCTCTGAAAATGAACGTGCGCGTCTTTCACTCTTCCCGAGGGACTTAGAAGAATTTTGTGATATTTTTTATTAAAATGGTGTATAAGGGTATATATATATAAATATATTTTATGCACTGTATATGAGCTGGCGATTTCTAAGTCTGTGGTTCCGAGAGGGGGTAACCAGGCTCACTAATAAAAGTCAAGCCACTTGGCTGCCAGAATGCCCTGCTTCAGCACAGACCAGAAAGGCATTGTGATAAGCGTATCCCCGGTATAGTCAGGGGTTAATGGGAGTCGTCCCCGTCCCCCCAGTATACGCCCAGAACCATGGACCCGGTACTTGTGGTTCGGACTGTCTCCAACCAGCCATAATGTTGTGAGAGTGAAATTATGTCTAAGTCCAGCTTTGGTACATTAGAAGCAACTCTGAAACTTAACCTAAGCGTTTTTCGAAGCTACTTTTTGGCTAACTTCTTATAGGAAGGTCTAGGAGCTCTGAAAATGAACGTGCGCGTCTTTCACTCTTCCCGAGGGACTTAGAAGAATTTTGTGATATTTTTTATTAAAATGGTGTATAAGGGTATATATATAAATATATTTTATGCACTGTATATGAGCTGGCGATTTCTAAGTCTGTGGTTTCGAGAGGGGGTAACCAGGCTCACTAATAAAGGTCAAGCCACTTGGCTGCCAGAATGCCCTGCTTCAGCACAGACCAGAAAGGCATTGTGATAAGCGTATCCCCGGTATAGTCAGGAGTTAATGGGAGTCGTTCCTGTCCCCCCAGTATACGCCCAGAACCATGGACCCGGTACTTGTGGTTCGGACTGTCTCCAACCAGCCATAATGTTGTGTGAGTGAAATTATGTCTAAGTCCAGCTTTGATACATTAGAAGCAACTCTGAAACTTAACCTAAGCGTTTTTCGAAGCTACTTTTTGGCTAACTTCTTATAGGAAGGTCTAGGAGCTCTGAAAATGAACGTGCGCGTCTTTCACTCTTCCCGAGGGACTTAGAAGAATTTTGTGATATTTTTTATTAAAATGGTGTATAAGGGTATATATATATAAATATATTTTATGCACTGTATATGAGCTGGCGATTTCTAAGTCTGTGGTTCCGAGAGGGGGTAACCAGGCTCACTAATAAAAGTCAAGCCACTTGGCTGCCAGAATGCCCTGCTTCAGCACAGACCAGAAAGGCATTGTGATAAGCGTATCCCCGGTATAGTCAGGGGTTAATGGGAGTTGTTCCCGTCCCCCCAGTATACACCCAGAACCATGGACCCGGTACTTGTGGTTCGGACTGTCTCCAACCAGCCATAATGTTGTGAGAGTGAAATGATGTCTAAGTCCAGCTTTGGTACATTAGAAGCAACTCTCAAACATAACCTAAGCGTTTTTCGAAGCTACTTTTTGGCTAACTTCTTATACGAAGGTCTAGGAGCTCTGAAAATGAACGTGCGCGTCTTTCACTCTTCCCGAGGGACTTAGAAGAATTTTGTGATATTTTTTATTAAAATGGTGTATAAGGGTATATATATATAAATATATTTTATGCACTGTATATGAGCTGGCGATTTCTAAGTCTGTGGTTCCGAGAGGGGGTAACCAGGCTCACTAATAAAGGTCAAGCCACTTGGCTGCCAGAATGCCCTGCTTCAGCACAGACCAGAAAGGCATTGTGATAAGCGTATCCCCGGTATAGTCAGGGGTTAATGGGAGTCGTCCCCGTCCCCCCAGTATACGCCCAGAACCATGGACCCGGTACTTGTGGTTCGGATTGTCTCCAACCAGCCATAATGTTGTGAGAGTGAAATTATGTCTAAGTCCAGCTTTGGTACATTAGAAGCAACTCTCAAACTTAACCTAAGCGTTTTTCGAAGCTACTTTTTGGCTAACTTCTTATAGGAAGGTCTAGGAGCTCTGAAAATGAACGTGCGCATCTTTCACTCTTCCCGAGGGACTTAGAAGAATTTTGTGATATTTTTTATTAAAATGGTGTATAAGGGTATATATATAAATATATTTTATGCACTGTATATGAGCTGGCGATTTCTAAGTCTGTGGTTTCGAGAGGGGGTAACCAGGCTCACTAATAAAGGTCAAGCCACTTGGCTGCCAGAATGCCCTGCTTCAGCACAGACCAGAAAGGCATTGTGATAAGCGTATCCCCGGTATAGTCAGGAGTTAATGGGAGTCGTTCCTGTCCCCCCAGTATACGCCCAGAACCATGGACCCGGTACTTGTGGTTCGGACTGTCTCCAACCAGCCATAATGTTGTGAGAGTGAAATGATGTCTAAGTCCAGCTTTGGTACATTAGAAGCAACTCTCAAACATAACCTAAGCGTTTTTCGAAGCTACTTTTTGGCTAACTTCTTATACGAAGGTCTAGGAGCTCTGAAAATGAACGTGCGCGTCTTTCACTCTTCCCGAGGGACTTAGAAGAATTTTGTGATATTTTTTATTAAAATGGTGTATAAGGGTATATATATATAAATATATTTTATGCACTGTATATGAGCTGGCGATTTCTAAGTCTGTGGTTCCGAGAGGGGGTAACCAGGCTCACTAATAAAGGTCAAGCCACTTGGCTGCCAGAATGCCCTGCTTCAGCACAGACCAGAAAGGCATTGTGATAAGCGTATCCCCGGTATAGTCAGGGGTTAATGGGAGTCGTCCCCGTCCCCCCAGTATACGCCCAGAACCATGGACCCGGTACTTGTGGTTCGGATTGTCTCCAACCAGCCATAATGTTGTGAGAGTGAAATTATGTCTAAGTCCAGCTTTGGTACATTAGAAGCAACTCTCAAACTTAACCTAAGCGTTTTTCGAAGCTACTTTTTGGCTAACTTCTTATAGGAAGGTCTAGGAGCTCTGAAAATGAACGTGCGCATCTTTCACTCTTCCCGAGGGACTTAGAAGAATTTTGTGATATTTTTTATTAAAATGGTGTATAAGGGTATATATATAAATATATTTTATGCACTGTATATGAGCTGGCGATTTCTAAGTCTGTGGTTTCGAGAGGGGGTAACCAGGCTCACTAATAAAGGTCAAGCCACTTGGCTGCCAGAATGCCCTGCTTCAGCACAGACCAGAAAGGCATTGTGATAAGCGTATCCCCGGTATAGTCAGGAGTTAATGGGAGTCGTTCCTGTCCCCCCAGTATACGCCCAGAACCATGGACCCGGTACTTGTGGTTCGGACTGTCTCCAACCAGCCATAATGTTGTGAGAGTGAAATGATGTCTAAGTCCAGCTTTGGTACATTAGAAGCAACTCTCAAACATAACCTAAGCGTTTTTCGAAGCTACTTTTTGGCTAACTTCTTATACGAAGGTCTAGGAGCTCTGAAAATGAACGTGCGCGTCTTTCACTCTTCCCGAGGGACTTAGAAGAATTTTGTGATATTTTTTATTAAAATGGTGTATAAGGGTATATATATATAAATATATTTTATGCACTGTATATGAGCTGGCGATTTCTAAGTCTGTGGTTCCGAGAGGGGGTAACCAGGCTCACTAATAAAGGTCAAGCCACTTGGCTGCCAGAATGCCCTGCTTCAGCACAGACCAGAAAGGCATTGTGATAAGCGTATCCCCGGTATAGTCAGGGGTTAATGGGAGTCGTCCCCGTCCCCCCAGTATACGCCCAGAACCATGGACCCGGTACTTGTGGTTCGGATTGTCTCCAACCAGCCATAATGTTGTGAGAGTGAAATTATGTCTAAGTCCAGCTTTGGTACATTAGAAGCAACTCTCAAACTTAACCTAAGCGTTTTTCGAAGCTACTTTTTGGCTAACTTCTTATAGGAAGGTCTAGGAGCTCTGAAAATGAACGTGCGCATCTTTCACTCTTCCCGAGGGACTTAGAAGAATTTTGTGATATTTTTTATTAAAATGGTGTATAAGGGTATATATATAAATATATTTTATGCACTGTATATGAGCTGGCGATTTCTAAGTCTGTGGTTTCGAGAGGGGGTAACCAGGCTCACTAATAAAGGTCAAGCCACTTGGCTGCCAGAATGCCCTGCTTCAGCACAGACCAGAAAGGCATTGTGATAAGCGTATCCCCGGTATAGTCAGGAGTTAATGGGAGTCGTTCCTGTCCCCCCAGTATACGCCCAGAACCATGGACCCGGTACTTGTGGTTCGGACTGTCTCCAACCAGCCATAATGTTGTGTGAGTGAAATTATGTCTAAGTCCAGCTTTGATACATTAGAAGCAACTCTGAAACTTTACCTAAGCGTTTTTCGAAGCTACTTTTTGGCTAACTTCTTATAGGAAGGTCTAGGAGCTCTGAAAATGAACGTGCGCGTCTTTCACTCTTCCCGAGGGACTTAGAAGAATTTTGTGATATTTTTTATTAAAATGGTGTATAAGGGTATATATATATAAATATATTTTATGCACTGTATATGAGCTGGCGATTTCTAAGTCTGTGGTTCCGAGAGGGGGTAACCAGGCTCACTAATAAAAGTCAAGCCACTTGGCTGCCAGAATGCCCTGCTTCAGCACAGACCAGAAAGGCATTGTGATAAGCGTATCCCCGGTATAGTCAGGGGTTAATGGGAGTTGTTCCCGTCCCCCCAGTATACACCCAGAACCATGGACCCGGTACTTGTGGTTCGGACTGTCTCCAACCAGCCATAATGTTGTGAGAGTGAAATGATGTCTAAGTCCAGCTTTGGTACATTAGAAGCAACTCTCAAACATAACCTAAGCGTTTTTCGAAGCTACTTTTTGGCTAACTTCTTATACGAAGGTCTAGGAGCTCTGAAAATGAACGTGCGCGTCTTTCACTCTTCCCGAGGGACTTAGAAGAATTTTGTGATATTTTTTATTAAAATGGTGTATAAGGGTATATATATATAAATATATTTTATGCACTGTATATGAGCTGGCGATTTCTAAGTCTGTGGTTCCGAGAGGGGGTAACCAGGCTCACTAATAAAGGTCAAGCCACTTGGCTGCCAGAATGCCCTGCTTCAGCACAGACCAGAAAGGCATTGTGATAAGCGTATCCCCGGTATAGTCAGGGGTTAATGGGAGTCGTCCCCGTCCCCCCAGTATACGCCCAGAACCATGGACCCGGTACTTGTGGTTCGGATTGTCTCCAACCAGCCATAATGTTGTGAGAGTGAAATTATGTCTAAGTCCAGCTTTGGTACATTAGAAGCAACTCTCAAACTTAACCTAAGCGTTTTTCGAAGCTACTTTTTGGCTAACTTCTTATAGGAAGGTCTAGGAGCTCTGAAAATGAACGTGCGCATCTTTCACTCTTCCCGAGGGACTTAGAAGAATTTTGTGATATTTTTTATTAAAATGGTGTATAAGGGTATATATATAAATATATTTTATGCACTGTATATGAGCTGGCGATTTCTAAGTCTGTGGTTTCGAGAGGGGGTAACCAGGCTCACTAATAAAGGTCAAGCCACTTGGCTGCCAGAATGCCCTGCTTCAGCACAGACCAGAAAGGCATTGTGATAAGCGTATCCCCGGTATAGTCAGGAGTTAATGGGAGTCGTTCCTGTCCCCCCAGTATACGCCCAGAACCATGGACCCGGTACTTGTGGTTCGGACTGTCTCCAACCAGCCATAATGTTGTGTGAGTGAAATAATGTCTAAGTCCAGCTTTGATACATTAGAAGCAACTCTGAAACTTAACCTAAGCGTTTTTCGAAGCTACTTTTTGGCTAACTTCTTATAGGAAGGTCTAGGAGCTCTGAAAATGAACGTGCGCGTCTTTCACTCTTCCCGAGGGACTTAGAATAATTTTGTGATATTTTTTATTAAAATGGTGTATAAGGGTATATATATAAATATATTTTATGCACTGTATATGAGCTGGCGATTTCTAAGTCTGTGGTTCCGAGAGGGGGTAACCAGGCTCACTAATAAAAGTCAAGCCACTTGGCTGCCAGAATGCCCTGCTTCAGCACAGACCAGAAAGGCATTGTGATAAGCGTATCCCCGGTATAGTCAGGGGTTAATGGGAGTTGTTCCCGTCCCCCCAGTATACACCCAGAACCATGGACCCGGTACTTGTGGTTCGGACTGTCTCCAACCAGCCATAATGTTGTGAGAGTGAAATGATGTCTAAGTCCAGCTTTGGTACATTAGAAGCAACTCTCAAACATAACCTAAGCGTTTTTCGAAGCTACTTTTTGGCTAACTTCTTAAACGAAGGTCTAGGAGCTCTGAAAATGAACGTGCGCGTCTTTCACTCTTCCCGAGGGACTTAGAAGAATTTTGTGATATTTTTTATTAAAATGGTGTATAAGGGTATATATATATAAATATATTTTATGCACTGTATATGAGCTGGCGATTTCTAAGTCTGTGGTTCCGAGAGGGGGTAACCAGGCTCACTAATAAAGGTCAAGCCACTTGGCTGCCAGAATGCCCTGCTTCAGCACAGACCAGAAAGGCATTGTGATAAGCGTATCCCCGGTATAGTCAGGGGTTAATGGGAGTCGTCCCCGTCCCCCCAGTATACGCCCAGAACCATGGACCCGGTACTTGTGGTTCGGATTGTCTCCAACCAGCCATAATGTTGTGAGAGTGAAATTATGTCTAAGTCCAGCTTTGATACATTAGAAGCAACTCTGAAACTTAACCTAAGCGTTTTTCGAAGCTACTTTTTGGCTAACTTCTTATAGGAAGGTCTAGGAGCTCTGAAAATGAACGTGCGCGTCTTTCACTCTTCCCGAGGGACTTAGAATAATTTTGTGATATTTTTTATTAAAATGGTGTATAAGGGTATATATATAAATATATTTTATGCACTGTATATGAGCTGGCGATTTCTAAGTCTGTGGTTCCGAGAGGGGGTAACCAGGCTCACTAATAAAAGTCAAGCCACTTGGCTGCCAGAATGCCCTGCTTCACCACAGACCAGAAAGGCATTGTGATAAGCGTATCCCCGGTATAGTCAGGGGTTAATGGGAGTTGTTCCCGTCCCCCCAGTATACACCCAGAACCATGGACCCGGTACTTGTGGTTCGGACTGTCTCCAACCAGCCATAATGTTGTGAGAGTGAAATGATGTCTAAGTCCAGCTTTGGTACATTAGAAGCAACTCTCAAACATAACCTAAGCGTTTTTCGAAGCTACTTTTTGGCTAACTTCTTATACGAAGGTCTAGGAGCTCTGAAAATGAACGTGCGCGTCTTTCACTCTTCCCGAGGGACTTAGAAGAATTTTGTGATATTTTTTATTAAAATGGTGTATAAGGGTATATATATATAAATATATTTTATGCACTGTATATGAGCTGGCGATTTCTAAGTCTGTGGTTCCGAGAGGGGGTAACCAGGCTCACTAATAAAGGTCAAGCCACTTGGCTGCCAGAATGCCCTGCTTCAGCACAGACCAGAAAGGCATTGTGATAAGCGTATCCCCGGTATAGTCAGGGGTTAATGGGAGTCGTCCCCGTCCCCCCAGTATACGCCCAGAACCATGGACCCGGTACTTGTGGTTCGGATTGTCTCCAACCAGCCATAATGTTGTGAGAGTGAAATTATGTCTAAGTCCAGCTTTGGTACATTAGAAGCAACTCTCAAACTTAACCTAAGCGTTTTTCGAAGCTACTTTTTGGCTAACTTCTTATAGGAAGGTCTAGGAGCTCTGAAAATGAACGTGCGCATCTTTCACTCTTCCCGAGGGACTTAGAAGAATTTTGTGATATTTTTTATTAAAATGGTGTATAAGGGTATATATATAAATATATTTTATGCACTGTATATGAGCTGGCGATTTCTAAGTCTGTGGTTTCGAGAGGGGGTAACCAGGCTCACTAATAAAGGTCAAGCCACTTGGCTGCCAGAATGCCCTGCTTCAGCACAGACCAGAAAGGCATTGTGATAAGCGTATCCCCGGTATAGTCAGGAGTTAATGGGAGTCGTTCCTGTCCCCCCAGTATACGCCCAGAACCATGGACCCGGTACTTGTGGTTCGGACTGTCTCCAAGCAGCCATAATGTTGTGTGAGTGAAATTATGTCTAAGTCCAGCTTTGATACATTAGAAGCAACTCTGAAACTTAACCTAAGCGTTTTTCAAAGCTACTTTTTGGCTAACTTCTTATAGGAAGGTCTAGGAGCTCTGAAAATGAACGTGCGCGTCTTTCACTCTTCCCGAGGGACTTAGAAGAATTTTGTGATATTTTTTATTAAAATGGTGTATAAGGGTATATATATAAATATATTTTATGCACTGTATATGAGCTGGCGATTTCTAAGTCTGTGGTTCCGAGAGGGGGTAACCAGGCTCACTAATAAAAGTCAAGCCACTTGGCTGCCAGAATGCCCTGCTTCAGCACAGACCAGAAAGGCATTGTGATAAGCGTATCCCCGGTATAGTCAGGGGTTAATGGGAGTTGTTCCCGTCCCCCCAGTATACACCCAGAACCATGGACCCGGTACTTGTGGTTCGGACTGTCTCCAACCAGCCATAATGTTGTGAGAGTGAAATTATGTCTAAGTCCAGCTTTGGTACATTAGAAGCAACTCTCAAACTTAACCTAAGCATTTTCGAAGCTACTTTTTGGCTAACTTCTTATACGAAGGTCTAGGAGCTCTGAAAATGAACGTGCGCGTCTTTCACTCTTCCCGAGGGACTTAGAAGAATTTTGTGATATTTTTTATTAAAATGGTGTATAAGGGTATATATATAAATATATTTTATGCACTGTATATGAGCTGGCGATTTCTAAGTCTGTGGTTCCGAGAGGGGGTAACCAGGCTCACTAATAAAGGTCAAGCCACTTGACTGCCAGAATGCCCTGCTTCAGCACAGACCAGAAAGGCATTGTGATAAGCGTATCCCCGGTATAGTCAGGGGTTAATGGGAGTCGTCCCCGTCCCCCCAGTATACGCCCAGAACCATGGACCCGGTACTTGTGGTTCGGACTGTCTCCAACCAGCCATAATGTTGTGAGAGTGAAATTATGTCTAAGTCCAGCTTTGGTACATTAGAAGCAACTCTCAAACTTAACCTAAGCGTTTTTCGAAGCTACTTTTTGGCTAACTTCTTATACGAAGGTCTAGGAGCTCTGAAAATGAACGTGCGCGTCTTTCACTCTTCCCGAGGGACTTAGAAGAATTTTGTGATATTTTTTATTAAAATGGTGTATAAGGGTATATATATATAAATATATTTTATGCACTGTATATGAGCTGGCGATTTCTAAGTCTGTGGTTCCGAGAGGGGGTAACCAGGCTCACTAATAAAGGTCAAGCCACTTGGCTGCCAGAATGCCCTGCTTCAGCACAGACCAGAAAGGCATTGTGATAAGCGTATCCCCGGTATAGTCAGGGGTTAATGGGAGTCGTCCCCGTCCCCCCAGTATACGCCCAGAACCATGGACCCGGTACTTGTGGTTCGGATTGTCTCCAACCAGCCATAATGTTGTGAGAGTGAAATTATGTCTAAGTCCAGCTTTGGTACATTAGAAGCAACTCTCAAACTTAACCTAAGCGTTTTTCGAAGCTACTTTTTGGCTAACTTCTTATACGAAGGTCTAGGAGCTCTGAAAATGAACGTGCGCATCTTTCACTCTTCCCGAGGGACTTAGAAGAATTTTGTGATATTTTTTATTAAAATGGTGTATAAGGGTATATATATAAATATATTTTATGCACTGTATATGAGCTGGCGATTTCTAAGTCTGTGGTTTCGAGAGGGGGTAACCATGCTCACTAATAAAGGTCAAGCCACTTGGCTCTCAGAATGCCCTGCTTCAGCACAGACCAGAAAGGCATTGTGATAAGCGTATCCCCGGTATAGTCAGGGGTTAATGGGAGTCGTCCCCGTCCCCCCAGTATACGCCCAGAACCATGGACCCGGTACTTGTGGTTCGGACTGTCTCCAACCAGCCATAATGTTGTGAGAGTGAAATTATGTCTAAGTCCAGCTTTGGTACATTAGAAGCAACTCTCAAACTTAACCTAAGCATTTTTCGAAGCTACTTTTTGGCTAACTTCTTATAGGAAGGTCTAGGAGCTCTGAAAATGAACGTGCGCATCTTTCACTCTTCCCGAGGGACTTAGAAGAATTTTGTGATATTTTTTATTAAAATGGTGTATAAGGGTATATATATAAATATATTTTATGCACTGTATATGAGCTGGCGATTTCTAAGTCTGTGGTTTCGAGAGGGGGTAACCAGGCTCACTAATAAAGGTCAAGCCACTTGGCTGCCAGAATGCCCTGCTTCAGCACAGACCAGAAAGGCATTGTGATAAGCGTATCCCCGGTATAGTCAGGAGTTAATGGGAGTCGTTCCTGTCCCCCCAGTATACGCCCAGAACCATGGACCCGGTACTTGTGGTTCGGACTGTCTCCAACCAGCCATAATGATGTTGTGTGAGTGAAATGATGTCTAAGTCCAGCTTTGGTACATTAGAAGCAACTCTCAAACATAACCTAAGCGTTTTTCGAAGCTACTTTTTGGCTAACTTCTTATAGGAAGGTCTAGGAGCTCTGAAAATGAACGTGCGCGTCTTTCACTCTTCCCGAGGGACTTAGAAGAATTTTGTGATATTTTTTATTAAAATGGTGTATAAGGGTATATATATATAAATATATTTTATGCACTGTATATGAGCTGGCGATTTCTAAGTCTGTGGTTCCGAGAGGGGGTAACCAGGCTCACTAATAAAGGTCAAGCCACTTGGCTGCCAGAATGCCCTGCTTCAGCACAGACCAGAAAGGCATTGTGATAAGCGTATCCCCGGTATAGTCAGGGGTTAATGGGAGTCGTCCCCGTCCCCCCAGTATACGCCCAGAACCATGGACCCGGTACTTGTGGTTCGGACTGTCTCCAACCAGCCATAATGTTGTGAGAGTGAAATGATGTCTAAGTCCAGCTTTGGTACATTAGAAGCAACTCTCAAACATAACCTAAGCGTTTTTCGAAGCTACTTTTTGGCTAACTTCTTATACGAAGGTCTAGGAGCTCTGAAAATGAACGTGCGCATCTTTCACTCTTCCCGAGGGACTTAGAAGAATTTTGTGATATTTTTTATTAAAATGGTGTATAAGGGTATATATATAAATATATTTTATGCACTGTATATGAGCTGGCGATTTCTAAGTCTGTGGTTCCGAGAGGGGGTAACCAGGCTCACTAATAAAAGTCAAGCCACTTGGCTGCCAGAATGCCCTGCTTCAGCACAGACCAGAAAGGCATTGTGATAAGCGTATCCCCGGTATAGTCAGGGGTTAATGGGAGTTGTTCCCGTCCCCCCAGTATACACCCAGAACCATGGACCCGGTACTTGTGGTTCGGACTGTCTCCAACCAGCCATAATGTTGTGAGAGTGAAATTATGTCTAAGTCCAGCTTTGGTACATTAGAAGCAACTCTCAAACTTAACCTAAGCGTTTTTCGAAGCTACTTTTTGGCTAACTTCTTATACGAAGGTCTAGGAGCTCTGAAAATGAACGTGCGCGTCTTTCACTCTTCCCGAGGGACTTAGAAGAATTTTGTGATATTTTTTATTAAAATGGTGTATAAGGGTATATATATATAAATATATTTTATGCACTGTATATGAGCTGGCGATTTCTAAGTCTGTGGTTCCGAGAGGGGGTAACCAGGCTCACTAATAAAGGTCAAGCCACTTGGCTGCCAGAATGCCCTGCTTCAGCACAGACCAGAAAGGCATTGTGATAAGCGTATCCCCGGTATAGTCAGGGGTTAATGGGAGTCGTCCCCGTCCCCCCAGTATACGCCCAGAACCATGGACCCGGTACTTGTGGTTCGGATTGTCTCCAACCAGCCATAATGTTGTGAGAGTGAAATTATGTCTAAGTCCAGCTTTGGTACATTAGAAGCAACTCTCAAACTTAACCTAAGCGTTTTTCGAAGCTACTTTTTGGCTAACTTCTTATACGAAGGTCTAGGAGCTCTGAAAATGAACGTGCGCATCTTTCACTCTTCCCGAGGGACTTAGAAGAATTTTGTGATATTTTTTATTAAAATGGTGTATAAGGGTATATATATAAATATATTTTATGCACTGTATATGAGCTGGCGATTTCTAAGTCTGTGGTTTCGAGAGGGGGTAACCATGCTCACTAATAAAGGTCAAGCCACTTGGCTCTCAGAATGCCCTGCTTCAGCACAGACCAGAAAGGCATTGTGATAAGCGTATCCCCGGTATAGTCAGGGGTTAATGGGAGTCGTCCCCGTCCCCCCAGTATACGCCCAGAACCATGGACCCGGTACTTGTGGTTCGGATTGTCTCCAACCAGCCATAATGTTGTGAGAGTGAAATTATGTCTAAGTCCAGCTTTGGTACATTAGAAGCAACTCTCAAACTTAACCTAAGCGTTTTTCGAAGCTACTTTTTGGCTAACTTCTTATAGGAAGGTCTAGGAGCTCTGAAAATGAACGTGCGCGTCTTTCACTCTTCCCGAGGGACTTAGAAGAATTTTGTGATATTTTTTATTAAAATGGTGTATAAGGGTATATATATATAAATATATTTTATGCACTGTATATGAGCTGGCGATTTCTAAGTCTGTGGTTCCGAGAGGGGGTAACCAGGCTCACTAATAAAGGTCAAGCCACTTGGCTGCCAGAATGCCCTGCTTCAGCACAGACCAGAAAGGCATTGTGATAAGCGTATCCCCGGTATAGTCAGGGGTTAATGGGAGTCGTCCCCGTCCCCCCAGTATACGCCCAGAACCATGGACCCGGTACTTGTGGTTCGGATTGTCTCCAACCAGCCATAATGTTGTGAGAGTGAAATTATGTCTAAGTCCAGCTTTGGTACATTAGAAGCAACTCTCAAACTTAACCTAAGCGTTTTTCGAAGCTACTTTTTGGCTAACTTCTTATAGGAAGGTCTAGGAGCTCTGAAAATGAACGTGCGCATCTTTCACTCTTCCCGAGGGACTTAGAAGAATTTTGTGATATTTTTTATTAAAATGGTGTATAAGGGTATATATATAAATATATTTTATGCACTGTATATGAGCTGGCGATTTCTAAGTCTGTGGTTCCGAGAGGGGGTAACCAGGCTCACTAATAAAAGTCAAGCCACTTGGCTGCCAGAATGCCCTGCTTCAGCACAGACCAGAAAGGCATTGTGATAAGCGTATCCCCGGTATAGTCAGGGGTTAATGGGAGTTGTTCCCGTCCCCCCAGTATACACCCAGAACCATGGACCCGGTACTTGTGGTTCGGACTGTCTCCAACCAGCCATAATGTTGTGAGAGTGAAATTATGTCTAAGTCCAGCTTTGGTACATTAGAAGCAACTCTCAAACTTAACCTAAGCGTTTTTCGAAGCTACTTTTTGGCTAACTTCTTATACGAAGGTCTAGGAGCTCTGAAAATGAACGTGCGCGTCTTTCACTCTTCCCGAGGGACTTAGAAGAATTTTGTGATATTTTTTATTAAAATGGTGTATAAGGGTATATATATATAAATATATTTTATGCACTGTATATGAGCTGGCGATTTCTAAGTCTGTGGTTCCGAGAGGGGGTAACCAGGCTCACTAATAAAGGTCAAGCCACTTGGCTGCCAGAATGCCCTGCTTCAGCACAGACCAGAAAGGCATTGTGATAAGCGTATCCCCGGTATAGTCAGGGGTTAATGGGAGTCGTCCCCGTCCCCCCAGTATACGCCCAGAACCATGGACCCGGTACTTGTGGTTCGGATTGTCTCCAACCAGCCATAATGTTGTGAGAGTGAAATTATGTCTAAGTCCAGCTTTGGTACATTAGAAGCAACTCTCAAACTTAACCTAAGCGTTTTTCGAAGCTACTTTTTGGCTAACTTCTTATACGAAGGTCTAGGAGCTCTGAAAATGAACGTGCGCATCTTTCACTCTTCCCGAGGGACTTAGAAGAATTTTGTGATATTTTTTATTAAAATGGTGTATAAGGGTATATATATAAATATATTTTATGCACTGTATATGAGCTGGCGATTTCTAAGTCTGTGGTTTCGAGAGGGGGTAACCATGCTCACTAATAAAGGTCAAGCCACTTGGCTCTCAGAATGCCCTGCTTCAGCACAGACCAGAAAGGCATTGTGATAAGCGTATCCCCGGTATAGTCAGGGGTTAATGGGAGTCGTCCCCGTCCCCCCAGTATACGCCCAGAACCATGGACCCGGTACTTGTGGTTCGGATTGTCTCCAACCAGCCATAATGTTGTGAGAGTGAAATTATGTCTAAGTCCAGCTTTGGTACATTAGAAGCAACTCTCAAACTTAACCTAAGCGTTTTTCGAAGCTACTTTTTGGCTAACTTCTTATAGGAAGGTCTAGGAGCTCTGAAAATGAACGTGCGCATCTTTCACTCTTCCCGAGGGACTTAGAAGAATTTTGTGATATTTTTTATTAAAATGGTGTATAAGGGTATATATATAAATATATTTTATGCACTGTATATGAGCTGGCGATTTCTAAGTCTGTGGTTCCGAGAGGGGGTAACCAGGCTCACTAATAAAAGTCAAGCCACTTGGCTGCCAGAATGCCCTGCTTCAGCACAGACCAGAAAGGCATTGTGATAAGCGTATCCCCGGTATAGTCAGGGGTTAATGGGAGTTGTTCCCGTCCCCCCAGTATACACCCAGAACCATGGACCCGGTACTTGTGGTTCGGACTGTCTCCAACCAGCCATAATGTTGTGAGAGTGAAATTATGTCTAAGTCCAGCTTTGGTACATTAGAAGCAACTCTCAAACTTAACCTAAGCATTTTCGAAGCTACTTTTTGGCTAACTTCTTATACGAAGGTCTAGGAGCTCTGAAAATGAACGTGCGCGTCTTTCACTCTTCCCGAGGGACTTAGAAGAATTTTGTGATATTTTTTATTAAAATGGTGTATAAGGGTATATATATAAATATATTTTATGCACTGTATATGAGCTGGCGATTTCTAAGTCTGTGGTTCCGAGAGGGGGTAACCAGGCTCACTAATAAAGGTCAAGCCACTTGACTGCCAGAATGCCCTGCTTCAGCACAGACCAGAAAGGCATTGTGATAAGCGTATCCCCGGTATAGTCAGGGGTTAATGGGAGTCGTCCCCGTCCCCCCAGTATACGCCCAGAACCATGGACCCGGTACTTGTGGTTCGGACTGTCTCCAACCAGCCATAATGTTGTGAGAGTGAAATTATGTCTAAGTCCAGCTTTGGTACATTAGAAGCAACTCTCAAACTTAACCTAAGCGTTTTTCGAAGCTACTTTTTGGCTAACTTCTTATACGAAGGTCTAGGAGCTCTGAAAATGAACGTGCGCGTCTTTCACTCTTCCCGAGGGACTTAGAAGAATTTTGTGATATTTTTTATTAAAATGGTGTATAAGGGTATATATATATAAATATATTTTATGCACTGTATATGAGCTGGCGATTTCTAAGTCTGTGGTTCCGAGAGGGGGTAACCAGGCTCACTAATAAAGGTCAAGCCACTTGGCTGCCAGAATGCCCTGCTTCAGCACAGACCAGAAAGGCATTGTGATAAGCGTATCCCCGGTATAGTCAGGGGTTAATGGGAGTCGTCCCCGTCCCCCCAGTATACGCCCAGAACCATGGACCCGGTACTTGTGGTTCGGATTGTCTCCAACCAGCCATAATGTTGTGAGAGTGAAATTATGTCTAAGTCCAGCTTTGGTACATTAGAAGCAACTCTCAAACTTAACCTAAGCGTTTTTCGAAGCTACTTTTTGGCTAACTTCTTATACGAAGGTCTAGGAGCTCTGAAAATGAACGTGCGCATCTTTCACTCTTCCCGAGGGACTTAGAAGAATTTTGTGATATTTTTTATTAAAATGGTGTATAAGGGTATATATATAAATATATTTTATGCACTGTATATGAGCTGGCGATTTCTAAGTCTGTGGTTTCGAGAGGGGGTAACCATGCTCACTAATAAAGGTCAAGCCACTTGGCTCTCAGAATGCCCTGCTTCAGCACAGACCAGAAAGGCATTGTGATAAGCGTATCCCCGGTATAGTCAGGGGTTAATGGGAGTCGTCCCCGTCCCCCCAGTATACGCCCAGAACCATGGACCCGGTACTTGTGGTTCGGACTGTCTCCAACCAGCCATAATGTTGTGAGAGTGAAATTATGTCTAAGTCCAGCTTTGGTACATTAGAAGCAACTCTCAAACTTAACCTAAGCATTTTTCGAAGCTACTTTTTGGCTAACTTCTTATAGGAAGGTCTAGGAGCTCTGAAAATGAACGTGCGCATCTTTCACTCTTCCCGAGGGACTTAGAAGAATTTTGTGATATTTTTTATTAAAATGGTGTATAAGGGTATATATATAAATATATTTTATGCACTGTATATGAGCTGGCGATTTCTAAGTCTGTGGTTTCGAGAGGGGGTAACCAGGCTCACTAATAAAGGTCAAGCCACTTGGCTGCCAGAATGCCCTGCTTCAGCACAGACCAGAAAGGCATTGTGATAAGCGTATCCCCGGTATAGTCAGGAGTTAATGGGAGTCGTTCCTGTCCCCCCAGTATACGCCCAGAACCATGGACCCGGTACTTGTGGTTCGGACTGTCTCCAACCAGCCATAATGTTGTGTGAGTGAAATTATGTCTAAGTCCAGCTTTGATACATTAGAAGCAACTCTGAAACTTAACCTAAGCGTTTTTCGAAGCTACTTTTTGGCTAACTTCTTATACGAAGGTCTAGGAGCTCTGAAAATGAACGTGCGCGTCTTTCACTCTTCCCGAGGGACTTAGAAGAATTTTGTGATATTTTTTATTAAAATGGTGTATAAGGGTATATATATATAAATATATTTTATGCACTGTATATGAGCTGGCGATTTCTAAGTCTGTGGTTCCGAGAGGGGGTAACCAGGCTCACTAATAAAGGTCAAGCCACTTGGCTGCCAGAATGCCCTGCTTCAGCACAGACCAGAAAGGCATTGTGATAAGCGTATCCCCGGTATAGTCAGGGGTTAATGGGAGTCGTCCCCGTCCCCCCAGTATACGCCCAGAACCATGGACCCGGTACTTGTGGTTCGGATTGTCTCCAACCAGCCATAATGTTGTGAGAGTGAAATTATGTCTAAGTCCAGCTTTGGTACATTAGAAGCAACTCTCAAACTTAACCTAAGCGTTTTTCGAAGCTACTTTTTGGCTAACTTCTTATAGGAAGGTCTAGGAGCTCTGAAAATGAACGTGCGCATCTTTCACTCTTCCCGAGGGACTTAGAAGAATTTTGTGATATTTTTTATTAAAATGGTGTATAAGGGTATATATATAAATATATTTTATGCACTGTATATGAGCTGGCGATTTCTAAGTCTGTGGTTTCGAGAGGGGGTAACCAGGCTCACTAATAAAGGTCAAGCCACTTGGCTGCCAGAATGCCCTGCTTCAGCACAGACCAGAAAGGCATTGTGATAAGCGTATCCCCGGTATAGTCAGGAGTTAATGGGAGTCGTTCCTGTCCCCCCAGTATACGCCCAGAACCATGGACCCGGTACTTGTGGTTCGGACTGTCTCCAACCAGCCATAATGTTGTGTGAGTGAAATAATGTCTAAGTCCAGCTTTGATACATTAGAAGCAACTCTGAAACTTAACCTAAGCGTTTTTCGAAGCTACTTTTTGGCTAACTTCTTATAGGAAGGTCTAGGAGCTCTGAAAATGAACGTGCGCGTCTTTCACTCTTCCCGAGGGACTTAGAATAATTTTGTGATATTTTTTATTAAAATGGTGTATAAGGGTATATATATAAATATATTTTATGCACTGTATATGAGCTGGCGATTTCTAAGTCTGTGGTTCCGAGAGGGGGTAACCAGGCTCACTAATAAAAGTCAAGCCACTTGGCTGCCAGAATGCCCTGCTTCAGCACAGACCAGAAAGGCATTGTGATAAGCGTATCCCCGGTATAGTCAGGGGTTAATGGGAGTTGTTCCCGTCCCCCCAGTATACACCCAGAACCATGGACCCGGTACTTGTGGTTCGGACTGTCTCCAACCAGCCATAATGTTGTGAGAGTGAAATTATGTCTAAGTCCAGCTTTGGTACATTAGAAGCAACTCTCAAACTTAACCTAAGCATTTTCGAAGCTACTTTTTGGCTAACTTCTTATACGAAGGTCTAGGAGCTCTGAAAATGAACGTGCGCGTCTTTCACTCTTCCCGAGGGACTTAGAAGAATTTTGTGATATTTTTTATTAAAATGGTGTATAAGGGTATATATATAAATATATTTTATGCACTGTATATGAGCTGGCGATTTCTAAGTCTGTGGTTCCGAGAGGGGGTAACCAGGCTCACTAATAAAGGTCAAGCCACTTGACTGCCAGAATGCCCTGCTTCAGCACAGACCAGAAAGGCATTGTGATAAGCGTATCCCCGGTATAGTCAGGGGTTAATGGGAGTCGTCCCCGTCCCCCCAGTATACGCCCAGAACCATGGACCCGGTACTTGTGGTTCGGACTGTCTCCAACCAGCCATAATGTTGTGAGAGAGAAATTATGTCTAAGTCCAGCTTTGGTACACTAGAAGCAACTCTGAAACTTAACCTAAGCGTTTTTCGAAGCTACTTTTTGGCTAACTTCTTATAGGAAGGTCTAGGAGCTCTGAAAATGAACGTGCGCGTCTTTCACTCTTCCCGAGTGACTTAGAATAATTTTGTGATATTTTTTATTAAAATGGTGTATAAGGGTATATATATAAATATATTTTATGCACTGTATATGAGCTGGCGATTTCTAAGTCTGTGGTTCCGAGAGGGGGTAACCAGGCTCACTAATAAAGGTCAAGCCACTTGGCTGCCAGAATACCCTGCTTCAGCACAGACCAGAAAAGCATTGTGATAAGCGTATCCCCGGTATAGTCAGGGGTTAATGGGAGTCGTCCCCGTCCCCCCAGTATACGCCCAGAACCATGGACCCGGTACTTGTGGTTCGGACTGTCTCCAACCAGCCATAATGTTGTGAGAGTGAAATTATGTCTAAGTCCAGCTTTGGTACATTAGAAGCAACTCTCAAACTTAACCTAAGCGTTTTTCGAAGCTACTTTTTGGCTAACTTCTTATAGGAAGGTCTAGGAGCTCTGAAAATGAACGTGCGCGTCTTTCACTCTTCCCGAGGGACTTAGAATAATTTTGTGATATTTTTTATTAAAATGGTGTATTTGGGTATATATATAAATATATTTTATGCACTGTATATGAGCTGGCGATTTCTAAGTCTGTGGTTCCGAGAGGGGGTAACCAGGCTCACTAATAAAGGTCAAGCCACTTGGCTGCCAGAATGCCCTCCTTCAGCACAGACCACAAAAGCATTGTGATAAGCGTATCCCCCGTATAGTCAGGGGTTAATGGGAGTCGTCCCCGTCCCCCCAGGATACGCCCAGAACCATGGACCCGGTACTTGTGGTTCGGACTGTCTCCAACCAGCCATAATGTTGTGAGAGTGAAATGATGTCTAAGTCCAGCTTTGGTACATTAGAAGCAACTCTCAAACATAACCTAAGCGTTTTTCGAAGCTACTTTTTGGCTAACTTCTTATACGAAGGTCTAGGAGCTCTGAAAATGAACGTGCGCGTCTTTCACTCTTCCCGAGGGACTTAGAAGAATTTTGTGATATTTTTTATTAAAATGGTGTATAAGGGTATATATATATAAATATATTTTATGCACTGTATATGAGCTGGCGATTTCTAAGTCTGTGGTTCCGAGAGGGGGTAACCAGGCTCACTAATAAAGGTCAAGCCACTTGGCTGCCAGAATGCCCTGCTTCAGCACAGACCAGAAAGGCATTGTGATAAGCGTATCCCCGGTATAGTCAGAAGTTAATGGGAGTCGTTCCTGTCCCCCCAGTATACGCCCAGAACCATGGACCCGGTACTTGTGGTTCGGACTGTCTCCAACCAGCCATAATGTTGTGTGAGTGAAATTATGTCTAAGTCCAGCTTTGATACATTAGAAGCAACTCTGAAACTTAACCTAAGCGTTTTTCGAAGCTACTTTTTGGCTAACTTCTTATAGGAAGGTCTAGGAGCTCTGAAAATGAACGTGCGCGTCTTTCACTCTTCCCGAGGGACTTAGAAGAATTTTGTGATATTTTTTATTAAAATGGTGTATAAGGGTATATATATAAATATATTTTATGCACTGTATATGAGCTGGCGATTTCTAAGTCTGTGGTTCCGAGAGGGGGTAACCAGGCTCACTAATAAAAGTCAAGCCACTTGGCTGCCAGAATGCCCTGCTTCACCACAGACCAGAAAGGCATTGTGATAAGCGTATCCCCGGTATAGTCAGGGGTTAATGGGAGTTGTTCCCGTCCCCCCAGTATACACCCAGAACCATGGACCCGGTACTTGTGGTTCGGACTGTCTCCAACCAGCCATAATGTTGTGAGAGTGAAATGATGTCTAAGTCCAGCTTTGGTACATTAGAAGCAACTCTCAAACATAACCTAAGCGTTTTTCGAAGTACTTTTTGGCTAACTTCTTATACGAAGGTCTAGGAGCTCTGAAAATGAACGTGCGCGTCTTTCACTCTTCCCGAGGTACTTAGAAGAATTTTGTGATATTTTTTATTAAAATGGTGTATAAGGGTATATATATATAAATATAGTTTATGCACTGTATATGAGCTGGCGATTTCTAAGTCTGTGGTTCCGAGAGGGGGTAACCAGGCTCACTAATAAAGGTCAAGCCACTTGGCTGCCAGAATGCCCTGCTTCAGCACAGACCAGAAAGGCATTGTGATAAGCGTATCCCCGGTATAGTCAGGGGTTAATGGGAGTCGTCCCCGTCCCCCCAGTATACGCCCAGAACCATGGACCCGGTACTTGTGGTTCGGATTGTCTCCAACCAGCCATAATGTTGTGAGAGTGAAATTATGTCTAAGTCCAGCTTTGATACATTAGAAGCAACTCTGAAACTTAACCTAAGCGTTTTTCGAAGCTACTTTTTGGCTAACTTCTTATAGGAAGGTCTAGGAGCTCTGAAAATGAACGTGCGCGTCTTTCACTCTTCCCGAGGGACTTAGAAGAATTTTGTGATATTTTTTATTAAAATGGTGTATAAGGGTATATATATAAATATATTTTATGCACTGTATATGAGCTGGCGATTTCTAAGTCTGTGGTTCCGAGAGGGGGTAACCAGGCTCACTAATAAAAGTCAAGCCACTTGGCTGCCAGAATGCCCTGCTTCAGCACAGACCAGAAAGGCATTGTGATAAGCGTATCCCCGGTATAGTCAGGGGTTAATGGGAGTTGTTCCCGTCCCCCCAGTATACACCCAGAACCATGGACCCGGTACTTGTGGTTCGGACTGTCTCCAACCAGCCATAATGTTGTGAGAGTGAAATTATGTCTAAGTCCAGCTTTGGTACATTAGAAGCAACTCTCAAACTTAACCTAAGCATTTTCGAAGCTACTTTTTGGCTAACTTCTTATACGAAGGTCTAGGAGCTCTGAAAATGAACGTGCGCGTCTTTCACTCTTCCCGAGGGACTTAGAAGAATTTTGTGATATTTTTTATTAAAATGGTGTATAAGGGTATATATATAAATATATTTTATGCACTGTATATGAGCTGGCGATTTCTAAGTCTGTGGTTTCGAGAGGGGGTAACCAGGCTCACTAATAAAGGTCAAGCCACTTGGCTGCCAGAATGCCCTGCTTCAGCACAGACCAGAAAGGCATTGTGATAAGCGTATCCCCGGTATAGTCAGGAGTTAATGGGAGTCGTTCCTGTCCCCCCAGTATACGCCCAGAACCATGGACCCGGTACTTGTGGTTCGGACTGTCTCCAACCAGCCATAATGTTGTGTGAGTGAAATTATGTCTAAGTCCAGCTTTGATACATTAGAAGCAACTCTGAAACTTAACCTAAGCGTTTTTCGAAGCTACTTTTTGGCTAAATTCTTATAGGAAGGTCTAGGAGCTCTGAAAATGAACGTGCGCGTCTTTCACTCTTCCCGAGGGACTTAGAAGAATTTTGTGATATTTTTTATTAAAATGGTGTATAAGGGTATATATATATAAATATATTTTATGCACTGTATATGAGCTGGCGATTTCTAAGTCTGTGGTTCCGAGAGGGGGTAACCAGGCTCACTAATAAAGGTCAAGCCACTTGGCTGCCAGAATGCCCTGCTTCAGCACAGACCAGAAAGGCATTGTGATAAGCGTATCCCCGGTATAGTCAGGGGTTAATGGGAGTCGTCCCCGTCCCCCCAGTATACGCCCAGAACCATGGACCCGGTACTTGTGGTTCGGATTGTCTCCAACCAGCCATAATGTTGTGAGAGTGAAATTATGTCTAAGTCCAGCTTTGGTACATTAGAAGCAACTCTCAAACTTAACCTAAGCGTTTTTCGAAGCTACTTTTTGGCTAACTTCTTATACGAAGGTCTAGGAGCTCTGAAAATGAACGTGCGCATCTTTCACTCTTCCCGAGGGACTTAGAAGAATTTTGTGATATTTTTTATTAAAATGGTGTATAAGGGTATATATATAAATATATTTTATGCACTGTATATGAGCTGGCGATTTCTAAGTCTGTGGTTTCGAGAGGGGGTAACCATGCTCACTAATAAAGGTCAAGCCACTTGGCTCTCAGAATGCCCTGCTTCAGCACAGACCAGAAAGGCATTGTGATAAGCGTATCCCCGGTATAGTCAGGGGTTAATGGGAGTCGTCCCCGTCCCCCCAGTATACGCCCAGAACCATGGACCCGGTACTTGTGGTTCGGACTGTCTCCAACCAGCCATAATGTTGTGAGAGTGACATTATGTCTAAGTCCAGCTTTGGTACATTAGAAGCAACTCTCAAACTTAACCTAAGCATTTTTCGAAGCTACTTTTTGGCTAACTTCTTATAGGAAGGTCTAGGAGCTCTGAAAATGAACGTGCGCATCTTTCACTCTTCCCGAGGGACTTAGAAGAATTTTGTGATATTTTTTATTAAAATGGTGTATAAGGGTATATATATAAATATATTTTATGCACTGTATATGAGCTGGCGATTTCTAAGTCTGTGGTTTCGAGAGGGGGTAACCAGGCTCACTAATAAAGGTCAAGCCACTTGGCTGCCAGAATGCCCTGCTTCAGCACAGACCAGAAAGGCATTGTGATAAGCGTATCCCCGGTATAGTCAGGAGTTAATGGGAGTCGTTCCTGTCCCCCCAGTATACGCCCAGAACCATGGACCCGGTACTTGTGGTTCGGACTGTCTCCAACCAGCCATAATGTTGTGTGAGTGAAATTATGTCTAAGTCCAGCTTTGATACATTAGAAGCAACTCTGAAACTTAACCTAAGCGTTTTTCGAAGCTACTTTTTGGCTAACTTCTTATAGGAAGGTCTAGGAGCTCTGAAAATGAACGTGCGCGTCTTTCACTCTTCCCGAGGGACTTAGAAGAATTTTGTGATATTTTTTATTAAAATGGTGTATAAGGGTATATATATATAAATATATTTTATGCACTGTATATGAGCTGGCGATTTCTAAGTCTGTGGTTCCGAGAGGGGGTAACCAGGCTCACTAATAAAAGTCAAGCCACTTGGCTGCCAGAATGCCCTGCTTCAGCACAGACCAGAAAGGCATTGTGATAAGCGTATCCCCGGTATAGTCAGGGGTTAATGGGAGTTGTTCCCGTCCCCCCAGTATACACCCAGAACCATGGACCCGGTACTTGTGGTTCGGACTGTCTCCAACCAGCCATAATGTTGTGAGAGTGAAATGATGTCTAAGTCCAGCTTTGGTACATTAGAAGCAACTCTCAAACATAACCTAAGCGTTTTTCGAAGCTACTTTTTGGCTAACTTCTTATACGAAGGTCTAGGAGCTCTGAAAATGAACGTGCGCGTCTTTCACTCTTCCCGAGGGACTTAGAAGAATTTTGTGATATTTTTTATTAAAATGGTGTATAAGGGTATATATATATAAATATATTTTATGCACTGTATATGAGCTGGCGATTTCTAAGTCTGTGGTTCCGAGAGGGGGTAACCAGGCTCACTAATAAAGGTCAAGCCACTTGGCTGCCAGAATGCCCTGCTTCAGCACAGACCAGAAAGGCATTGTGATAAGCGTATCCCCGGTATAGTCAGGGGTTAATGGGAGTCGTCCCCGTCCCCCCAGTATACGCCCAGAACCATGGACCCGGTACTTGTGGTTCGGATTGTCTCCAACCAGCCATAATGTTGTGAGAGTGAAATTATGTCTAAGTCCAGCTTTGGTACATTAGAAGCAACTCTCAAACTTAACCTAAGCGTTTTTCGAAGCTACTTTTTGGCTAACTTCTTATAGGAAGGTCTAGGAGCTCTGAAAATGAACGTGCGCATCTTTCACTCTTCCCGAGGGACTTAGAAGAATTTTGTGATATTTTTTATTAAAATGGTGTATAAGGGTATATATATATAAATATATTTTATGCACTGTATATGAGCTGGCGATTTCTAAGTCTGTGGTTTCGAGAGGGGGTAACCAGGCTCACTAATAAAGGTCAAGCCACTTGGCTGCCAGAATGCCCTGCTTCAGCACAGACCAGAAAGGCATTGTGATAAGCGTATCCCCGGTATAGTCAGGAGTTAATGGGAGTCGTTCCTGTCCCCCCAGTATACGCCCAGAACCATGGACCCGGTACTTGTGGTTCGGACTGTCTCCAACCAGCCATAATGTTGTGTGAGTGAAATAATGTCTAAGTCCAGCTTTGATACATTAGAAGCAACTCTGAAACTTAACCTAAGCGTTTTTCGAAGCTACTTTTTGGCTAACTTCTTATAGGAAGGTCTAGGAGCTCTGAAAATGAACGTGCGCGTCTTTCACTCTTCCCGAGGGACTTAGAATAATTTTGTGATATTTTTTATTAAAATGGTGTATAAGGGTATATATATAAATATATTTTATGCACTGTATATGAGCTGGCGATTTCTAAGTCTGTGGTTCCGAGAGGGGGTAACCAGGCTCACTAATAAAAGTCAAGCCACTTGGCTGCCAGAATGCCCTGCTTCAGCACAGACCAGAAAGGCATTGTGATAAGCGTATCCCCGGTATAGTCAGGGGTTAATGGGAGTTGTTCCCGTCCCCCCAGTATACATCCAGAACCATGGACCCGGTACTTGTGGTTCGGACTGTCTCCAACCAGCCATAATGTTGTGAGAGTGAAATTATGTCTAAGTCCAGCTTTGGTACATTAGAAGCAACTCTCAAACTTAACCTAAGCATTTTCGAAGCTACTTTTTGGCTAACTTCTTATACGAAGGTCTAGGAGCTCTGAAAATGAACGTGCGCGTCTTTCACTCTTCCCGAGGGACTTAGAAGAATTTTGTGATATTTTTTATTAAAATGGTGTATAAGGGTATATATATAAATATATTTTATGCACTGTATATGAGCTGGCGATTTCTAAGTCTGTGGTTCCGAGAGGGGGTAACCAGGCTCACTAATAAAGGTCAAGCCACTTGACTGCCAGAATGCCCTGCTTCAGCACAGACCAGAAAGGCATTGTGATAAGCGTATCCCCGGTATAGTCAGGGGTTAATGGGAGTCGTCCCCGTCCCCCCAGTATACGCCCAGAACCATGGACCCGGTACTTGTGGTTCGGACTGTCTCCAACCAGCCATAATGTTGTGAGAGAGAAATTATGTCTAAGTCCAGCTTTGGTACACTAGAAGCAACTCTGAAACTTAACCTAAGCGTTTTTCGAAGCTACTTTTTGGCTAACTTCTTATAGGAAGGTCTAGGAGCTCTGAAAATGAATGTGCGCGTCTTTCACTCTTCCCGAGTGACTTAGAATAATTTTGTGATATTTTTTATTAAAATGGTGTATAAGGGTATATATATAAATATATTTTATGCACTGTATATGAGCTGGCGATTTCTAAGTCTGTGGTTCCGAGAGGGGGTAACCAGGCTCACTAATAAAGGTCAAGCCACTTGGCTGCCAGAATACCCTGCTTCAGCACAGACCAGAAAAGCATTGTGATAAGCGTATCCCCGGTATAGTCAGGGGTTAATGGGAGTCGTCCCCGTCCCCCCAGTATACGCCCAGAACCATGGACCCGGTACTTGTGGTTCGGACTGTCTCCAACCAGCCATAATGTTGTGAGAGTGAAATTATGTCTAAGTCCAGCTTTGGTACATTAGAAGCAACTCTCAAACTTAACCTAAGCGTTTTTCGAAGCTACTTTTTGGCTAACTTCTTATAGGAAGGTCTAGGAGCTCTGAAAATGAACGTGCGCGTCTTTCACTCTTCCCGAGGGACTTAGAATAATTTTGTGATATTTTTTATTAAAATGGTGTATTTGGGTATATATATAAATATATTTTATGCACTGTATATGAGCTGGCGATTTCTAAGTCTGTGGTTCCGAGAGGGGGTAACCAGGCTCACTAATAAAGGTCAAGCCACTTGGCTGCCAGAATGCCCTGCTTCAGCACAGACCAGAAAGGCATTGTGATAAGCGTATCCCCGGTATAGTCAGAAGTTAATGGGAGTCGTTCCTGTCCCCCCAGTATACGCCCAGAACCATGGACCCGGTACTTGTGGTTCGGACTGTCTCCAACCAGCCATAATGTTGTGTGAGTGAAATTATGTCTAAGTCCAGCTTTGATACATTAGAAGCAACTCTGAAACATAACCTAAGCGTTTTTCGAAGCTACTTTTTGGCTAACTTCTTATAGGAAGGTCTAGGAGCTCTGAAAATGAACGTGCGCGTCTTTCACTCTTCCCGAGGGACTTAGAAGAATTTTGTGATATTTTTTATTAAAATGGTGTATAAGGGTATATATATAAATATATTTTATGCACTGTATATGAGCTGGCGATTTCTAAGTCTGTGGTTCCGAGAGGGGGTAACCAGGCTCACTAATAAAGGTCAAGCCACTTGGCTGCCAGAATGCCCTGCTTCAGCACAGACCAGAAAGGCATTGTGATAAGCGTATCCCCGGTATAGTCAGGGGTTAATGGGAGTCGTCCCCGTCCCCCCAGTATACGCCCAGAACCATGGACCCGGTACTTGTGGTTCGGATTGTCTCCAACCAGCCATAATGTTGTGAGAGTGAAATTATGTCTAAGTCCAGCTTTGGTACATTAGAAGCAACTCTCAAACTTAACCTAAGCGTTTTTCGAAGCTACTTTTTGGCTAACTTCTTATAGGAAGGTCTAGGAGCTCTGAAAATGAACGTGCGCATCTTTCACTCTTCCCGAGGGACTTAGAAGAATTTTGTGATATTTTTTATTAAAATGGTGTATAAGGGTATATATATAAATATATTTTATGCACTGTATATGAGCTGGCGATTTCTAAGTCTGTGGTTTCGAGAGGGGGTAACCAGGCTCACTAATAAAGGTCAAGCCACTTGGCTGCCAGAATGCCCTGCTTCAGCACAGACCAGAAAGGCATTGTGATAAGCGTATCCCCGGTATAGTCAGGAGTTAATGGGAGTCGTTCCTGTCCCCCCAGTATACGCCCAGAACCATGGACCCGGTACTTGTGGTTCGGACTGTCTCCAACCAGCCATAATGTTGTGAGAGTGACATTATGTCTAAGTCCAGCTTTGGTACATTAGAAGCAACTCTCAAACTTAACCTAAGCGTTTTTCGAAGCTACTTTTTGGCTAACTTCTTATAGGAAGGTCTAGGAGCTCTGAAAATGAACGTGCGCATCTTTCACTCTTCCCGAGGGACTTAGAAGAATTTTGTGATATTTTTTATTAAAATGGTGTATAAGGGTATATATATAAATATATTTTATGCACTGTATATGAGCTGGCGATTTCTAAGTCTGTGGTTTCGAGAGGGGGTAACCAGGCTCACTAATAAAGGTCAAGCCACTTGGCTGCCAGAATGCCCTGCTTCAGCACAGACCAGAAAGGCATTGTGATAAGCGTATCCCCGGTATAGTCAGGAGTTAATGGGAGTCGTTCCTGTCCCCCCAGTATACGCCCAGAACCATGGACCCGGTACTTGTGGTTCGGACTGTCTCCAACCAGCCATAATGTTGTGTGAGTGAAATTATGTCTAAGTCCAGCTTTGATACATTAGAAGCAACTCTGAAACTTAACCTAAGCGTTTTTCGAAGCTACTTTTTGGCTAACTTCTTATAGGAAGGTCTAGGAGCTCTGAAAATGAACGTGCGCGTCTTTCACTCTTCCCGAGGGACTTAGAAGAATTTTGTGATATTTTTTATTAAAATGGTGTATAAGGGTATATATATAAATATATTTTATGCACTGTATATGAGCTGGCGATTTCTAAGTCTGTGGTTCCGAGAGGGGGTAACCAGGCTCACTAATAAAAGTCAAGCCACTTGGCTGCCAGAATGCCCTGCTTCAGCACAGACCAGAAAGGCATTGTGATAAGCGTATCCCCGGTATAGTCAGGGGTTAATGGGAGTTGTTCCCGTCCCCCCAGTATACACCCAGAACCATGGACCCGGTACTTGTGGTTCGGACTGTCTCCAACCAGCCATAATGTTGTGAGAGTGAAATTATGTCTAAGTCCAGCTTTGGTACATTAGAAGCAACTCTCAAACTTAACCTAAGCATTTTCGAAGCTACTTTTTGGCTAACTTCTTATACGAAGGTCTAGGAGCTCTGAAAATGAACGTGCGCGTCTTTCACTCTTCCCGAGGGACTTAGAAGAATTTTGTGATATTTTTTATTAAAATGGTGTATAAGGGTATATATATAAATATATTTTATGCACTGTATATGAGCTGGCGATTTCTAAGTCTGTGGTTTCGAGAGGGGGTAACCAGGCTCACTAATAAAGGTCAAGCCACTTGGCTGCCAGAATGCCCTGCTTCAGCACAGACCAGAAAGGCATTGTGATAAGCGTATCCCCGGTATAGTCAGGAGTTAATGGGAGTCGTTCCTGTCCCCCCAGTATACGCCCAGAACCATGGACCCGGTACTTGTGGTTCGGACTGTCTCCAACCAGCCATAATGTTGTGTGAGTGAAATTATGTCTAAGTCCAGCTTTGATACATTAGAAGCAACTCTGAAACTTAACCTAAGCGTTTTTCGAAGCTACTTTTTGGCTAAATTCTTATAGGAAGGTCTAGGAGCTCTGAAAATGAACGTGCGCGTCTTTCACTCTTCCCGAGGGACTTAGAAGAATTTTGTGATATTTTTTATTAAAATGGTGTATAAGGGTATATATATAAATATATTTTATGCACTGTATATGAGCTGGCGATTTCTAAGTCTGTGGTTCCGAGAGGGGGTAACCAGGCTCACTAATAAAAGTCAAGCCACTTGGCTGCCAGAATGCCCTGCTTCAGCACAGACCAGAAAGGCATTGTGATAAGCGTATCCCCGGTATAGTCAGGGGTTAATGGGAGTTGTTCCCGTCCCCCCAGTATACACCCAGAACCATGGACCCGGTACTTGTGGTTCGGACTGTCTCCAACCAGCCATAATGTTGTGAGAGTGAAATGATGTCTAAGTCCAGCTTTGGTACATTAGAAGCAACTCTCAAACTTAACCTAAGCATTTTCGAAGCTACTTTTTGGCTAACTTCTTATACGAAGGTCTAGGAGCTCTGAAAATGAACGTGCGCGTCTTTCACTCTTCCCGAGGGACTTAGAAGAATTTTGTGATATTTTTTATTAAAATGGTGTATAAGGGTATATATATAAATATATTTTATGCACTGTATATGAGCTGGCGATTTCTAAGTCTGTGGTTCCGAGAGGGGGTAACCAGGCTCACTAATAAAGGTCAAGCCACTTGGCTGCCAGAATGCCCTGCTTCAGCACAGACCAGAAAGGCATTGTGATAAGCGTATCCCCGGTATAGTCAGGAGTTAATGGGAGTCGTTCCTGTCCCCCCAGTATACGCCCAGAACCATGGACCCGGTACTTGTGGTTCGGACTGTCTCCAACCAGCCATAATGTTGTGTGAGTGAAATTATGTCTAAGTCCAGCTTTGATACATTAGAAGCAACTCTGAAACTTAACCTAAGCGTTTTTCGAAGCTACTTTTTGGCTAACTTCTTATACGAAGGTCTAGGAGCTCTGAAAATGAACGTGCGCGTCTTTCACTCTTCCCGAGGGACTTAGAAGAATTTTGTGATATTTTTTATTAAAATGGTGTATAAGGGTATATATATAAATATATTTTATGCACTGTATATGAGCTGGCGATTTCTAAGTCTGTGGTTCCGAGAGGGGGTAACCAGGCTCACTAATAAAAGTCAAGCCACTTGGCTGCCAGAATGCCCTGCTTCACCACAGACCAGAAAGGCATTGTGATAAGCGTATCCCCGGTATAGTCAGGGGTTAATGGGAGTTGTTCCCGTCCCCCCAGTATACACCCAGAACCATGGACCCGGTACTTGTGGTTCGGACTGTCTCCAACCAGCCATAATGTTGTGAGAGTGAAATGATGTCTAAGTCCAGCTTTGGTACATTAGAAGCAACTCTCAAACATAACCTAAGCGTTTTTCGAAGCTACTTTCTGGCTAACTTCTTATACGAAGGTCTAGGAGCTCTGAAAATGAACGTGCGCGTCTTTCACTCTTCCCGAGGTACTTAGAAGAATTTTGTGATATTTTTTATTAAAATGGTGTATAAGGGTATATATATATAAATATATTTTATGCACTGTATATGAGCTGGCGATTTCTAAGTCTGTGGTTCCGAGAGGGGGTAACCAGGCTCACTAATAAAGGTCAAGCCACTTGGCTGCCAGAATGCCCTGCTTCAGCACAGACCAGAAAGGCATTGTGATAAGCGTATCCCCGGTATAGTCAGGGGTTAATGGGAGTCGTCCCCGTCCCCCCAGTATACGCCCAGAACCATGGACCCGGTACTTGTGGTTCGGATTGTCTCCAACCAGCCATAATGTTGTGAGAGTGAAATTATGTCTAAGTCCAGCTTTGGTACATTAGAAGCAACTCTCAAACTTAACCTAAGCGTTTTTCGAAGCTACTTTTTGGCTAACTTCTTATAGGAAGGTCTAGGAGCTCTGAAAATGAACGTGCGCGTCTTTCACTCTTCCCGAGGGACTTAGAAGAATTTTGTGATATTTTTTATTAAAATGGTGTATAAGGGTATATATATAAATATATTTTATGCACTGTATATGAGCTGGCGATTTCTAAGTCTGTGGTTTCGAGAGGGGGTAACCAGGCTCACTAATAAAGGTCAAGCCACTTGGCTGCCAGAATGCCCTGCTTCAGCACAGACCAGAAAGGCATTGTGATAAGCGTATCCCCGGTATAGTCAGGAGTTAATGGGAGTCGTTCCTGTCCCCCCAGTATACGCCCAGAACCATGGACCCGGTACTTGTGGTTCGGACTGTCTCCAACCAGCCATAATGTTGTGTGAGTGAAATTATGTCTAAGTCCAGCTTTGATACATTAGAAGCAACTCTGAAACTTAACCTAAGCGTTTTTCGAAGCTACTTTTTGGCTAACTTCTTATAGGAAGGTCTAGGAGCTCTGAAAATGAACGTGCGCGTCTTTCACTCTTCCCGAGGGACTTAGAAGAATTTTGTGATATTTTTTATTAAAATGGTGTATAAGGGTATATATATAAATATATTTTATGCACTGTATATGAGTTGGCGATTTCTAAGTCTGTGGTTCCGAGAGGGGGTAACCAGGCTCACTAATAAAAGTCAAGCCACTTGGCTGCCAGAATGCCCTGCTTCAGCACAGACCAGAAAGGCATTGTGATAAGCGTATCCCCGGTATAGTCAGGAGTTAATGGGAGTCGTTCCTGTCCCCCCAGTATACGCCCAGAACCATGGACCCGGTACTTGTGGTTCGGACTGTCTCCAACCAGCCATAATGTTGTGTGAGTGAAATTATGTCTAAGTCCAGCTTTGATACATTAGAAGCAACTCTGAAACTTAACCTAAGCGTTTTTCAAAGCTACTTTTTGGCTAACTTCTTATAGGAAGGTGTAGGAGCTCTGAAAATGAACGTGCGCGTCTTTCACTCTTCCCGAGGGACTTAGAATAATTTTGTGATATTTTTTATTAAAATGGTGTATAAGGGTATATATATAAATATATTTTATGCACTGTATATGAGCTGGCGATTTCTAAGTCTGTGGTTCCGAGAGGGGGTAACCAGGCTCACTAATAAAAGTCAAGCCACTTGGCTGCCAGAATGCCCTGCTTCAGCACAGACCAGAAAGGCATTGTGATAAGCGTATCCCCGGTATAGTCAGGGGTTAATGGGAGTTGTTCCCGTCCCCCCAGTATACACCCAGAACCATGGACCCGGTACTTGTGGTTCGGACTGTCTCCAACCAGCCATAATGTTGTGAGAGTGAAATTATGTCTAAGTCCAGCTTTGGTACATTAGAAGAAACTCTCAAACTTAACCTAAGCATTTTCGAAGCTACTTTTTGGCTAACTTCTTATACGAAGGTCTAGGAGCTCTGAAAATGAACGTGCGCGTCTTTCACTCTTCCCGAGGGACTTAGAAGAATTTTGTGATATTTTTTATTAAAATGGTGTATAAGGGTATATATATAAATATATTTTATGCACTGTATATGAGCTGGCGATTTCTAAGTCTGTGGTTCCGAGAGGGGGTAACCAGGCTCACTAATAAAGGTCAAGCCACTTGACTGCCAGAATGCCCTGCTTCAGCACAGACCAGAAAGGCATTGTGATAAGCGTATCCCCGGTATAGTCAGGGGTTAATGGGAGTCGTCCCCGTCCCCCCAGTATACGCCCAGAACCATGGACCCGGTACTTGTGGTTCGGACTGTCTCCAACCAGCCATAATGTTGTGAGAGTGAAATTATGTCTAAGTCCAGCTTTGGTACATTAGAAGCAACTCTCAAACTTAACCTAAGCGTTTTTCGAAGCTACTTTTTGGCTAACTTCTTATAGGAAGGTCTAGGAGCTCTGAAAATGAACGTGCGCATCTTTCACTCTTCCCGAGGGACTTAGAAGAATTTTGTGATATTTTTTATTAAAATGGTGTATAAGGGTATATATATAAATATATTTTATGCACTGTATATGAGCTGGCGATTTCTAAGTCTGTGGTTTCGAGAGGGGGTAACCAGGCTCACTAATAAAGGTCAAGCCACTTGGCTGCCAGAATGCCCTGCTTCAGCACAGACCAGAAAGGCATTGTGATAAGCGTATCCCCGGTATAGTCAGGAGTTAATGGGAGTCGTTCCTGTCCCCCCAGTATACGCCCAGAACCATGGACCCGGTACTTGTGGTTCGGACTGTCTCCAACCAGCCATAATGTTGTGTGAGTGAAATTATGTCTAAGTCCAGCTTTGATACATTAGAAGCAACTCTGAAACTTAACCTAAGCGTTTTTCGAAGCTACTTTTTGGCTAACTTCTTATAGGAAGGTCTAGGAGCTCTGAAAATGAACGTGCGCGTCTTTCACTCTTCCCGAGGGACTTAGAATAATTTTGTGATATTTTTTATTAAAATGGTGTATAAGGGTATATATATAAATATATTTTATGCACTGTATATGAGCTGGCGATTTCTAAGTCTGTGGTTCCGAGAGGGGGTAACCAGGCTCACTAATAAAAGTCAAGCCACTTGGCTGCCAGAATGCCCTGCTTCAGCACAGACCAGAAAGGCATTGTGATAAGCGTATCCCCGGTATAGTCAGGGGTTAATGGGAGTTGTTCCCGTCCCCCCAGTATACACCCAGAACCATGGACCCGGTACTTGTGGTTCGGACTGTCTCCAACCAGCCATAATGTTGTGAGAGTGAAATGATGTCTAAGTCCAGCTTTGGTACATTAGAAGCAACTCTCAAACATAACCTAAGCGTTTTTCGAAGCTACTTTTTGGCTAACTTCTTATACGAAGGTCTAGGAGCTCTGAAAATGAACGTGCGCATCTTTCACTCTTCCCGAGGGACTTAGAAGAATTTTGTGATATTTTTTATTAAAATGGTGTATAAGGGTATATATATAAATATATTTTATGCACTGTATATGAGCTGGCGATTTCTAAGTCTGTGGTTTCGAGAGGGGGTAACCAGGCTCACTAATAAAGGTCAAGCCACTTGGCTGCCAGAATGCCCTGCTTCAGCACAGACCAGAAAGGCATTGTGATAAGCGTATCCCCGGTATAGTCAGGGGTTAATGGGAGTCGTCCCCGTCCCCCCAGTATACGCCCAGAACCATGGACCCGGTACTTGTGGTTCGGACTGTCTCCAACCAGCCATAATGTTGTGTGAGTGAAATTATGTCTAAGTCCAGCTTTGATACATTAGAAGCAACTCTGAAACTTAACCTAAGCGTTTTTCGAAGCTACTTTTTGGCTAACTTCTTATAGGAAGGTCTAGGAGCTCTGAAAATGAACGTGCGCGTCTTTCACTCTTCCCGAGGGACTTAGAAGAATTTTGTGATATTTTTTATTAAAATGGTGTATAAGGGTATATATATAAATATATTTTATGCACTGTATATGAGCTGGCGATTTCTAAGTCTGTGGTTTCGAGAGGGGGTAACCAGGCTCACTAATAAAGGTCAAGCCACTTGGCTGCCAGAATGCCCTGCTTCAGCACAGACCAGAAAGGCATTGTGATAAGCGTATCCCCGGTATAGTCAGGAGTTAATGGGAGTCGTTCCTGTCCCCCCAGTATACGCCCAGAACCATGGACCCGGTACTTGTGGTTCGGACTGTCTCCAACCAGCCATAATGTTGTGTGAGTGAAATAATGTCTAAGTCCAGCTTTGATACATTAGAAGCAACTCTGAAACTTAACCTAAGCGTTTTTCGAAGCTACTTTTTGGCTAACTTCTTATAGGAAGGTCTAGGAGCTCTGAAAATGAACGTGCGCGTCTTTCACTCTTCCCGAGGGACTTAGAATAATTTTGTGATATTTTTTATTAAAATGGTGTATAAGGGTATATATATAAATATATTTTATGCACTGTATATGAGCTGGCGATTTCTAAGTCTGTGGTTCCGAGAGGGGGTAACCAGGCTCACTAATAAAAGTCAAGCCACTTGGCTGCCAGAATGCCCTGCTTCAGCACAGACCAGAAAGGCATTGTGATAAGCGTATCCCCGGTATAGTCAGGGGTTAATGGGAGTTGTTCCCGTCCCCCCAGTATACACCCAGAACCATGGACCCGGTACTTGTGGTTCGGACTGTCTCCAACCAGCCATAATGTTGTGAGAGTGAAATTATGTCTAAGTCCAGCTTTGGTACATTAGAAGCAACTCTCAAACTTAACCTAAGCATTTTCGAAGCTACTTTTTGGCTAACTTCTTATACGAAGGTCTAGGAGCTCTGAAAATGAACGTGCGCGTCTTTCACTCTTCCCGAGGGACTTAGAAGAATTTTGTGATATTTTTTATTAAAATGGTGTATAAGGGTATATATATAAATATATTTTATGCACTGTATATGAGCTGGCGATTTCTAAGTCTGTGGTTCCGAGAGGGGGTAACCAGGCTCACTAATAAAGGTCAAGCCACTTGACTGCCAGAATGCCCTGCTTCAGCACAGACCAGAAAGGCATTGTGATAAGCGTATCCCCGGTATAGTCAGGGGTTAATGGGAGTCGTCCCCGTCCCCCCAGTATACGCCCAGAACCATGGACCCGGTACTTGTGGTTCGGACTGTCTCCAACCAGCCATAATGTTGTGAGAGAGAAATTATGTCTAAGTCCAGCTTTGGTACACTAGAAGCAACTCTCAAACTTAACCTAAGCGTTTTTCGAAGCTACTTTTTGGCTAACTTCTTATAGGAAGGTCTAGGAGCTCTGAAAATGAATGTGCGCGTCTTTCACTCTTCCCGAGTGACTTAGAATAATTTTGTGATATTTTTTATTAAAATGGTGTATAAGGGTATATATATAAATATATTTTATGCACTGTATATGAGCTGGCGATTTCTAAGTCTGTGGTTCCGAGAGGGGGTAACCAGGCTCACTAATAAAGGTCAAGCCACTTGGCTGCCAGAATACCCTGCTTCAGCACAGACCAGAAAAGCATTGTGATAAGCGTATCCCCGGTATAGTCAGGGGTTAATGGGAGTCGTCCCCGTCCCCCCAGTATACGCCCAGAACCATGGACCCGGTACTTGTGGTTCGGACTGTCTCCAACCAGCCATAATGTTGTGAGAGTGAAATTATGTCTAAGTCCAGCTTTGGTACATTAGAAGCAACTCTCAAACTTAACCTAAGCGTTTTTCGAAGCTACTTTTTGGCTAACTTCTTATAGGAAGGTCTAGGAGCTCTGAAAATGAACGTGCGCGTCTTTCACTCTTCCCGAGGGACTTAGAATAATTTTGTGATATTTTTTATTAAAATGGTGTATTTGGGTATATATATAAATATATTTTATGCACTGTATATGAGCTGGCGATTTCTAAGTCTGTGGTTCCGAGAGGGGGTAACCAGGCTCACTAATAAAGGTCAAGCCACTTGGCTGCCAGAATGCCCTCCTTCAGCACAGACCACAAAAGCATTGTGATAAGCGTATCCCCCGTATAGTCAGGGGTTAATGGGAGTCGTCCCCGTCCCCCCAGGATACGCCCAGAACCATGGACCCGGTACTTGTGGTTCGGACTGTCTCCAACCAGCCATAATGTTGTGAGAGTGAAATGATGTCTAAGTCCAGCTTTGGTACATTAGAAGCAACTCTCAAACATAACCTAAGCGTTTTTCGAAGCTACTTTTTGGCTAACTTCTTATACGAAGGTCTAGGAGCTCTGAAAATGAACGTGCGCGTCTTTCACTCTTCCCGAGGGACTTAGAAGAATTTTGTGATATTTTTTATTAAAATGGTGTATAAGGGTATATATATATAAATATATTTTATGCACTGTATATGAGCTGGCGATTTCTAAGTCTGTGGTTCCGAGAGGGGGTAACCAGGCTCACTAATAAAGGTCAAGCCACTTGGCTGCCAGAATGCCCTGCTTCAGCACAGACCAGAAAGGCATTGTGATAAGCGTATCCCCGGTATAGTCAGGGGTTAATGGGAGTCGTCCCCGTCCCCCCAGTATACGCCCAGAACCATGGACCCGGTACTTGTGGTTCGGATTGTCTCCAACCAGCCATAATGTTGTGTGAGTGAAATTATGTCTAAGTCCAGCTTTGATACATTAGAAGCAACTCTGAAACTTAACCTAAGCGTTTTTCGAATCTACTTTTTGGCTAACTTCTTATAGGAAGGTCTAGGAGCTCTGAAAATGAACGTGCGCGTCTTTCACTCTTCCCGAGGGACTTAGAAGAATTTTGTGATATTTTTTATTAAAATGGTGTATAAGGGTATATATATATAAATATATTTTATGCACTGTATATGAGCTGGCGATTTCTAAGTCTGTGGTTCCGAGAGGGGGTAACCAGGCTCACTAATAAAGGTCAAGCCACTTGGCTGCCAGAATGCCCTGCTTCAGCACAGACCACAAAAGCATTGTGATAAGCGTATCCCCGGTATAGTCAGGGGTTAATGGGAGTCGTCCCCGTCCCCCCAGTATACGCCCAGAACCATGGACCCGGTACTTGTGGTTCGGACTGTCTCCAACCAGCCATAATGTTGTGAGAGTGAAATGATGTCTAAGTCCAGCTTTGGTACATTAGAAGCAACTCTCAAATATAACCTAAGCGTTTTTCGAAGCTACTTTTTGGCTAACTTCTTATACGAAGGTCTAGGAGCTCTGAAAATGAACGTGCGCGTCTTTCACTCTTCCCGAGGGACTTAGAAGAATTTTGTGATATTTTTTATTAAAATGGTGTATAAGGGTATATATATAAATATATTTTATGCACTGTATATGAGCTGGCGATTTCTAAGTCTGTGGTTCCGAGAGGGGGTAACCAGGCTCACTAATAAAGGTCAAGCCACTTGACTGCCAGAATGCCCTGCTTCAGCACAGACCAGAAAGGCATTGTGATAAGCGTATCCCCGGTATAGTCAGGGGTTAATGGGAGTCGTCCCCGTCCCCCCAGTATACGCCCAGAACCATGGACCCGGTACTTGTGGTTCGGACTGTCTCCAACCAGCCATAATGTTGTGAGAGAGAAATTATGTCTAAGTCCAGCTTTGGTACACTAGAAGCAACTCTCAAACTTAACCTAAGCGTTTTTCGAAGCTACTTTTTGGCTAACTTCTTATAGGAAGGTCTAGGAGATCTGAAAATGAACGTGCGCGTCTTTCACTCTTCCCGAGTGACTTAGAATAATTTTGTGATATTTTTTATTAAAATGGTGTATAAGGGTATATATACTGTATAAATATATTTTATGCACTGTATATGAGCTGGCGATTTCTAAGTCTGTGGTTCCGAGAGGGGGTAACCAGGCTCACTAATAAAGGTCAAGCCACTTGGCTGCCAGAATACCCTGCTTCAGCACAGACCAGAAAAGCATTGTGATAAGCGTATCCCCGGTATAGTCAGGGGTTAATGGGAGTCGTCCCCGTCCCCCCAGTATACGCCCAGAACCATGGACCCGGTACTTGTGGTTCGGACTGTCTCCAACCAGCCATAATGTTGTGAGAGTGAAATTATGTCTAAGTCCAGCTTTGGTACATTAGAAGCAACTCTCAAACTTAACCTAAGCGTTTTTCGAAGCTACTTTTTGGCTAACTTCTTATAGGAAGGTCTAGGAGCTCTGAAAATGAACGTGCGCGTCTTTCACTCTTCCCGAGGGACTTAGAAGAATTTTGTGATATTTTTTATTAAAATGGTGTATTTGGGTATATATATAAATATATTTTATGCACTGTATATGAGCTGGCGATTTCTAAGTCTGTGGTTCCGAGAGGGGGTAACCAGGCTCACTAATAAAGGTCAAGCCACTTGGCTGCCAGAATGCCCTGCTTCAGCACAGACCACAAAAGCATTGTGATAAGCGTATCCCCGGTATAGTCAGGGGTTAATGGGAGTCGTCCCCGTCCCCCCAGGATACGCCCAGAACCATGGACCCGGTACTTGTGGTTCGGACTGTCTCCAACCAGCCATAATGTTGTGAGAGTGAAATGATGTCTAAGTCCAGCTTTGGTACATTAGAAGCAACTCTCAAATATAACCTAAGCGTTTTTCGAAGCTACTTTTTGGCTAACTTCTTATACGAAGGTCTAGGAGCTCTGAAAATGAACGTGCGCGTCTTTCACTCTTCCCGAGGGACTTAGAAGAATTTTGTGATATTTTTTATTAAAATGGTGTATAAGGGTATATATATATAAATATATTTTATGCACTGTATATGAGCTGGCGATTTCAAAGTCTGTGGTTCCGAGAGGGGGTAACCAGGCTCACTAATAAAGGTCAAGCCACTTGGCTGCCAGAATGCCCTGCTTCAGCACAGACCACAAAAGCATTGTGATAAGCGTATCCCCCGTATAGTCAGGGGTTAATGGGAGTCGTCCCCGTCCCCCCAGGATACGCCCAGAACCATGGACCCGGTACTTGTGGTTCGGACTGTCTCCAACCAGCCATAATGTTGTGAGAGTGAAATGATGTCTAAGTCCAGCTTTGGTACATTAGAAGCAACTCTCAAACATAACCTAAGCGTTTTTCGAAGCTACTTTTTGGCTAACTTCTTATACGAAGGTCTAGGAGCTCTGAAAATGAACGTGCGCGTCTTTCACTCTTCCCGAGGGACTTAGAAGAATTTTGTGATATTTTTTATTAAAATGGTGTATAAGGGTATATATATATAAATATATTTTATGCACTGTATATGAGCTGGCGATTTCTAAGTCTGTGGTTCCGAGAGGGGGTAACCAGGCTCACTAATAAAGGTCAAGCCACTTGGCTGCCAGAATGCCCTGCTTCAGCACAGACCAGAAAGGCATTGTGATAAGCGTATCCCCGGTATAGTCAGGGGTTAATGGGAGTCGTCCCCGTCCCCCCAGTATACGCCCAGAACCATGGACCCGGTACTTGTGGTTCGGATTGTCTCCAACCAGCCATAATGTTGTGTGAGTGAAATTATGTCTAAGTCCAGCTTTGATACATTAGAAGCAACTCTGAAACTTAACCTAAGCGTTTTTCGAATCTACTTTTTGGCTAACTTCTTATAGGAAGGTCTAGGAGCTCTGAAAATGAACGTGCGCGTCTTTCACTCTTCCCGAGGGACTTAGAAGAATTTTGTGATATTTTTTATTAAAATGGTGTATAAGGGTATATATATATAAATATATTTTATGCACTGTATATGAGCTGGCGATTTCTAAGTCTGTGGTTCCGAGAGGGGGTAACCAGGCTCACTAATAAAGGTCAAGCCACTTGGCTGCCAGAATGCCCTGCTTCAGCACAGACCACAAAAGCATTGTGATAAGCGTACCCCCGGTATAGTCAGGGGTTAATGGGAGTCGTCCCCGTCCCCCCAGGATACGCCCAGAACCATGGACCCGGTACTTGTGGTTCGGACTGTCTCCAACCAGCCATAATGTTGTGAGAGTGAAATGATGTCTAAGTCCAGCTTTGGTACATTAGAAGCAACTCTCAAACATAACCTAAGCGTTTTTCGAAGCTACTTTTTGGCTAACTTCTTATACGAAGGTCTAGGAGCTCTGAAAATGAACGTGCGCGTCTTTCACTCTTCCCGAGTGACTTAGAATAATTTTGTGATATTTTTTATTAAAATGGTGTATAAGGGTATATATATAAATATATTTTATGCACTGTATATGAGCTGGCGATTTCTAAGTCTGTGGTTCCGAGAGGGGGTAACCAGGCTCACTAATAAAGGTCAAGCCACTTGGCTGCCAGAATACCCTGCTTCAGCACAGACCAGAAAAGCATTGTGATAAGCGTATCCCCGGTATAGTCAGGGGTTAATGGGAGTCGTCCCCGTCCCCCCAGTATACGCCCAGAACCATGGACCCGGTACTTGTGGTTCGGACTGTCTCCAACCAGCCATAATGTTGTGAGAGTGAAATTATGTCTAAGTCCAGCTTTGGTACATTAGAAGCAACTCTCAAACTTAACCTAAGCGTTTTTCGAAGCTACTTTTTGGCTAACTTCTTATAGGAAGGTCTAGGAGCTCTGAAAATGAACGTGCGCGTCTTTCACTCTTCCCGAGGGACTTAGAAGAATTTTGTGATATTTTTTATTAAAATGGTGTATTTGGGTATATATATAAATATATTTTATGCACTGTATATGAGCTGGCGATTTCTAAGTCTGTGGTTCCGAGAGGGGGTAACCAGGCTCACTAATAAAGGTCAAGCCACTTGGCTGCCAGAATGCCCTGCTTCAGCACAGACCACAAAAGCATTGTGATAAGCGTATCCCCGGTATAGTCAGGGGTTAATGGGAGTCGTCCCCGTCCCCCCAGGATACGCCCAGAACCATGGACCCGGTACTTGTGGTTCGGACTGTCTCCAACCAGCCATAATGTTGTGAGAGTGAAATGATGTCTAAGTCCAGCTTTGGTACATTAGAAGCAACTCTCAAATATAACCTAAGCGTTTTTCGAAGCTACTTTTTGGCTAACTTCTTATACGAAGGTCTAGGAGCTCTGAAAATGAACGTGCGCGTCTTTCACTCTTCCCGAGGGACTTAGAAGAATTTTGTGATATTTTTTATTAAAATGGTGTATAAGGGTATATATATAAATATATTTTATGCACTGTATATGAGCTGGCGATTTCTAAGTCTGTGGTTCCGAGAGGGGGTAACCAGGCTCACTAATAAAGGTCAAGCCACTTGACTGCCAGAATGCCCTGCTTCAGCACAGACCAGAAAGGCATTGTGATAAGCGTATCCCCGGTATAGTCAGGGGTTAATGGGAGTCGTCCCCGTCCCCCCAGTATACGCCCAGAACCATGGACCCGGTACTTGTGGTTCGGACTGTCTCCAACCAGCCATAATGTTGTGAGAGTGAAATTATGTCTAAGTCCAGCTTTGGTACATTAAAAGCAACTCTGAAACTTAACCTAAGCGTTTTTCGAAGCTACTTTTTGGCTAACTTCTTATAGGAAGGTCTAGGAGCTCTGAAAATGAACGTGCGCGTCTTTCACTCTTCCCGAGGGACTTAGAAGAATTTTGTGATATTTTTTATTAAAATGGTGTATAAGGGTATATATATATAAATATATTTTATGCACTGTATATGAGCTGGCGATTTCAAAGTCTGTGGTTCCGAGAGGGGGTAACCAGGCTCACTAATAAAGGTCAAGCCACTTGGCTGCCAGAATGCCCTGCTTCAGCACAGACCACAAAAGCATTGTGATAAGCGTATCCCCCGTATAGTCAGGGGTTAATGGGAGTCGTCCCCGTCCCCCCAGGATACGCCCAGAACCATGGACCCGGTACTTGTGGTTCGGACTGTCTCCAACCAGCCATAATGTTGTGAGAGTGAAATGATGTCTAAGTCCAGCTTTGGTACATTAGAAGCAACTCTCAAACATAACCTAAGCGTTTTTCGAAGCTACTTTTTGGCTAACTTCTTATACGAAGGTCTAGGAGCTCTGAAAATGAACGTGCGCGTCTTTCACTCTTCCCGAGGGACTTAGAAGAATTTTGTGATATTTTTTATTAAAATGGTGTATAAGGGTATATATATATAAATATATTTTATGCACTGTATATGAGCTGGCGATTTCTAAGTCTGTGGTTCCGAGAGGGGGTAACCAGGCTCACTAATAAAGGTCAAGCCACTTGGCTGCCAGAATGCCCTGCTTCAGCACAGACCAGAAAGGCATTGTGATAAGCGTATCCCCGGTATAGTCAGGGGTTAATGGGAGTCGTCCCCGTCCCCCCAGTATACGCCCAGAACCATGGACCCGGTACTTGTGGTTCGGATTGTCTCCAACCAGCCATAATGTTGTGTGAGTGAAATTATGTCTAAGTCCAGCTTTGATACATTAGAAGCAACTCTGAAACTTAACCTAAGCGTTTTTCGAATCTACTTTTTGGCTAACTTCTTATAGGAAGGTCTAGGAGCTCTGAAAATGAACGTGCGCGTCTTTCACTCTTCCCGAGGGACTTAGAAGAATTTTGTGATATTTTTTATTAAAATGGTGTATTTGGGTATATATATAAATATATTTTATGCACTGTATATGAGCTGGCGATTTCTAAGTCTGTGGTTCCGAGAGGGGGTAACCAGGCTCACTAATAAAGGTCAAGCCACTTGGCTGCCAGAATGCCCTGCTTCAGCACAGACCACAAAAGCATTGTGATAAGCGTATCCCCGGTATAGTCAGGGGTTAATGGGAGTCGTCCCCGTCCCCCCAGGATACGCCCAGAACCATGGACCCGGTACTTGTGGTTCGGACTGTCTCCAACCAGCCATAATGTTGTGAGAGTGAAATGATGTCTAAGTCCAGCTTTGGTACATTAGAAGCAACTCTCAAACATAACCTAAGCGTTTTTCGAAGCTACTTTTTGGCTAACTTCTTATACGAAGGTCTAGGAGCTCTGAAAATGAACGTGCGCGTCTTTCACTCTTCCCGAGGGACTTAGAAGAATTTTGTGATATTTTTTATTAAAATGGTGTATAAGGGTATATATATAAATATATTTTATGCACTGTATATGAGCTGGCGATTTCTAAGTCTGTGGTTCCGAGAGGGGGTAACCAGGCTCACTAATAAAGGTCAAGCCACTTGACTGCCAGAATGCCCTGCTTCAGCACAGACCAGAAAGGCATTGTGATAAGCGTATCCCCGGTATAGTCAGGGGTTAATGGGAGTCGTCCCCGTCCCCCCAGTATACGCCCAGAACCATGGACCCGGTACTTGTGGTTCGGACTGTCTCCAACCAGCCATAATGTTGTGAGAGTGAAATTATGTCTAAGTCCAGCTTTGGTACATTAAAAGCAACTCTGAAACTTAACCTAAGCGTTTTTCGAAGCTACTTTTTGGCTAACTTCTTATAGGAAGGTCTAGGAGCTCTGAAAATGAACGTGCGCGTCTTTCACTCTTCCCGAGGGACTTAGAAGAATTTTGTGATATTTTTTATTAAAATGGTGTATAAGGGTATATATATATAAATATATTTTATGCACTGTATATGAGCTGGCGATTTCAAAGTCTGTGGTTCCGAGAGGGGGTAACCAGGCTCACTAATAAAGGTCAAGCCACTTGGCTGCCAGAATGCCCTGCTTCAGCACAGACCACAAAAGCATTGTGATAAGCGTATCCCCCGTATAGTCAGGGGTTAATGGGAGTCGTCCCCGTCCCCCCAGGATACGCCCAGAACCATGGACCCGGTACTTGTGGTTCGGACTGTCTCCAACCAGCCATAATGTTGTGAGAGTGAAATGATGTCTAAGTCCAGCTTTGGTACATTAGAAGCAACTCTCAAACATAACCTAAGCGTTTTTCGAAGCTACTTTTTGGCTAACTTCTTATACGAAGGTCTAGGAGCTCTGAAAATGAACGTGCGCGTCTTTCACTCTTCCCGAGGGACTTAGAAGAATTTTGTGATATTTTTTATTAAAATGGTGTATAAGGGTATATATATATAAATATATTTTATGCACTGTATATGAGCTGGCGATTTCTAAGTCTGTGGTTCCGAGAGGGGGTAACCAGGCTCACTAATAAAGGTCAAGCCACTTGGCTGCCAGAATGCCCTGCTTCAGCACAGACCAGAAAGGCATTGTGATAAGCGTATCCCCGGTATAGTCAGGGGTTAATGGGAGTCGTCCCCGTCCCCCCAGTATACGCCCAGAACCATGGACCCGGTACTTGTGGTTCGGATTGTCTCCAACCAGCCATAATGTTGTGTGAGTGAAATTATGTCTAAGTCCAGCTTTGATACATTAGAAGCAACTCTGAAACTTAACCTAAGCGTTTTTCGAATCTACTTTTTGGCTAACTTCTTATAGGAAGGTCTAGGAGCTCTGAAAATGAACGTGCGCGTCTTTCACTCTTCCCGAGGGACTTAGAAGAATTTTGTGATATTTTTTATTAAAATGGTGTATAAGGGTATATATATATAAATATATTTTATGCACTGTATATGAGCTGGCGATTTCTAAGTCTGTGGTTCCGAGAGGGGGTAACCAGGCTCACTAATAAAGGTCAAGCCACTTGGCTGCCAGAATGCCCTGCTTCAGCACAGACCACAAAAGCATTGTGATAAGCGTATCCCCGGTATAGTCAGGGGTTAATGGGAGTCGTCCCCGTCCCCCCAGGATACGCCCAGAACCATGGACCCGGTACTTGTGGTTCGGACTGTCTCCAACCAGCCATAATGTTGTGAGAGTGAAATGATGTCTAAGTCCAGCTTTGGTACATTAGAAGCAACTCTCAAATATAACCGAAGCGTTTTTCGAAGCTACTTTTTGGCTAACTTCTTATACGAAGGTCTAGGAGCTCTGAAAATGAACGTGCGCGTCTTTCACTCTTCCCGAGGGACTTAGAAGAATTTTGTGATATTTTTTATTAAAATGGTGTATAAGGGTATATATATAAATATATTTTATGCACTGTATATGAGCTGGCGATTTCTAAGTCTGTGGTTCCGAGAGGGGGTAACCAGGCTCACTAATAAAGGTCAAGCCACTTGACTGCCAGAATGCCCTGCTTCAGCACAGACCAGAAAGGCATTGTGATAAGCGTATCCCCGGTATAGTCAGGGGTTAATGGGAGTCGTCCCCGTCCCCCCAGTATACGCCCAGAACCATGGACCCGGTACTTGTGGTTCGGACTGTCTCCAACCAGCCATAATGTTGTGAGAGTGAAATTATGTCTAAGTCCAGCTTTGGTACATTAAAAGCAACTCTGAAACTTAACCTAAGCGTTTTTCGAAGCTACTTTTTGGCTAACTTCTTATAGGAAGGTCTAGGAGCTCTGAAAATGAACGTGCGCGTCTTTCACTCTTCCCGAGGGACTTAGAAGAATTTTGTGATATTTTTTATTAAAATGGTGTATAAGGGTATATATATATAAATATATTTTATGCACTGTATATGAGCTGGCGATTTCAAAGTCTGTGGTTCCGAGAGGGGGTAACCAGGCTCACTAATAAAGGTCAAGCCACTTGGCTGCCAGAATGCCCTGCTTCAGCACAGACCACAAAAGCATTGTGATAAGCGTATCCCCCGTATAGTCAGGGGTTAATGGGAGTCGTCCCCGTCCCCCCAGGATACGCCCAGAACCATGGACCCGGTACTTGTGGTTCGGACTGTCTCCAACCAGCCATAATGTTGTGAGAGTGAAATGATGTCTAAGTCCAGCTTTGGTACATTAGAAGCAACTCTCAAACATAACCTAAGCGTTTTTCGAAGCTACTTTTTGGCTAACTTCTTATACGAAGGTCTAGGAGCTCTGAAAATGAACGTGCGCGTCTTTCACTCTTCCCGAGGGACTTAGAAGAATTTTGTGATATTTTTTATTAAAATGGTGTATAAGGGTATATATATATAAATATATTTTATGCACTGTATATGAGCTGGCGATTTCTAAGTCTGTGGTTCCGAGAGGGGGTAACCAGGCTCACTAATAAAGGTCAAGCCACTTGGCTGCCAGAATGCCCTGCTTCAGCACAGACCAGAAAGGCATTGTGATAAGCGTATCCCCGGTATAGTCAGGGGTTAATGGGAGTCGTCCCCGTCCCCCCAGTATACGCCCAGAACCATGGACCCGGTACTTGTGGTTCGGATTGTCTCCAACCAGCCATAATGTTGTGTGAGTGAAATTATGTCTAAGTCCAGCTTTGATACATTAGAAGCAACTCTGAAACTTAACCTAAGCGTTTTTCGAATCTACTTTTTGGCTAACTTCTTATAGGAAGGTCTAGGAGCTCTGAAAATGAACGTGCGCGTCTTTCACTCTTCCCGAGGGACTTAGAAGAATTTTGTGATATTTTTTATTAAAATGGTGTATAAGGGTATATATATATAAATATATTTTATGCACTGTATATGAGCTGGCGATTTCTAAGTCTGTGGTTCCGAGAGGGGGTAACCAGGCTCACTAATAAAGGTCAAGCCACTTGGCTGCCAGAATGCCCTGCTTCAGCACAGACCACAAAAGCATTGTGATAAGCGTATCCCCGGTATAGTCAGGGGTTAATGGGAGTCGTCCCCGTCCCCCCAGGATACGCCCAGAACCATGGACCCGGTACTTGTGGTTCGGACTGTCTCCAACCAGCCATAATGTTGTGAGAGTGAAATGATGTCTAAGTCCAGCTTTGGTACATTAGAAGCAACTCTCAAATATAACCGAAGCGTTTTTCGAAGCTACTTTTTGGCTAACTTCTTATACGAAGGTCTAGGAGCTCTGAAAATGAACGTGCGCGTCTTTCACTCTTCCCGAGGGACTTAGAAGAATTTTGTGATATTTTTTATTAAAATGGTGTATAAGGGTATATATATAAATATATTTTATGCACTGTATATGAGCTGGCGATTTCTAAGTCTGTGGTTCCGAGAGGGGGTAACCAGGCTCACTAATAAAGGTCAAGCCACTTGACTGCCAGAATGCCCTGCTTCAGCACAGACCAGAAAGGCATTGTGATAAGCGTATCCCCGGTATAGTCAGGGGTTAATGGGAGTCGTCCCCGTCCCCCCAGTATACGCCCAGAACCATGGACCCGGTACTTGTGGTTCGGACTGTCTCCAACCAGCCATAATGTTGTGAGAGTGAAATTATGTCTAAGTCCAGCTTTGGTACATTAAAAGCAACTCTGAAACTTAACCTAAGCGTTTTTCGAAGCTACTTTTTGGCTAACTTCTTATAGGAAGGTCTAGGAGCTCTGAAAATGAACGTGCGCGTCTTTCACTCTTCCCGAGGGACTTAGAAGAATTTTGTGATATTTTTTATTAAAATGGTGTATAAGGGTATATATATATAAATATATTTTATGCACTGTATATGAGCTGGCGATTTCAAAGTCTGTGGTTCCGAGAGGGGGTAACCAGGCTCACTAATAAAGGTCAAGCCACTTGGCTGCCAGAATGCCCTGCTTCAGCACAGACCACAAAAGCATTGTGATAAGCGTATCCCCCGTATAGTCAGGGGTTAATGGGAGTCGTCCCCGTCCCCCCAGGATACGCCCAGAACCATGGACCCGGTACTTGTGGTTCGGACTGTCTCCAACCAGCCATAATGTTGTGAGAGTGAAATGATGTCTAAGTCCAGCTTTGGTACATTAGAAGCAACTCTCAAACATAACCTAAGCGTTTTTCGAAGCTACTTTTTGGCTAACTTCTTATACGAAGGTCTAGGAGCTCTGAAAATGAACGTGCGCGTCTTTCACTCTTCCCGAGGGACTTAGAAGAATTTTGTGATATTTTTTATTAAAATGGTGTATAAGGGTATATATATATAAATATATTTTATGCACTGTATATGAGCTGGCGATTTCTAAGTCTGTGGTTCCGAGAGGGGGTAACCAGGCTCACTAATAAAGGTCAAGCCACTTGGCTGCCAGAATGCCCTGCTTCAGCACAGACCAGAAAGGCATTGTGATAAGCGTATCCCCGGTATAGTCAGGGGTTAATGGGAGTCGTCCCCGTCCCCCCAGTATACGCCCAGAACCATGGACCCGGTACTTGTGGTTCGGATTGTCTCCAACCAGCCATAATGTTGTGTGAGTGAAATTATGTCTAAGTCCAGCTTTGATACATTAGAAGCAACTCTGAAACTTAACCTAAGCGTTTTTCGAATCTACTTTTTGGCTAACTTCTTATAGGAAGGTCTAGGAGCTCTGAAAATGAACGTGCGCGTCTTTCACTCTTCCCGAGGGACTTAGAAGAATTTTGTGATATTTTTTATTAAAATGGTGTATAAGGGTATATATATATAAATATATTTTATGCACTGTATATGAGCTGGCGATTTCTAAGTCTGTGGTTCCGAGAGGGGGTAACCAGGCTCACTAATAAAGGTCAAGCCACTTGGCTGCCAGAATGCCCTGCTTCAGCACAGACCACAAAAGCATTGTGATAAGCGTATCCCCGGTATAGTCAGGGGTTAATGGGAGTCGTCCCCGTCCCCCCAGGATACGCCCAGAACCATGGACCCGGTACTTGTGGTTCGGACTGTCTCCAACCAGCCATAATGTTGTGAGAGTGAAATGATGTCTAAGTCCAGCTTTGGTACATTAGAAGCAACTCTCAAACATAACCTAAGCGTTTTTCGAAGCTACTTTTTGGCTAACTTCTTATACGAAGGTCTAGGAGCTCTGAAAATGAACGTGCGCGTCTTTCACTCTTCCCGAGGGACTTAGAAGAATTTTGTGATATTTTTTATTAAAATGGTGTATAAGGGTATATATATAAATATATTTTATGCACTGTATATGAGCTGGCGATTTCTAAGTCTGTGGTTCCGAGAGGGGGTAACCAGGCTCACTAATAAAGGTCAAGCCACTTGACTGCCAGAATGCCCTGCTTCAGCACAGACCAGAAAGGCATTGTGATAAGCGTATCCCCGGTATAGTCAGGGGTTAATGGGAGTCGTACCCGTCCCCCCAGTATACGCCCAGAACCATGGACCCGGTACTTGTGGTTCGGACTGTCTCCAACCAGCCATAATGTTGTGAGAGTGAAATGATGTCTAAGTCCAGCTTTGGTACATTAGAAGCAACTCTCAAACATAACCTAAGCGTTTTTCGAAGCTACTTTTTGGCTAACTTCTTATACGAAGGTCTAGGAGCTCTGAAAATGAACGTGCGCGTCTTTCACTCTTCCCGAGGGACTTAGAAGAATTTTGTGATATTTTTTATTAAAATGGTGTATAAGGGTATATATATATAAATATATTTTATGCACTGTATATGAGCTGGCGATTTCTAAGTCTGTGGTTCCGAGAGGGGGTAACCAGGCTCACTAATAAAGGTCAAGCCACTTGGCTGCCAGAATGCCCTGCTTCAGCACAGACCAGAAAGGCATTGTGATAAGCGTATCCCCGGTATAGTCAGGGGTTAATGGGAGTCGTCCCCGTCCCCCCAGTATACGCCCAGAACCATGGACCCGGTACTTGTGGTTCGGATTGTCTCCAACCAGCCATAATGTTGTGTGAGTGAAATTATGTCTAAGTCCAGCTTTGATACATTAGAAGCAACTCTGAAACTTAACCTAAGCGTTTTTCGAATCTACTTTTTGGCTAACTTCTTATAGGAAGGTCTAGGAGCTCTGAAAATGAACGTGCGCGTCTTTCACTCTTCCCGAGGGACTTAGAAGAATTTTGTGATATTTTTTATTAAAATGGTGTATAAGGGTATATATATATAAATATATTTTATGCACTGTATATGAGCTGGCGATTTCTAAGTCTGTGGTTCCGAGAGGGGGTAACCAGGCTCACTAATAAAGGTCAAGCCACTTGGCTGCCAGAATGCCCTGCTTCAGCACAGACCACAAAAGCATTGTGATAAGCGTATCCCCGGTATAGTCAGGGGTTAATGGGAGTCGTCCCCGTCCCCCCAGTATACGCCCAGAACCATGGACCCGGTACTTGTGTTTCGGACTGTCTCCAACCAGCCATAATGTTGTGAGAGTGAAATTATGTCTAAGTCCAGCTTTGGTACATTAGAAGCAACTCTGAAACTTAACCTAAGCGTTTTTCGAAGCTACTTTTTGGCTAACTTCTTATAGGAAGGTCTAGGAGCTCTGAAAATGAACGTGCGCGTCTTTCACTCTTCCCGAGGGACTTAGAAGAATTTTGTGATATTTTTTATTAAAATGGTGTATAAGGGTATATATATATAAATATATTTTATGCACTGTATATGAGCTGGCGATTTCTAAGTCTGTGGTTCCGAGAGGGGGTAACCAGGCTCACTAATAAAGGTCAAGCCACTTGGCTGCCAGAATGCCCTGCTTCAGCACAGACCACAAAAGCATTGTGATAAGCGTATCCCCGGTATAGTCAGGGGTTAATGGGAGTCGTCCCCGTCCCCCCAGGATACGCCCAGAACCATGGACCCGGTACTTGTGGTTCGGACTGTCTCCAACCAGCCATAATGTTGTGAGAGTGAAATGATGTCTAAGTCCAGCTTTGGTACATTAGAAGCAACTCTCAAACATAACCTAAGCGTTTTTCGAAGCTACTTTTTGGCTAACTTCTTATACGAAGGTCTAGGAGCTCTGAAAATGAACGTGCGCGTCTTTCACTCTTCCCGAGGGACTTAGAAGAATTTTGTGATATTTTTTATTAAAATGGTGTATAAGGGTATATATATAAATATATTTTATGCACTGTATATGAGCTGGCGATTTCTAAGTCTGTGGTTCCGAGAGGGGGTAACCAGGCTCACTAATAAAGGTCAAGCCACTTGACTGCCAGAATGCCCTGCTTCAGCACAGACCAGAAAGGCATTGTGATAAGCGTATCCCCGGTATAGTCAGGGGTTAATGGGAGTCGTCCCCGTCCCCCCAGTATACGCCCAGAACCATGGACCCGGTACTTGTGGTTCGGACTGTCTCCAACCAGCCATAATGTTGTGAGAGTGAAATTATGTCTAAGTCCAGCTTTGGTACATTAGAAGCAACTCTGAAACTTAACCTAAGCGTTTTTCGAAGCTACTTTTTGGCTAACTTCTTATACGAAGGTCTAGGAGCTCTGAAAATGAACGTGCGCGTCTTTCACTCTTCCCGAGGGACTTAGAAGAATTTTGTGATATTTTTTATTAAAATGGTGTATAAGGGTATATATATATAAATATATTTTATGCACTGTATATGAGCTGGCGATTTCTAAGTCTGTGGTTCCGAGAGGGGGTAACCAGGCTCACTAATAAAGGTCAAGCCACTTGGCTGCCAGAATGCCCTGCTTCAGCACAGACCACAAAAGCATTGTGATAAGCGTATCCCCGGTATAGTCAGGGGTTAATGGGAGTCGTCCCCGTCCCCCCAGGATACGCCCAGAACCATGGACCCGGTACTTGTGGTTCGGACTGTCTCCAACCAGCCATAATGTTGTGAGAGTGAAATGATGTCTAAGTCCAGCTTTGGTACATTAGAAGCAACTCTCAAACATAACCTAAGCGTTTTTCGAAGCTACTTTTTGGCTAACTTCTTATACGAAGGTCTAGGAGCTCTGAAAATGAACGTGCGCGTCTTTCACTCTTCCCGAGGGACTTAGAAGAATTTTGTGATATTTTTTATTAAAATGGTGTATAAGGGTATATATATAAATATATTTTATGCACTGTATATGAGCTGGCGATTTCTAAGTCTGTGGTTCCGAGAGGGGGTAACCAGGCTCACTAATAAAGGTCAAGCCACTTGACTGCCAGAATGCCCTGCTTCAGCACAGACCAGAAAGGCATTGTGATAAGCGTATCCCCGGTATAGTCAGGGGTTAATGGGAGTCGTCCCCGTCCCCCCAGTATACGCCCAGAACCATGGACCCGGTACTTGTGTTTCGGACTGTCTCCAACCAGCCATAATGTTGTGAGAGTGAAATTATGTCTAAGTCCAGCTTTGGTACATTAGAAGCAACTCTGAAACTTAACCTAAGCGTTTTTCGAAGCTACTTTTTGGCTAACTTCTTATAGGAAGGTCTAGGAGCTCTGAAAATGAACGTGCGCGTCTTTCACTCTTCCCGAGGGACTTAGAAGAATTTTGTGATATTTTTTATTAAAATGGTGTATAAGGGTATATATATATAAATATATTTTATGCACTGTATATGAGCTGGCGATTTCTAAGTCTGTGGTTCCGAGAGGGGGTAACCAGGCTCACTAATAAAGGTCAAGCCACTTGGCTGCCAGAATGCCCTGCTTCAGCACAGACCACAAAAGCATTGTGATAAGCGTATCCCCGGTATAGTCAGGGGTTAATGGGAGTCGTCCCCGTCCCCCCAGGATACGCCCAGAACCATGGACCCGGTACTTGTGGTTCGGACTGTCTCCAACCAGCCATAATGTTGTGAGAGTGAAATGATGTCTAAGTCCAGCTTTGGTACATTAGAAGCAACTCTCAAACATAACCTAAGCGTTTTTCGAAGCTACTTTTTGGCTAACTTCTTATACGAAGGTCTAGGAGCTCTGAAAATGAACGTGCGCGTCTTTCACTCTTCCCGAGGGACTTAGAAGAATTTTGTGATATTTTTTATTAAAATGGTGTATAAGGGTATATATATAAATATATTTTATGCACTGTATATGAGCTGGCGATTTCTAAGTCTGTGGTTCCGAGAGGGGGTAACCAGGCTCACTAATAAAGGTCAAGCCACTTGACTGCCAGAATGCCCTGCTTCAGCACAGACCAGAAAGGCATTGTGATAAGCGTATCCCCGGTATAGTCAGGGGTTAATGGGAGTCGTCCCCGTCCCCCCAGTATACGCCCAGAACCATGGACCCGGTACTTGTGGTTCGGACTGTCTCCAACCAGCCATAATGTTGTGAGAGTGAAATTATGTCTAAGTCCAGCTTTGGTACATTAGAAGCAACTCTGAAACTTAACCTAAGCGTTTTTCGAAGCTACTTTTTGGCTAACTTCTTATACGAAGGTCTAGGAGCTCTGAAAATGAACGTGCGCGTCTTTCACTCTTCCCGAGGGACTTAGAAGAATTTTGTGATATTTTTTATTAAAATGGTGTATAAGGGTATATATATATAAATATATTTTATGCACTGTATATGAGCTGGCGATTTCTAAGTCTGTGGTTCCGAGATGGGGTAACCAGGCTCACTAATAAAGGTCAAGCCACTTGGCTGCCAGAATGCCCTGCTTCAGCACAGACCACAAAAGCATTGTGATAAGCGTATCCCCGGTATAGTCAGGGGTTAATGGGAGTCGTCCCCGTCCCCCCAGGATACGCCCAGAACCATGGACCCGGTACTTGTGGTTCGGACTGTCTCCAACCAGCCATAATGTTGTGAGAGTGAAATTATGTCTAAGTCCAGCTTTGGTACATTAGAAGCAACTCTCAAACTTAACCTAAGCGTTTTTCGAAGCTACTTTTTGGCTAACTTCTTATAGGAAGGTCTAGGAGCTCTGAAAATGAAAGTGCGCATCTTTCACTCTTCCCGAGGGACTTAGAAGAATTTTGTGATATTTTTTATTAAAATGGTGTATAAGGGTATATATATAAATATATTTTATGCACTGTATATGAGCTGGCGATTTCTAAGTCTGTGGTTTCGAGAGGGGGTAACCAGGCTCACTAATAAAGGTCAAGCCACTTGGCTGCCAGAATGCCCTGCTTCAGCACAGACCAGAAAGGCATTGTGATAAGCGTATCCCCGGTATAGTCAGGAGTTAATGGGAGTCGTTCCTGTCCCCCCAGTATACGCCCAGAACCATGGACCCGGTACTTGTGGTTCGGACTGTCTCCAACCAGCCATAATGTTGTGTGAGTGAAATTATGTCTAAGTCCAGCTTTGATACATTAGTAGCAACTCTGAAACTTAACCTAAGCGTTTTTCGAAGCTACTTTTTGGCTAACTTCTTATAGGAAGGTCTAGGAGCTCTGAAAATGAACGTGCGCGTCTTTCACTCTTCCCGAGGGACTTAGAATAATTTTGTGATATTTTTTATTAAAATGGTGTATAAGGGTATATATATAAATATATTTTATGCACTGTATATGAGCTGGCGATTTCTAAGTCTGTGGTTCCGAGAGGGGGTAACCAGGCTCACTAATAAAAGTCAAGCCACTTGGCTGCCAGAATGCCCTGCTTCAGCACAGACCAGAAAGGCATTGTGATAAGCGTATCCCCGGTATAGTCAGGGGTTAATGGGAGTTGTTCCCGTCCCCCCAGTATACACCCAGAACCATGGACCCGGTACTTGTGGTTCGGACTGTCTCCAACCAGCCATAATGTTGTGAGAGTGAAATGATGTCTAAGTCCAGCTTTGGTACATTAGAAGCAACTCTCAAACATAACCTAAGCGTTTTTCGAAGCTACTTTTTGGCTAACTTCTTATACGAAGGTCTAGGAGCTCTGAAAATGAACGTGCGTCTTTCACTCTTCCCGAGGGACTTAGAAGAATTTTGTGATATTTTTTATTAAAATGGTGTATAAGGGTATATATATATAAATATATTTTATGCACTGTATATGAGCTGGCGATTTCTAAGTCTGTGGTTCCGAGAGGGGGTAACCAGGCTCACTAATAAAGGTCAAGCCACTTGGCTGCCAGAATGCCCTGCTTCAGCACAGACCAGAAAGGCATTGTGATAAGCGTATCCCCGGTATAGTCAGGAGTTAATGGGAGTCGTTCCTGTCCCCCCAGTATACGCCCAGAACCATGGACCCGGTACTTGTGGTTCGGACTGTCTCCAACCAGCCATAATGTTGTGTGAGTGAAATAATGTCTAAGTCCAGCTTTGATACATTAGAAGCAACTCTGAAACTTAACCTAAGCGTTTTTCGTAGCTACTTTTTGGCTAACTTCTTATAGGGAGGTCTAGGAGCTCTGAAAATGAACGTGCGCGTCTTTCACTCTTCCCGAGGGACTTAGAATAATTTTGTGATATTTTTTATTAAAATGGTGTATAAGGGTATATATATATAAATATATTTTATGCACTGTATATGAGCTGGCGATTTCTAAGTCTGTGGTTCCGAGAGGGGGTAACCAGGCTCACTAATAAAAGTCAAGCCACTTGGCTGCCAGAATGCCCTGCTTCAGCACAGACCAGAAAGGCATTGTGATAAGCGTATCCCCGGTATAGTCAGGGGTTAATGGGAGTTGTTCCCGTCCCCCCAGTATACACCCAGAACCATGGACCCGGTACTTGTGGTTCGGACTGTCTCCAACCAGCCATAATGTTGTGAGAGTGAAATTATGTCTAAGTCCAGCTTTGGTACATTAGAAGCAACTCTCAAACTTAACCTAAGCATTTTCGAAGCTACTTTTTGGCTAACTTCTTATACGAAGGTCTAGGAGCTCTGAAAATGAACGTGCGCGTCTTTCACTCTTCCCGAGGGACTTAGAAGAATTTTGTGATATTTTTTATTAAAATGGTGTATAAGGGTATATATATAAATATATTTTATGCACTGTATATGAGCTGGCGATTTCTAAGTCTGTGGTTCCGAGAGGGGGTAACCAGGCTCACTAATAAAGGTCAAGCCACTTGACTGCCAGAATGCCCTGCTTCAGCACAGACCAGAAAGGCATTGTGATAAGCGTATCCCCGGTATAGTCAGGGGTTAATGGGAGTCGTCCCCGTCCCCCCAGTATACGCCCAGAACCATGGACCCGGTACTTGTGGTTCGGACTGTCTCCAACCAGCCATAATGTTGTGAGAGAGAAATTATGTCTAAGTCCAGCTTTGGTACACTAGAAGCAACTCTCAAACTTAACCTAAGCGTTTTTCGAAGCTACTTTTTGGCTAACTTCTTATAGGAAGGTCTAGGAGCTCTGAAAATGAACGTGCGCGTCTTTCACTCTTCCCGAGTGACTTAGAATAATTTTGTGATATTTTTTATTAAAATGGTGTATAAGGGTATATATATAAATATATTTTATGCACTGTATATGAGCTGGCGATTTCTAAGTCTGTGGTTCCGAGAGGGGGTAACCAGGCTCACTAATAAAGGTCAAGCCACTTGGCTGCCAGAATACCCTGCTTCAGCACAGACCAGAAAAGCATTGTGATAAGCGTATCCCCGGTATAGTCAGGGGTTAATGGGAGTCGTCCCCGTCCCCCCAGTATACGCCCAGAACCATGGACCCGGTACTTGTGGTTCGGACTGTCTCCAACCAGCCATAATGTTGTGAGAGTGAAATTATGTCTAAGTCCAGCTTTGGTACATTAGAAGCAACTCTCAAACTTAACCTAAGCGTTTTTCGAAGCTACTTTTTGGCTAACTTCTTATAGGAAGGTCTAGGAGCTCTGAAAATGAACGTGCGCGTCTTTCACTCTTCCCGAGGGACTTAGAATAATTTTGTGATATTTTTTATTAAAATGGTGTATTTGGGTATATATATAAATATATTTTATGCACTGTATATGAGCTGGCGATTTCTAAGTCTGTGGTTCCGAGAGGGGGTAACCAGGCTCACTAATAAAGGTCAAGCCACTTGGCTGCCAGAATGCCCTCCTTCAGCACAGACCACAAAAGCATTGTGATAAGCGTATCCCCGGTATAGTCAGGGGTTAATGGGAGTCGTCCCCGTCCCCCCAGTATACGCCCAGAACCATGGACCCGGTACTTGTGGTTCGGATTGTCTCCAACCAGCCATAATGTTGTGAGAGTGAAATTATGTCTAAGTCCAGCTTTGGTACATTAGAAGCAACTCTCAAACTTAACCTAAGCGTTTTTCGAAGCTACTTTTTGGCTAACTTCTTATAGGAAGGTCTAGGAGCTCTGAAAATGAACGTGCGCATCTTTCACTCTTCCCGAGGGACTTAGAAGAATTTTGTGATATTTTTTATTAAAATGGTGTATAAGGGTATATATATAAATATATTTTATGCACTGTATATGAGCTGGCGATTTCTAAGTCTGTGGTTTCGAGAGGGGGTAACCAGGCTCACTAATAAAGGTCAAGCCACTTGGCTGCCAGAATGCCCTGCTTCAGCACAGCCCAGAAAGGCATTGTGATAAGCGTATCCCCGGTATAGTCAGGAGTTAATGGGAGTCGTTCCTGTCCCCCCAGTATACGCCCAGAACCATGGACCCGGTACTTGTGGTTCGGACTGTCTCCAACCAGCCATAATGTTGTGTGAGTGAAATTATGTCTAAGTCCAGCTTTGGTACATTAGAAGCAACTCTCAAACTTAACCTAAGCGTTTTTCGAAGCTACTTTTTGGCTAACTTCTTATAGGAAGGTCTAGGAGCTCTGAAAATGAACGTGCGCATCTTTCACTCTTCCCGAGGGACTTAGAAGAATTTTGTGATATTTTTTATTAAAATGGTGTATAAGGGTATATATATAAATATATTTTATGCACTGTATATGAGCTGGCGATTTCTAAGTCTGTGGTTTCGAGAGGGGGTAACCAGGCTCACTAATAAAGGTCAAGCCACTTGGCTGCCAGAATGCCCTGCTTCAGCACAGCCCAGAAAGGCATTGTGATAAGCGTATCCCCGGTATAGTCAGGAGTTAATGGGAGTCGTTCCTGTCCCCCCAGTATACGCCCAGAACCATGGACCCGGTACTTGTGGTTCGGACTGTCTCCAACCAGCCATAATGTTGTGTGAGTGAAATTATGTCTAAGTCCAGCTTTGGTACATTAGAAGCAACTCTCAAACTTAACCTAAGCGTTTTTCGAAGCTACTTTTTGGCTAACTTCTTATAGGAAGGTCTAGGAGCTCTGAAAATGAACGTGCGCATCTTTCACTCTTCCCGAGGGACTTAGAAGAATTTTGTGATATTTTTTATTAAAATGGTGTATAAGGGTATATATATAAATATATTTTATGCACTGTATATGAGCTGGCGATTTCTAAGTCTGTGGTTTCGAGAGGGGGTAACCAGGCTCACTAATAAAGGTCAAGCCACTTGGCTGCCAGAATGCCCTGCTTCAGCACAGCCCAGAAAGGCATTGTGATAAGCGTATCCCCGGTATAGTCAGGAGTTAATGGGAGTCGTTCCTGTCCCCCCAGTATACGCCCAGAACCATGGACCCGGTACTTGTGGTTCGGACTGTCTCCAACCAGCCATAATGTTGTGTGAGTGAAATTATGTCTAAGTCCAGCTTTGATACATTAGTAGCAACTCTGAAACTTAACCTAAGCGTTTTTCGAAGCTACTTTTTGGCTAACTTCTTATAGGAAGGTCTAGGAGCTCTGAAAATGAACGTGCGCGTCTTTCACTCTTCCCGAGGGACTTAGAATAATTTTGTGATATTTTTTATTAAAATGGTGTATAAGGGTATATATATAAATATATTTTATGCACTGTATATGAGCTGGCGATTTCTAAGTCTGTGGTTCCGAGAGGGGGTAACCAGGCTCACTAATAAAAGTCAAGCCACTTGGCTGCCAGAATGCCCTGCTTCAGCACAGACCAGAAAGGCATTGTGATAAGCGTATCCCCGGTATAGTCAGGGGTTAATGGGAGTTGTTCCCGTCCCCCCAGTATACACCCAGAACCATGGACCCGGTACTTGTGGTTCGGATTGTCTCCAACCAGCCATAATGTTGTGAGAGTGAAATGATGTCTAAGTCCAGCTTTGGTACATTAGAAGCAACTCTCAAACATAACCTAAGCGTTTTTCGAAGCTACTTTTTGGCTAACTTCTTATAGGAAGGTCTAGGAGCTCTGAAAATGAACGTGCGCATCTTTCACTCTTCCCGAGGGACTTAGAAGAATTTTGTGATATTTTTTATTAAAATGGTGTATAAGGGTATATATATAAATATATTTTATGCACTGTATATGAGCTGGCGATTTCTAAGTCTGTGGTTTCGAGAGGGGGTAACCAGGCTCACTAATAAAGGTCAAGCCACTTGGCTGCCAGAATGCCCTGCTTCAGCACAGCCCAGAAAGGCATTGTGATAAGCGTATCCCCGGTATAGTCAGGAGTTAATGGGAGTCGTTCCTGTCCCCCCAGTATACGCCCAGAACCATGGACCCGGTACTTGTGGTTCGGACTGTCTCCAACCAGCCATAATGTTGTGTGAGTGAAATTATGTCTAAGTCCAGCTTTGGTACATTAGAAGCAACTCTCAAACTTAACCTAAGCGTTTTTCGAAGCTACTTTTTGGCTAACTTCTTATAGGAAGGTCTAGGAGCTCTGAAAATGAACGTGCGCATCTTTCACTCTTCCCGAGGGACTTAGAAGAATTTTGTGATATTTTTTATTAAAATGGTGTATAAGGGTATATATATAAATATATTTTATGCACTGTATATGAGCTGGCGATTTCTAAGTCTGTGGTTTCGAGAGGGGGTAACCAGGCTCACTAATAAAGGTCAAGCCACTTGGCTGCCAGAATGCCCTGCTTCAGCACAGCCCAGAAAGGCATTGTGATAAGCGTATCCCCGGTATAGTCAGGAGTTAATGGGAGTCGTTCCTGTCCCCCCAGTATACGCCCAGAACCATGGACCCGGTACTTGTGGTTCGGACTGTCTCCAACCAGCCATAATGTTGTGTGAGTGAAATTATGTCTAAGTCCAGCTTTGGTACATTAGAAGCAACTCTCAAACTTAACCTAAGCGTTTTTCGAAGCTACTTTTTGGCTAACTTCTTATAGGAAGGTCTAGGAGCTCTGAAAATGAACGTGCGCATCTTTCACTCTTCCCGAGGGACTTAGAAGAATTTTGTGATATTTTTTATTAAAATGGTGTATAAGGGTATATATATAAATATATTTTATGCACTGTATATGAGCTGGCGATTTCTAAGTCTGTGGTTTCGAGAGGGGGTAACCAGGCTCACTAATAAAGGTCAAGCCACTTGGCTGCCAGAATGCCCTGCTTCAGCACAGCCCAGAAAGGCATTGTGATAAGCGTATCCCCGGTATAGTCAGGAGTTAATGGGAGTCGTTCCTGTCCCCCCAGTATACGCCCAGAACCATGGACCCGGTACTTGTGGTTCGGACTGTCTCCAACCAGCCATAATGTTGTGTGAGTGAAATTATGTCTAAGTCCAGCTTTGATACATTAGTAGCAACTCTGAAACTTAACCTAAGCGTTTTTCGAAGCTACTTTTTGGCTAACTTCTTATAGGAAGGTCTAGGAGCTCTGAAAATGAACGTGCGCGTCTTTCACTCTTCCCGAGGGACTTAGAATAATTTTGTGATATTTTTTATTAAAATGGTGTATAAGGGTATATATATAAATATATTTTATGCACTGTATATGAGCTGGCGATTTCTAAGTCTGTGGTTCCGAGAGGGGGTAACCAGGCTCACTAATAAAAGTCAAGCCACTTGGCTGCCAGAATGCCCTGCTTCAGCACAGACCAGAAAGGCATTGTGATAAGCGTATCCCCGGTATAGTCAGGGGTTAATGGGAGTTGTTCCCGTCCCCCCAGTATACACCCAGAACCATGGACCCGGTACTTGTGGTTCGGACTGTCTCCAACCAGCCATAATGTTGTGAGAGTGAAATGATGTCTAAGTCCAGCTTTGGTACATTAGAAGCAACTCTCAAACATAACCTAAGCGTTTTTCGAAGCTACTTTTTGGCTAACTTCTTATACGAAGGTCTAGGAGCTCTGAAAATGAACGTGCGCGTCTTTCACTCTTCCCGAGGGACTTAGAAGAATTTTGTGATATTTTTTATTAAAATGGTGTATAAGGGTATATATACTGTATATAAATATATTTTATGCACTGTATATGAGCTGGCGATTTCTAAGTCTGTGGTTCCGAGAGGGGGTAACCAGGCTCACTAATAAAGGTCAAGCCACTTGGCTGCCAGAATGCCCTGCTTCAGCACAGACCAGAAAGGCATTGTGATAAGCGTATCCCCGGTATAGTCAGGAGTTAATGGGAGTCGTTCCTGTCCCCCCAGTATACGCCCAGAACCATGGACCCGGTACTTGTGGTTCGGACTGTCTCCAACCAGCCATAATGTTGTGTGAGTGAAATAATGTCTAAGTCCAGCTTTGATACATTAGAAGCAACTCTGAAACTTAACCTAAGCGTTTTTCGTAGCTACTTTTTGGCTAACTTCTTATAGGGAGGTCTAGGAGCTCTGAAAATGAACGTGCGCGTCTTTCACTCTTCCCGAGGGACTTAGAATAATTTTGTGATATTTTTTATTAAAATGGTGTATAAGGGTATATATATAAATATATTTTATGCACTGTATATGAGCTGGCGATTTCTAAGTCTGTGGTTCCGAGAGGGGGTAACCAGGCTCACTAATAAAAGTCAAGCCACTTGGCTGCCAGAATGCCCTGCTTCAGCACAGACCAGAAAGGCATTGTGATAAGCGTATCCCCGGTATAGTCAGGGGTTAATGGGAGTTGTTCCCGTCCCCCCAGTATACACCCAGAACCATGGACCCGGTACTTGTGGTTCGGACTGTCTCCAACCAGCCATAATGTTGTGAGAGTGAAATTATGTCTAAGTCCAGCTTTGGTACATTAGAAGCAACTCTCAAACTTAACCTAAGCATTTTCGAAGCTACTTTTTGGCTAACTTCTTATACGAAGGTCTAGGAGCTCTGAAAATGAACGTGCGCGTCTTTCACTCTTCCCGAGGGACTTAGAAGAATTTTGTGATATTTTTTATTAAAATGGTGTATAAGGGTATATATATAAATATATTTTATGCACTGTATATGAGCTGGCGATTTCTAAGTCTGTGGTTCCGAGAGGGGGTAACCAGGCTCACTAATAAAGGTCAAGCCACTTGACTGCCAGAATGCCCTGCTTCAGCACAGACCAGAAAGGCATTGTGATAAGCGTATCCCCGGTATAGTCAGGGGTTAATGGGAGTCGTCCCCGTCCCCCCAGTATACGCCCAGAACCATGGACCCGGTACTTGTGGTTCGGACTGTCTCCAACCAGCCATAATGTTGTGAGAGAGAAATTATGTCTAAGTCCAGCTTTGGTACACTAGAAGCAACTCTCAAACTTAACCTAAGCGTTTTTCGAAGCTACTTTTTGGCTAACTTCTTATAGGAAGGTCTAGGAGCTCTGAAAATGAACGTGCGCGTCTTTCACTCTTCCCGAGTGACTTAGAATAATTTTGTGATATTTTTTATTAAAATGGTGTATAAGGGTATATATATAAATATATTTTATGCACTGTATATGAGCTGGCGATTTCTAAGTCTGTGGTTCCGAGAGGGGGTAACCAGGCTCACTAATAAAGGTCAAGCCACTTGGCTGCCAGAATACCCTGCTTCAGCACAGACCAGAAAAGCATTGTGATAAGCGTATCCCCGGTATAGTCAGGGGTTAATGGGAGTCGTCCCCGTCCCCCCAGTATACGCCCAGAACCATGGACCCGGTACTTGTGGTTCGGACTGTCTCCAACCAGCCATAATGTTGTGAGAGTGAAATTATGTCTAAGTCCAGCTTTGGTACATTAGAAGCAACTCTCAAACTTAACCTAAGCGTTTTTCGATGCTACTTTTTGGCTAACTTCTTATAGGAAGGTCTAGGAGCTCTGAAAATGAACGTGCGCGTCTTTCACTCTTCCCGAGGGACTTAGAATAATTTTGTGATATTTTTTATTAAAATGGTGTATTTGGGTATATATATAAATATATTTTATGCACTGTATATGAGCTGGCGATTTCTAAGTCTGTGGTTCCGAGAGGGGGTAACCAGGCTCACTAATAAAGGTCAAGCCACTTGGCTGCCAGAATGCCCTCCTTCAGCACAGACCACAAAAGCATTGTGATAAGCGTATCCCCGGTATAGTCAGGGGTTAATGGGAGTCGTCCCCGTCCCCCCAGGATACGCCCAGAACCATGGACCCGGTACTTGTGGTTCGGACTGTCTCCAACCAGCCATAATGTTGTGAGAGTGAAATGATGTCTAAGTCCAGCTTTGGTACATTAGAAGCAACTCTCAAACATAACCTAAGCGTTTTTCGAAGCTACTTTTTGGCTAACTTCTTATACGAAGGTCTAGGAGCTCTGAAAATGAACGTGCGCGTCTTTCACTCTTCCCGAGGGACTTAGAAGAATTTTGTGATATTTTTTATTAAAATGGTGTATAAGGGTATATATATATAAATATATTTTATGCACTGTATATGAGCTGGCGATTTCTAAGTCTGTGGTTCCGAGAGGGGGTAACCAGGCTCACTAATAAAGGTCAAGCCACTTGGCTGCCAGAATGCCCTGCTTCAGCACAGACCAGAAAGGCATTGTGATAAGCGTATCCCCGGTATAGTCAGGGGTTAATGGGAGTCGTCCCCGTCCCCCCAGTATACGCCCAGAACCATGGACCCGGTACTTGTGGTTCGGATTGTCTCCAACCAGCCATAATGTTGTGTGAGTGAAATTATGTCTAAGTCCAGCTTTGATACATTAGAAGCAACTCTGAAACTTAACCTAAGCGTTTTTCGAAGCTACTTTTTGGCTAACTTCTTATAGGAAGGTCTAGGAGCTCTGAAAATGAACGTGCGCGTCTTTCACTCTTCCCGAGGGACTTAGAAGAATTTTGTGATATTTTTTATTAAAATGGTGTATAAGGGTATATATATATAAATATATTTTATGCACTGTATATGAGCTGGCGATTTCTAAGTCTGTGGTTCCGAGAGGGGGTAACCAGGCTCACTAATAAAGGTCAAGCCACTTGGCTGCCAGAATGCCCTGCTTCAGCACAGACCAGAAAGGCATTGTGATAAGCGTATCCCCGGTATAGTCAGGGGTTAATGGGAGTCGTCCCCGTCCCCCCAGTATACGCCCAGAACCATGGACCCGGTACTTGTGGTTCGGATTGTCTCCAACCAGCCATAATGTTGTGAGAGTGAAATTATGTCTAAGTCCAGCTTTGGTACATTAGAAGCAACTCTCAAACTTAACCTAAGCGTTTTTCGAAGCTACTTTTTGGCTAACTTCTTATAGGAAGGTCTAGGAGCTCTGAAAATGAACGTGCGCATCTTTCACTCTTCCCGAGGGACTTAGAAGAATTTTGTGATATTTTTTATTAAAATGGTGTATAAGGGTATATATATAAATATATTTTATGCACTGTATATGAGCTGGCGATTTCTAAGTCTGTGGTTTCGAGAGGGGGTAACCAGGCTCACTAATAAAGGTCAAGCCACTTGGCTGCCAGAATGCCCTGCTTCAGCACAGACCAGAAAGGCATTGTGATAAGCGTATCCCCGGTATAGTCAGGAGTTAATGGGAGTCGTTCCTGTCCCCCCAGTATACGCCCAGAACCATGGACCCGGTACTTGTGGTTCGGACTGTCTCCAACCAGCCATAATGTTGTGTGAGTGAAATTATGTCTAAGTCCAGCTTTGATACATTAGAAGCAACTCTGAAACTTAACCTAAGCGTTTTTCGAAGCTACTTTTTGGCTAACTTCTTATAGGAAGGTCTAGGAGCTCTGAAAATGAACGTGCGCGTCTTTCACTCTTCCCGAGGGACTTAGAATAATTTTGTGATATTTTTTATTAAAATGGTGTATAAGGGTATATATATAAATATATTTTATGCACTGTATATGAGCTGGCGATTTCTAAGTCTGTGGTTCCGAGAGGGGGTAACCAGGCTCACTAATAAAAGTCAAGCCACTTGGCTGCCAGAATGCCCTGCTTCAGCACAGACCAGAAAGGCATTGTGATAAGCGTATCCCCGGTATAGTCAGGGGTTAATGGGAGTCGTCCCCGTCCCCCCAGTATACGCCCAGAACCATGGACCCGGTACTTGTGGTTCGGATTGTCTCCAACCAGCCATAATGTTGTGAGAGTGAAATTATGTCTAAGTCCAGCTTTGGTACATTAGAAGCAACTCTGAAACTTAACCTAAGCGTTTTTCGAAGCTACTTTTTGGCTAACTTCTTATAGGAAGGTCTAGGAGCTCTGAAAATGAACGTGCGCATCTTTCACTCTTCCCGAGGGACTTAGAAGAATTTTGTGATATTTTTTATTAAAATGGTGTATAAGGGTATATATATAAATATATTTTATGCACTGTATATGAGCTGGCGATTTCTAAGTCTGTGGTTTCGAGAGGGGGTAACCAGGCTCACTAATAAAGGTCAAGCCACTTGGCTGCCAGAATGCCCTGCTTCAGCACAGACCAGAAAGGCATTGTGATAAGCGTATCCCCGGTATAGTCAGGAGTTAATGGGAGTCGTTCCTGTCCCCCCAGTATACGCCCAGAACCATGGACCCGGTACTTGTGGTTAGGACTGTCTCCAACCAGCCATAATGTTGTGTGAGTGAAATAATGTCTAAGTCCAGCTTTGATACATTAGAAGCAACTCTGAAACTTAACCTAAGCGTTTTTCGAAGCTACTTTTTGGCTAACTTCTTATAGGAAGGTCTAGGAGCTCTGAAAATGAACGTGCGCGTCTTTCACTCTTCCCGAGGGACTTAGAATAATTTTGTGATATTTTTTATTAAAATGGTGTATAAGGGTATATATATAAATATATTTTATGCACTGTATATGAGCTGGCGATTTCTAAGTCTGTGGTTCCGAGAGGGGGTAACCAGGCTCACTAATAAAGGTCAAGCCACTTGACTGCCAGAATGCCCTGCTTCAGCACAGACCAGAAAGGCATTGTGATAAGCGTATCCCCGGTATAGTCAGGGGTTAATGGGAGTCGTCCCCATCCCCCCAGTATACGCCCAGAACCATGGACCCGGTACTTGTGGTTCGGACTGTCTCCAACCAGCCATAATGTTGTGAGAGAGAAATTATGTCTAAGTCCAGCTTTGGTACACTAGAAGCAACTCTCAAACTTAACCTAAGCGTTTTTCGAAGCTACTTTTTGGCTAACTTCTTATAGGAAGGTCTAGGAGCTCTGAAAATGAACGTGCGCGTCTTTCACTCTTCCCGAGGGACTTAGAATAATTTTGTGATATTTTTTATTAAAATGGTGTATTTGGGTATATATATAAATATATTTTATGCACTGTATATGAGCTGGCGATTTCTAAGTCTGTGGTTCCGAGAGGGGGTAACCAGGCTCACTAATAAAGGTCAAGCCACTTGGCTGCCAGAATGCCCTGCTTCAGCACAGACCACAAAAGCATTGTGATAAGCGTATCCCCGGTATAGTCAGAGGTTAATGGGAGTCGTCCCCGTCCCCCCAGGATACGCCCAGAACCATGGACCCGGTACTTGTGGTTCGGACTGTCTCCAACCAGCCATAATGTTGTGAGAGTGAAATGATGTCTAAGTCCAGCTTTGGTACATTAGAAGCAACTCTCAAACATAACCTAAGCGTTTTTCGAAGCTACTTTTTGGCTAACTTCTTATACGAAGGTCTAGGAGCTCTGAAAATGAACGTGCGCGTCTTTCACTCTTCCCGAGGGACTTAGAATAATTTTGTGATATTTTTTATTAAAATGGTGTATAAGGGTATATATATAAATATATTTTATGCACTGTATATGAGCTGGCGATTTCTAAGTCTGTGGTTCCGAGAGGGGGTAACCAGGCTCACTAATAAAAGTCAAGCCACTTGGCTGCCAGAATGCCCTGCTTCAGCACAGACCAGAAAGGCATTGTGATAAGCGTATCCCCGGTATAGTCAGGGGTTAATGGGAGTCGTCCCCGTCCCCCCAGTATACGCCCAGAACCATGGACCCGGTACTTGTGGTTCGGACTGTCTCCAACCAGCCATAATGTTGTGAGAGTGAAATTATGTCTAAGTCCAGCTTTGGTACATTAGAAGCAACTCTGAAACTTAACCTAAGCGTTTTTCGAAGCTACTTTTTGGCTAACTTCTTATAGGAAGGTCTAGGAGCTCTGAAAATGAACGTGCGCGTCTTTCACTCTTCCCGAGGGACTTAGAATAATTTTGTGATATTTTTTATTAAAATGGTGTATTTGGGTATATATATAAATATATTTTATGCACTGTATATGAGCTGGCGATTTCTAAGTCTGTGGTTCCGAGAGGGGGTAACCAGGCTCACTAATAAAGGTCAAGCCACTTGGCTGCCAGAATGCCCTCCTTCAGCACAGACCACAAAAGCATTGTGATAAGCGTATCCCCGGTATAGTCAGGGGTTAATGGGAGTCGTCCCCGTCCCCCCAGGATACGCCCAGAACCATGGACCCGGTACTTGTGGTTCGGACTGTCTCCAACCAGCCATAATGTTGTGAGAGTGAAATGATGTCTAAGTCCAGCTTTGGTACATTAGAAGCAACTCTCAAACATAACCTAAGCGTTTTTCCAAGCTACTTTTTGGCTAACTTCTTATACGAAGGTCTAGGAGCTCTGAAAATGAACGTGCGCGTCTTTCACTCTTCCCGAGGGACTTAGAAGAATTTTGTGATATTTTTTATTAAAATGGTGTATAAGGGTATATATATATAAATATATTTTATGCACTGTATATGAGCTGGCGATTTCTAAGTCTGTGGTTCCGAGAGGGGGTAACCAGGCTCACTAATAAAGGTCAAGCCACTTGGCTGCCAGAATGCCCTGCTTCAGCACAGACCAGAAAGGCATTGTGATAAGCGTATCCCCGGTATAGTCAGGGGTTAATGGGAGTCGTCCCCGTCCCCCCAGTATACGCCCAGAACCATGGACCCGGTACTTGTGGTTCGGATTGTCTCCAACCAGCCATAATGTTGTGTGAGTGAAATTATGTCTAAGTCCAGCTTTGATACATTAGAAGCAACTCTGAAACTTAACCTAAGCGTTTTTCGAAGCTACTTTTTGGCTAACTTCTTATAGGAAGGTCTAGGAGCTCTGAAAATGAACGTGCGCGTCTTTCACTCTTCCCGAGGGACTTAGAAGAATTTTGTGATATTTTTTATTAAAATGGTGTATAAGGGTATATATATATAAATATATTTTATGCACTGTATATGAGCTGGCGATTTCTAAGTCTGTGGTTCCGAGAGGGGGTAACCAGGCTCACTAATAAAGGTCAAGCCACTTGGCTGCCAGAATGCCCTGCTTCAGCACAGACCACAAAAGCATTGTGATAAGCGTATCCCCGGTATAGTCAGGGGTTAATGGGAGTCGTCCCCGTCCCCCAGGATACGCCCAGAACCATGGACCCGGTACTTGTGGTTCGGACTGTCTCCAACCAGCCATAATGTTGTGAGAGTGAAATGATGTCTAAGTCCAGCTTTGGTACATTAGAAGCAACTCTCAAACATAACCTAAGCGTTTTTCGAAGCTACTTTTTGGCTAACTTCTTATACGAAGGTCTAGGAGCTCTGAAAATGAACGTGCGCGTCTTTCACTCTTCCCGAGGGACTTAGAAGAATTTTGTGATATTTTTTATTAAAATGGTGTATAAGGGTATATATATATAAATATATTTTATGCACTGTATATGAGCTGGCGATTTCTAAGTCTGTGGTTCCGAGAGGGGGTAACCAGGCTCACTAATAAAGGTCAAGCCACTTGGCTGCCAGAATGCCCTGCTTCAGCACAGACCAGAAAGGCATTGTGATAAGCGTATCCCCGGTATAGTCAGGGGTTAATGGGAGTCGTCCCCGTCCCCCCAGTATACGCCCAGAACCATGGACCCGGTACTTGTGGTTCGGATTGTCTCCAACCAGCCATAATGTTGTGAGAGTGAAATTATGTCTAAGTCCAGCTTTGGTACATTAGAAGCAACTCTCAAACTTAACCTAAGCGTTTTTCGAAGCTACTTTTTGGCTAACTTCTTATAGGAAGGTCTAGGAGCTCTAAAAATGAACGTGCGCATCTTTCACTCTTCCCGAGGGACTTAGAAGAATTTTGTGATATTTTTTATTAAAATGGTGTATAAGGGTATATATATAAATATATTTTATGCACTGTATATGAGCTGGCGATTTCTAAGTCTGTGGTTTCGAGAGGGGGTAACCAGGCTCACTAATAAAGGTCAAGCCACTTGGCTGCCAGAATGCCCTGCTTCAGCACAGACCAGAAAGGCATTGTGATAAGCGTATCCCCGGTATAGTCAGGAGTTAATGGGAGTCGTTCCTGTCCCCCCAGTATACGCCCAGAACCATGGACCCGGTACTTGTGGTTCGGACTGTCTCCAACCAGCCATAATGTTGTGTGAGTGAAATTATGTCTAAGTCCAGCTTTGATACATTAGAAGCAACTCTGAAACTTAACCTAAGCGTTTTTCGAAGCTACTTTTTGGCTAACTTCTTATAGGAAGGTCTAGGAGCTCTGAAAATGAACGTGCGCGTCTTTTACTCTTCCCGAGGGACTTAGAATAATTTTGTGATATTTTTTATTAAAATGGTGTATAAGGGTATATATATAAATATATTTTATGCACTGTATATGAGCTGGCGATTTCTAAGTCTGTGGTTCCGAGAGGGGGTAACCAGGCTCACTAATAAAAGTCAAGCCACTTGGCTGCCAGAATGCCCTGCTTCAGCACAGACCAGAAAGGCATTGTGATAAGCGTATCCCCGGTATAGTCAGGGGTTAATGGGAGTTGTTCCCGTCCCCCCAGTATACGCCCAGAACCATGGACCCGGTACTTGTGGTTCGGACTGTCTCCAACCAGCCATAATGTTGTGAGAGTGAAATTATGTCTAAGTCCAGCTTTGGTACATTAGAAGCAACTCTCAAACTTAACCTAAGCGTTTTTCGAAGCTACTTTTTGGCTAACTTCTTATAGGAAGGTCTAGGAGCTCTGAAAATGAACGTGCGCGTCTTTCACTCTTCCCGAGGGACTTAGAAGAATTTTGTGATATTTTTTATTAAAATGGTGTATAAGGGTATATATATAAATATATTTTATGCACTGTATATGAGCTGGCGATTTCTAAGTCTGTGGTTCCGAGAGGGGGTAACCAGGCTCACTAATAAAGGTCAAGCCACTTGGCTGCCAGAATGCCCTCCTTCAGCACAGACCACAAAAGCATTGTGATAAGCGTATCCCCGGTATAGTCAGGGGTTAATGGGAGTCGTCCCCGTCCCCCCAGGATACGCCCAGAACCATGGACCCGGTACTTGTGGTTCGGACTGTCTCCAACCAGCCATAATGTTGTGAGAGTGAAATGATGTCTAAGTCCAGCTTTGGTACATTAGAAGCAACTCTCAAACATAACCTAAGCGTTTTTCGAAGCTACTTTTTGGCTAACTTCTTATACGAAGGTCCAGGAGCTCTGAAAATGAACGTGCGCGTCTTTCACTCTTCCCGAGGGACTTAGAAGAATTTTGTGATATTTTTTATTAAAATGGTGTATAAGGGTATATATATATAAATATATTTTATGCACTGTATATGAGCTGGCGATTTCTAAGTCTGTGGTTCCGAGAGGGGGTAACCAGGCTCACTAATAAAGGTCAAGCCACTTGGCTGCCAGAATGCCCTGCTTCAGCACAGACCAGAAAGGCATTGTGATAAGCGTATCCCCGGTATAGTCAGGGGTTAATGGGAGTCGTCCCCGTCCCCCCAGTATACGCCCAGAACCATGGACCCGGTACTTGTGGTTCGGATTGTCTCCAACCAGCCATAATGTTGTGTGAGTGAAATGATGTCTAAGTCCAGCTTTGATACATTAGAAGCAACTCTGAAACTTAACCTAAGCGTTTTTCGAAGCTACTTTTTGGCTAACTTCTTATAGGAAGGTCTAGGAGCTCTGAAAATGAACGTGCGCGTCTTTCACTCTTCCCGAGGGACTTAGAAGAATTTTGTGATATTTTTTATTAAAATGGTGTATAAGGGTATATATATATAAATATATTTTATGCACTGTATATGAGCTGGCGATTTCTAAGTCTGTGGTTCCGAGAGGGGGTAACCAGGCTCACTAATAAAGGTCAAGCCACTTGGCTGCCAGAATGCCCTGCTTCAGCACAGACCAGAAAGGCATTGTGATAAGCGTATCCCCGGTATAGTCAGGGGTTAATGGGAGTCGTTCCCGTCCCCCCAGTTAACGCCCAGAACTATGGACCCGGTACTTGTGGTTCGGACTGTCTCCAACCAGCAATAATGTTGTGAGAGTGAAATTATGTCTAAGTCCAGCTTTGGTACATTAGAAGCAACTCTCAAACTTAACCTAAGCGTTTTTCGAAGCTACTTTTTGGCTAACTTCTTATAGGAAGGTCTAGGAGCTCTGAAAATGAACGTGCGCATCTTTCACTCTTCCCGAGGGACTTAGAAGAATTTTGTGATATTTTTTATTAAAATGGTGTATAAGGGTATATATATAAATATATTTTATGCACTGTATATGAGCTGGCGATTTCTAAGTCTGTGGTTTCGAGAGGGGGTAACCAGGCTCACTAATAAAGGTCAAGCCACTTGGCTGCCAGAATGCCCTGCTTCAGCACAGACCAGAAAGGCATTGTGATAAGCGTATCCCCGGTATAGTCAGGAGTTAATGGGAGTCGTTCCTGTCCCCCCAGTATACGCCCAGAACCATGGACCCGGTACTTGTGGTTCGGACTGTCTCCAACCAGCCATAATGTTGTGTGAGTGAAATAATGTCTAAGTCCAGCTTTGATACATTAGAAGCAACTCTGAAACTTAACCTAAGCGTTTTTCGAAGCTACTTTTTGGCTAACTTCTTATAGGAAGGTCTAGGAGCTCTGAAAATGAACGTGCGCGTCTTTCACTCTTCCCGAGGGACTTAGAATAATTTTGTGATATTTTTTATTAAAATGGTGTATAAGGGTATATATATAAATATATTTTATGCACTGTATATGAGCTGGCGATTTCTAAGTCTGTGGTTCCGAGAGGGGGTAACCAGGCTCACTAATAAAAGTCAAGCCACTTGGCTGCCAGAATGCCCTGCTCCAGCACAGACCAGAAAGGCATTGTGATAAGCGTATCCCCGGTATAGTCAGGGGTTAATGGGAGTTGTTCCCGTCCCCGAAGTATACACCCAGAACCATGGACCCGGTACTTGTGGTTCGGACTGTCTCCAACCAGCCATAATGTTGTGAGAGTGAAATGATGTCTAAGTCCAGCTTTGGTACATTAGAAGCAACTCTCAAACTTAACCTAAGCATTTTCGAAGCTACTTTTTGGCTAACTTCTTATACGAAGGTCTAGGAGCTCTGAAAATGAACGTGCGCGTCTTTCACTCTTCCCGTGGGACTTAGAAGAATTTTGTGATATTTTTTATTAAAATGGTGTATAAGGGTATATATATAAATATATTTTATGCACTGTATATGAGCTGGCGATTTCTAAGTCTGTGGTTCCGAGAGGGGGTAACCAGGCTCACTAATAAAGGTCAAGCCACTTGACTGCCAGAATGCCCTGCTTCAGCACAGACCAGAAAGGCATTGTGATAAGCGTATCCCCGGTATAGTCAGGGGTTAATGGGAGTCGTCCCCGTCCCCCCAGTATACGCCCAGAACCATGGACCCGGTACTTGTGGTTCGGACTGTCTCCAACCAGCCATAATGTTGTGAGAGTGAAATTATGTCTAAGTCCAGCTTTGGTACATTAGAAGCAACTCTCAAACTTAACCTAAGCGTTTTTCGAAGCTACTTTTTGGCTAACTTCTTATAGGAAGGTCTAGGAGCTCTGAAAATGAACGTGCGCGTCTTTCACTCTTCCCGAGGGACTTAGAATTATTTTGTGATATTTTTTATTAAAATGGTGTATAAGGGTATATATATAAATATATTTTATGCACTGTATATGAGCTGGCGATTTCTAAGTCTGTGGTTCCGAGAGGGGGTAACCAGGCTCACTAATAAAGGTCAAGCCACTTGGCTGCCAGAATACCCTGCTTCAGCACAGACCACAAAAGCATTGTGATAAGCGTATCCCCGGTATAGTCAGGGGTTAATGGGAGTCGTCCCCGTCCCCCCAGGATACGCCCAGAACCATGGACCCGGTACTTGTGGTTCGGACTGTCTCCAACCAGCCATAATGTTGTGAGAGTGAAATGATGTCTAAGTCCAGCTTTGGTACATTAGAAGCAACTCTCAAACATAACCTAAGCGTTTTTCGAAGCTACTTTTTGGCTAACTTCTTATACGAAGGTCTAGGAGCTCTGAAAATGAACGTGCGCGTCTTTCACTCTTCCCGAGGGACTTAGAATAATTTTGTGATATTTTTTATTAAAATGGTGTATAAGGGTATATATATAAATATATTTTATGCACTGTATATGAGCTGGCGATTTCTAAGTCTGTGGTTCCGAGAGGGGGTAACCAGGCTCACTAATAAAAGTCAAGCCACTTGGCTGCCAGAATGCCCTGCTTCAGCACAGACCAGAAAGGCATTGTGATAAGCGTATCCCCGGTATAGTCAGGGGTTAATGGGAGTTGTTCCCGTCCCCCCAGTATACGCCCAGAACCATGGACCCGGTACTTGTGGTTCGGACTGTCTCCAACCAGCCATAATGTTGTGAGAGTGAAATTATGTCTAAGTCCAGCTTTGGTACATTAGAAGCAACTCTCAAACTTAACCTAAGCGTTTTTCGAAGCTACTTTTTGGCTAACTTCTTATAGGAAGGTCTAGGAGCTCTGAAAATGAACGTGCGCGTCTTTCACTCTTCCCGAGGGACTTAGAAGAATTTTGTGATATTTTTTATTAAAATGGTGTATTTGGGTATATATATAAATATATTTTATGCACTGTATATGAGCTGGCGATTTCTAAGTCTGTGGTTCCGAGAGGGGGTAACCAGGCTCACTAATAAAGGTCAAGCCACTTGGCTGCCAGAATGCCCTCCTTCAGCACAGACCACAAAAGCATTGTGATAAGCGTATCCCCGGTATAGTCAGGGGTTAATGGGAGTCGTCCCCGTCCCCCCAGGATACGCCCAGAACCATGGACCCGGTACTTGTGGTTCGGACTGTCTCCAACCAGCCATAATGTTGTGAGAGTGAAATGATGTCTAAGTCCAGCTTTGGTACATTAGAAGCAACTCTCAAACATAACCTAAGCGTTTTTCGAAGCTACTTTTTGGCTAACTTCTTATACGAAGGTCTAGGAGCTCTGAAAATGAACGTGCGCGTCTTTCACTCTTCCCGAGGGACTTAGAAGAATTTTGTGATATTTTTTATTAAAATGGTGTATAAGGGTATATATATATAAATATATTTTATGCACTGTATATGAGCTGGCGATTTCTAAGTCTGTGGTTCCGAGAGGGGGTAACCAGGCTCACTAATAAAGGTCAAGCCACTTGGCTGCCAGAATGCCCTGCTTCAGCACAGACCAGAAAGGCATTGTGATAAGCGTATCCCCGGTATAGTCAGGGGTTAATGGGAGTCGTCCCCGTCCCCCCAGTATACGCCCAGAACCATGGACCCGGTACTTGTGGTTCGGATTGTCTCCAACCAGCCATAATGTTGTGTGAGTGAAATGATGTCTAAGTCCAGCTTTGATACATTAGAAGCAACTCTGAAACTTAACCTAAGCGTTTTTCGAAGCTACTTTTTGGCTAACTTCTTATAGGAAGGTCTAGGAGCTCTGAAAATGAACGTGCGCGTCTTTCACTCTTCCCGAGGGACTTAGAAGAATTTTGTGATATTTTTTATTAAAATGGTGTATAAGGGTATATATATATAAATATATTTTATGCACTGTATATGAGCTGGCGATTTCTAAGTCTGTGGTTCCGAGAGGGGGTAACCAGGCTCACTAATAAAGGTCAAGCCACTTGGCTGCCAGAATGCCCTGCTTCAGCACAGACCAGAAAGGCATTGTGATAAGCGTATCCCCGGTATAGTCAGGGGTTAATGGGAGTCGTCCCCGTCCCCCCAGTATACGCCCAGAACCATGGACCCGGTACTTGTGGTTCGGATTGTCTCCAACCAGCCATAATGTTGTGAGAGTGAAATTATGTCTAAGTCCAGCTTTGGTACATTAGAAGCAACTCTCAAACTTAACCTAAGCGTTTTTCGAAGCTACTTTTTGGCTAACTTCTTATAGGAAGGTCTAGGAGCTCTGAAAATGAACGTGCGCATCTTTCACTCTTCCCGAGGGACTTAGAAGAATTTTGTGATATTTTTTATTAAAATGGTGTATAAGGGTATATATATAAATATATTTTATGCACTGTATATGAGCTGGCGATTTCTAAGTCTGTGGTTTCGAGAGGGGGTAACCAGGCTCACTAATAAAGGTCAAGCCACTTGGCTGCCAGAATGCCCTGCTTCAGCACAGACCAGAAAGGCATTGTGATAAGCGTATCCCCGGTATAGTCAGGAGTTAATGGGAGTCGTTCCTGTCCCCCCAGTATACGCCCAGAACCATGGACCCGGTACTTGTGGTTCGGACTGTCTCCAACCAGCCATAATGTTGTGTGAGTGAAATAATGTCTAAGTCCAGCTTTGATACATTAGAAGCAACTCTGAAACTTAACCTAAGCGTTTTTCGAAGCTACTTTTTGGCTAACTTCTTATAGGAAGGTCTAGGAGCTCTGAAAATGAACGTGCGCGTCTTTCACTCTTCCCGAGGGACTTAGAATAATTTTGTGATATTTTTTATTAAAATGGTGTATAAGGGTATATATATAAATATATTTTATGCACTGTATATGAGCTGGCGATTTCTAAGTCTGTGGTTCCGAGAGGGGGTAACCAGGCTCACTAATAAAAGTCAAGCCACTTGGCTGCCAGAATGCCCTGCTCCAGCACAGACCAGAAAGGCATTGTGATAAGCGTATCCCCGGTATAGTCAGGGGTTAATGGGAGTTGTTCCCGTCCCCGAAGTATACACCCAGAACCATGGACCCGGTACTTGTGGTTCGGACTGTCTCCAACCAGCCATAATGTTGTGAGAGTGAAATGATGTCTAAGTCCAGCTTTGGTACATTAGAAGCAACTCTCAAACTTAACCTAAGCATTTTCGAAGCTACTTTTTGGCTAACTTCTTATACGAAGGTCTAGGAGCTCTGAAAATGAACGTGCGCGTCTTTCACTCTTCCCGTGGGACTTAGAAGAATTTTGAGATATTTTTTATTAAAATGGTGTATAAGGGTATATATATAAATATATTTTATGCACTGTATATGAGCTGGCGATTTCTAAGTCTGTGGTTCCGAGAGGGGGTAACCAGGCTCACTAATAAAGGTCAAGCCACTTGACTGCCAGAATGCCCTGCTTCAGCACAGACCAGAAAGGCATTGTGATAAGCGTATCCCCGGTATAGTCAGGGGTTAATGGGAGTCGTCCCCGTCCCCCCAGTATACGCCCAGAACCATGGACCCGGTACTTGTGGTTCGGACTGTCTCCAACCAGCCATAATGTTGTGAGAGTGAAATGATGTCTAAGTCCAGCTTTGGTACATTAGAAGCAACTCTCAAACTTAACCTAAGCGTTTTTCGAAGCTACTTTTTGGCTAACTTCTTATAGGAAGGTCTAGGAGCTCTGAAAATGAACGTGCGCGTCTTTCACTCTTCCCGAGGGACTTAGAATTATTTTGTGATATTTTTTATTAAAATGGTGTATAAGGGTATATATATAAATATATTTTATGCACTGTATATGAGCTGGCGATTTCTAAGTCTGTGGTTCCGAGAGGGGGTAACCAGGCTCACTAATAAAGGTCAAGCCACTTGGCTGCCAGAATACCCTGCTTCAGCACAGACCACAAAAGCATTGTGATAAGCGTATCCCCGGTATAGTCAGGGGTTAATGGGAGTCGTCCCCGTCCCCCCAGGATACGCCCAGAACCATGGACCCGGTACTTGTGGTTCGGACTGTCTCCAACCAGCCATAATGTTGTGAGAGTGAAATGATGTCTAAGTCCAGCTTTGGTACATTAGAAGCAACTCTCAAACATAACCTAAGCGTTTTTCGAAGCTACTTTTTGGCTAACTTCTTATACGAAGGTCTAGGAGCTCTGAAAATGAACGTGCGCGTCTTTCACTCTTCCCGAGGGACTTAGAATAATTTTGTGATATTTTTTATTAAAATGGTGTATAAGGGTATATATATAAATATATTTTATGCACTGTATATGAGCTGGCGATTTCTAAGTCTGTGGTTTCGAGAGGGGGTAACCAGGCTCACTAATAAAAGTCAAGCCACTTGGCTGCCAGAATGCCCTGCTTCAGCACAGACCAGAAAGGCATTGTGATAAGCGTATCCCCGGTATAGTCAGGGGTTAATGGGAGTTGTTCCCGTCCCCCCAGTATACACCCAGAACCATGGACCCGGTACTTGTGGTTCGGACTGTCTCCAACCAGCCATAATGTTGTGAGAGTGAAATGATGTCTAAGTCCAGCTTTGGTACATTAGAAGCAACTCTCAAACATAACCTAAGCGTTTTTCGAAGCTACTTTTTGGCTAACTTCTTATACGAAGGTCTAGGAGCTCTGAAAATGAACGTGCGCGTCTTTCACTCTTCCCGAGGGACTTAGAAGAATTTTGTGATATTTTTTATTAAAATGGTGTATAAGGGTATATATATATAAATATATTTTATGCACTGTATATGAGCTGGCGATTTCTAAGTCTGTGGTTCCGAGAGGGGGTAACCAGGCTCACTAATAAAGGTCAAGCCACTTGGCTGCCAGAATACCCTGCTTCAGCACAGACCACAAAAGCATTGTGATAAGCGTATCCCCGGTATAGTCAGGGGTTAATGGGAGTCGTCCCCGTCCCCCCATGATACGCCCAGAACCATGGACCCGGTACTTGTGGTTCGGACTGTCTCCAACCAGCCATAATGTTGTGAGAGTGAAATGATGTCTAAGTCCAGCTTTGGTACATTAGAAGCAACTCTCAAACATAACCTAAGCGTTTTTCGAAGCTACTTTTTGGCTAACTTCTTATACGAAGGTCTAGGAGCTCTGAAAATGAACGTGCGCGTCTTTCACTCTTCCCGAGGGACTTAGAATAATTTTGTGATATTTTTTATTAAAATGGTGTATAAGGGTATATATATAAATATATTTTATGCACTGTATATGAGCTGGCGATTTCTAAGTCTGTGGTTTCGAGAGGGGGTAACCAGGCTCACTAATAAAAGTCAAGCCACTTGGCTGCCAGAATGCCCTGCTTCAGCACAGACCAGAAAGGCATTGTGATAAGCGTATCCCCGGTATAGTCAGGGGTTAATGGGAGTTGTTCCCGTCCCCCCAGTATACACCCAGAACCATGGACCCGGTACGTGTGGTTCGGACTGTCTCCAACCAGCCATAATGTTGTGAGAGTGAAATGATGTCTAAGTCCAGCTTTGGTACATTAGAAGCAACTCTCAAACATAACCTAAGCGTTTTTCGAAGCTACTTTTTGGCTAACTTCTTATACGAAGGTCTAGGAGCTCTGAAAATGAACGTGCGCGTCTTTCACTCTTCCCGAGGGACTTAGAAGAATTTTGTGATATTTTTTATTAAAATGGTGTATAAGGGTATATATATATAAATATATTTTATGCACTGTATATGAGCTGGCGATTTCTAAGTCTGTGGTTCCGAGAGGGGGTAACCAGGCTCACTAATAAAGGTCAAGCCACTTGGCTGCCAGAATGCCCTGCTTCAGCACAGACCAGAAAGGCATTGTGATAAGCGTATCCCCGGTATAGTCAGGGGTTAATGGGAGTCGTCCCCGTCCCCCCAGTATATGCCCAGAACCATGGACCCGGTACTTGTGGTTCGGATTGTCTCCAACCAGCCATAATGTTGTGAGAGTGAAATTATGTCTAAGTCCAGCTTTGGTACATTAGAAGCAACTCTCAAACTTAACCTAAGCGTTTTTCGAAGCTACTTTTTGGCTAACTTCTTATAGGAAGGTCTAGGAGCTCTGAAAATGAACGTGCGCATCTTTCACTCTTCCCGAGGGACTTAGAAGAATTTTGTGATATTTTTTATTAAAATGGTGTATAAGGGTATATATATAAATATATTTTATGCACTGTATATGAGCTGGCGATTTCTAAGTCTGTGGTTTCGAGAGGGGGTAACCAGGCTCACTAATAAAGGTCAAGCCACTTGGCTGCCAGAATGCCCTGCTTCAGCACAGACCAGAAAGGCATTGTGATAAGCGTATCCCCGGTATAGTCAGGAGTTAATGGGAGTCGTTCCTGTCCCCCCAGTATACGCCCAGAACCATGGACCCGGTACTTGTGGTTCGGACTGTCTCCAACCAGCCATAATGTTGTGTGAGTGAAATAATGTCTAAGTCCAGCTTTGATACATTAGAAGCAACTCTGAAACTTAACCTAAGCGTTTTTCGAAGCTACTTTTTGGCTAACTTCTTATAGGAAGGTCTAGGAGCTCTGAAAATGAACGTGCGCGTCTTTCACTCTTCCCGAGGGACTTAGAATAATTTTGTGATATTTTTTATTAAAATGGTGTATAAGGGTATATATATAAATATATTTTATGCACTGTATATGAGCTGGCGATTTCTAAGTCTGTGGTTCCGAGAGGGGGTAACCAGGCTCACTAATAAAGGTCAAGCCACTTGACTGCCAGAATGCCCTGCTTCAGCACAGACCAGAAAGGCATTGTGATAAGCGTATCCCCGGTATAGTCAGGGGTTAATGGGAGTCGTCCCCGTCCCCCCAGGATACGCCCAGAACCATGGACCCGGTACTTGTGGTTCGGACTGTCTCCAACCAGCCATAATGTTGTGAGAGTGAAATGATGTCTAAGTCCAGCTTTGGTACATTAGAAGCAACTCTCAAACATAACCTAAGCGTTTTTCGAAGCTACTTTTTGGCTAACTTCTTATACGAAGGTCTAGGAGCTCTGAAAATGAACGTGCGCGTCTTTCACTCTTCCCGAGGGACTTAGAATAATTTTGTGATATTTTTTATTAAAATGGTGTATAAGGGTATATATATAAATATATTTTATGCACTGTATATGAGCTGGCGATTTCTAAGTCTGTGGTTTCGAGAGGGGGTAACCAGGCTCACTAATAAAAGTCAAGCCACTTGGCTGCCAGAATGCCCTGCTTCAGCACAGACCAGAAAGGCATTGTGATAAGCGTATCCCCGGTATAGTCAGGGGTTAATGGGAGTTGTTCCCGTCCCCCCAGTATACACCCAGAACCATGGACCCGGTACTTGTGGTTCGGACTGTCTCCAACCAGCCATAATGTTGTGAGAGTGAAATGATGTCTAAGTCCAGCTTTGGTACATTAGAAGCAACTCTCAAACATAACCTAAGCGTTTTTCGAAGCTACTTTTTGGCTAACTTCTTATACGAAGGTCTAGGAGCTCTGAAAATGAACGTGCGCGTCTTTCACTCTTCCCGAGGGACTTAGAAGAATTTTGTGATATTTTTTATTAAAATGGTGTATAAGGGTATATATATATAAATATATTTTATGCACTGTATATGAGCTGGCGATTTCTAAGTCTGTGGTTCCGAGAGGGGGTAACCAGGCTCACTAATAAAGGTCAAGCCACTTGGCTGCCAGAATGCCCTGCTTCAGCACAGACCAGAAAGGCATTGTGATAAGCGTATCCCCGGTATAGTCAGGGGTTAATGGGAGTTGTTCCCGTCCCCGAAGTATACACCCAGAACCATGGACCCGGTACTTGTGGTTCGGACTGTCTCCAACCAGCCATAATGTTGTGAGAGTGAAATGATGTCTAAGTCCAGCTTTGGTACATTAGAAGCAACTCTCAAACTTAACCTAAGCATTTTCGAAGCTACTTTTTGGCTAACTTCTTATACAGTACGAAGGTCTAGGAGCTCTGAAAATGAACGTGCGCGTCTTTCACTCTTCCCGTGGGACTTAGAAGAATTTTGTGATATTTTTTATTAAAATGGTGTATAAGGGTATATATATAAATATATTTTATGCACTGTATATGAGCTGGCGATTTCTAAGTCTGTGGTTCCGAGAGGGGGTAACCAGGCTCACTAATAAAGGTCAAGCCACTTGACTGCCAGAATGCCCTGCTTCAGCACAGACCAGAAAGGCATTGTGATAAGCGTATCCCCGGTATAGTCAGGGGTTAATGGGAGTCGTCCCCGTCCCCCCAGTATACGCCCAGAACCATGGACCCGGTACTTGTGGTTCGGACTGTCTCCAACCAGCCATAATGTTGTGAGAGTGAAATTATGTCTAAGTCCAGCTTTGGTACATTAGAAGCAACTCTCAAACTTAACCTAAGCGTTTTTCGAAGCTACTTTTTGGCTAACTTCTTATAGGAAGGTCTAGGAGCTCTGAAAATGAACGTGCGCGTCTTTCACTCTTCCCGAGGGACTTAGAATTATTTTGTGATATTTTTTATTAAAATGGTGTATAAGGGTATATATATAAATATATTTTATGCACTGTATATGAGCTGGCGATTTCTAAGTCTGTGGTTCCGAGAGGGGGTAACCAGGCTCACTAATAAAGGTCAAGCCACTTGGCTGCCAGAATACCCTGCTTCAGCACAGACCACAAAAGCATTGTGATAAGCGTATCCCCGGTATAGTCAGGGGTTAATGGGAGTCGTCCCCGTCCCCCCAGGATACGCCCAGAACCATGGACCCGGTACTTGTGGTTCGGACTGTCTCCAACCAGCCATAATGTTGTGAGAGTGAAATGATGTCTAAGTCCAGCTTTGGTACATTAGAAGCAACTCTCAAACATAACCTAAGCGTTTTTCGAAGCTACTTTTTGGCTAACTTCTTATACGAAGGTCTAGGAGCTCTGAAAATGAACGTGCGCGTCTTTCACTCTTCCCGAGGGACTTAGAATAATTTTGTGATATTTTTTATTAAAATGGTGTATAAGGGTATATATATAAATATATTTTATGCACTGTATATGAGCTGGCGATTTCTAAGTCTGTGGTTTCGAGAGGGGGTAACCAGGCTCACTAATAAAAGTCAAGCCACTTGGCTGCCAGAATGCCCTGCTTCAGCACAGACCAGAAAGGCATTGTGATAAGCGTATCCCCGGTATAGTCAGGGGTTAATGGTAGTCGTCCCCGTCCCCCCAGTATACGCCCAGAACCATGGACCCGGTACTTGTGGTTCGGACTGTCTCCAACCAGCCATAATGTTGTGAGAGTGAAATTATGTCTAAGTCCAGCTTCGGTACATTAGAAGCAACTCTGAAACTTAACCTAAGCGTTTTTCGAAGCTACTTTTTGGCTAACTTCTTATAGGAAGGTCTAGGAGCTCTGAAAATGAACGTGCGCGTCTTTCACTCTTCCCGTGGAACTTAGAAGAATTTTGTGATATTTTTTATTAAAATGGTGTATAAGGGTATATATATAAATATATTTTATGCACTGTATATGAGCTGGCGATTTCTAAGTCTGTGGTTCCGAGAGGGGGTAACCAGGCTCACTAATAAAGGTCAAGCCACTTGACTGCCAGAATGCCCTGCTTCAGCACAGACCAGAAAGGCATTGTGATAAGCGTATCCCCGGTATAGTCAGGGGTTAATGGGAGTCGTCCCCGTCCCCCCAGTATACGCCCAGAACCATGGACCCGGTACTTGTGGTTCGGACTGTCTCCAATCAGCCATAATGTTGTGAGAGTGAAATTATGTCTAAGTCCAGCTTTGGTACATTAGAAGCAACTCTCAAACTTAACCTAAGCGTTTTTCGAAGCTACTTTTTGGCTAACTTCTTATAGGAAGGTCTAGGAGCTCTGAAAATGAACGTGCGCGTCTTTCACTCTTCCCGAGGGACTTAGAATTATTTTGTGATATTTTTTATTAAAATGGTGTATAAGGGTATATATATAAATATATTTTATGCACTGTATATGAGCTGGCGATTTCTAAGTCTGTGGTTCCGAGAGGGGGTAACCAGGCTCACTAATAAAGGTCAAGCCACTTGGCTGCCAGAATACCCTGCTTCAGCACAGACCACAAAAGCATTGTGATAAGCGTATCCCCGGTATAGTCAGGGGTTAATGGGAGTCGTCCCCGTCCCCCCAGGATACGCCCAGAACCATGGACCCGGTACTTGTGGTTCGGACTGTCTCCAACCAGCCATAATGTTGTGAGAGTGAAATGATGTCTAAGTCCAGCTTTGGTACATTAGAAGCAACTCTCAAACATAACCTAAGCGTTTTTCGAAGCTACTTTTTGGCTAACTTCTTATACGAAGGTCTAGGAGCTCTGAAAATGAACGTGCGCGTCTTTCACTCTTCCCGAGGGACTTAGAATAATTTTGTGATATTTTTTATTAAAATGGTGTATAAGGGTATATATATAAATATATTTTATGCACTGTATATGAGCTGGCGATTTCTAAGTCTGTGGTTTCGAGAGGGGGTAACCAGGCTCACTAATAAAAGTCAAGCCACTTGGCTGCCAGAATGCCCTGCTTCAGCACAGACCAGAAAGGCATTGTGATAAGCGTATCCCCGGTATAGTCAGGGGTTAATGGGAGTTGTTCCCGTCCCCCCAGTATACACCCAGAACCATGGACCCGGTACTTGTGGTTCGGACTGTCTCCAACCAGCCATAATGTTGTGAGAGTGAAATGATGTCTAAGTCCAGCTTTGGTACATTAGAAGCAACTCTCAAACATAACCTAAGCGTTTTTCGAAGCTACTTTTTGGCTAACTTCTTATACGAAGGTCTAGGAGCTCTGAAAATGAACGTGCGCGTCTTTCACTCTTCCCGAGGGACTTAGAAGAATTTTGTGATATTTTTTATTAAAATGGTGTATAAGGGTATATATATATAAATATATTTTATGCACTGTATATGAGCTGGCGATTTCTAAGTCTGTGGTTCCGAGAGGGGGTAACCAGGCTCACTAATAAAGGTCAAGCCACTTGGCTGCCAGAATACCCTGCTTCAGCACAGACCACAAAAGCATTGTGATAAGCGTATCCCCGGTATAGTCAGGGGTTAATGGGAGTCGTCCCCGTCCCCCCAGGATACGCCCAGAACCATGGACCCGGTACTTGTGGTTCGGACTGTCTCCAACCAGCCATAATGTTGTGAGAGTGAAATGATGTCTAAGTCCAGCTTTGGTACATTAGAAGCAACTCTCAAACATAACCTAAGCGTTTTTCGAAGCTACTTTTTGGCTAACTTCTTATACGAAGGTCTAGGAGCTCTGAAAATGAACGTGCGCGTCTTTCACTCTTCCCGAGGGACTTAGAATAATTTTGTGATATTTTTTATTAAAATGGTGTATAAGGGTATATATATAAATATATTTTATGCACTGTATATGAGCTGGCGATTTCTAAGTCTGTGGTTTCGAGAGGGGGTAACCAGGCTCACTAATAAAAGTCAAGCCACTTGGCTGCCAGAATGCCCTGCTTCAGCACAGACCAGAAAGGCATTGTGATAAGCGTATCCCCGGTATAGTCAGGGGTTAATGGGAGTTGTTCCCGTCCCCCCAGTATACACCCAGAACCATGGACCCGGTACTTGTGGTTCGGACTGTCTCCAACCAGCCATAATGTTGTGAGAGTGAAATGATGTCTAAGTCCAGCTTTGGTACATTAGAAGCAACTCTCAAACATAACCTAAGCGTTTTTCGAAGCTACTTTTTGGCTAACTTCTTATACGAAGGTCTAGGAGCTCTGAAAATGAACGTGCGCGTCTTTCACTCTTCCCGAGGGACTTAGAAGAATTTTGTGATATTTTTTATTAAAATGGTGTATAAGGGTATATATATATAAATATATTTTATGCACTGTATATGAGCTGGCGATTTCTAAGTCTGTGGTTTCGAGAGGGGGTAACCAGGCTCACTAATAAAGGTCAAGCCACTTGGCTGCCAGAATGCCCTGCTTCAGCACAGACCAGAAAGGCATTGTGATAAGCGTATCCCCGGTATAGTCAGGAGTTAATGGGAGTCGTTCCTGTCCCCCCAGTATACGCCCAGAACCATGGACCCGGTACTTGTGGTTCGGACTGTCTCCAACCAGCCATAATGTTGTGTGAGTGAAATAATGTCTAAGTCCAGCTTTGATACATTAGAAGCAACTCTGAAACTTAACCTAAGCGTTTTTCGAAGCTACTTTTTGGCTAACTTCTTATAGGAAGGTCTAGGAGCTCTGAAAATGAACGTGCGCGTCTTTCACTCTTCCCGAGGGACTTAGAATAATTTTGTGATATTTTTTATTAAAATGGTGTATAAGGGTATATATATAAATATATTTTATGCACTGTATATGAGCTGGCGATTTCTAAGTCTGTGGTTCCGAGAGGGGGTAACCAGGCTCACTAATAAAGGTCAAGCCACTTGACTGCCAGAATGCCCTGCTTCAGCACAGACCAGAAAGGCATTGTGATAAGCGTATCCCCGGTATAGTCAGGGGTTAATGGGAGTCGTCCCCGTCCCCCCAGGATACGCCCAGAACCATGGACCCGGTACTTGTCGTTCGGACTGTCTCCAACCAGCCATAATGTTGTGAGAGTGAAATGATGTCTAAGTCCAGCTTTGGTACATTAGAAGCAACTCTCAAACATAACCTAAGCGTTTTTCGAAGCTACTTTTTGGCTAACTTCTTATACGAAGGTCTAGGAGCTCTGAAAATGAACGTGCGCGTCTTTCACTCTTCCCGAGGGACTTAGAATAATTTTGTGATATTTTTTATTAAAATGGTGTATAAGGGTATATATATAAATATATTTTATGCACTGTATATGAGCTGGCGATTTCTAAGTCTGTGGTTTCGAGAGGGGGTAACCAGGCTCACTAATAAAAGTCAAGCCACTTGGCTGCCAGAATGCCCTGCTTCAGCACAGACCAGAAAGGCATTGTGATAAGCGTATCCCCGGTATAGTCAGGGGTTAATGGGAGTTGTTCCCGTCCCCCCAGTATACACCCAGAACCATGGACCCGGTACTTGTGGTTCGGACTGTCTCCAACCAGCCATAATGTTGTGAGAGTGAAATGATGTCTAAGTCCAGCTTTGGTACATTAGAAGCAACTCTCAAACATAACCTAAGCGTTTTTCGAAGCTACTTTTTGGCTAACTTCTTATACGAAGGTCTAGGAGCTCTGAAAATGAACGTGCGCGTCTTTCACTCTTCCCGAGGGACTTAGAAGAATTTTGTGATATTTTTTATTAAAATGGTGTATAAGGGTATATATATATAAATATATTTTATGCACTGTATATGAGCTGGCGATTTCTAAGTCTGTGGTTCCGAGAGGGGGTAACCAGGCTCACTAATAAAGGTCAAGCCACTTGGCTGCCAGAATGCCCTGCTTCAGCACAGACCAGAAAGGCATTGTGATAAGCGTATCCCCGGTATAGTCAGGGGTTAATGGGAGTTGTTCCCGTCCCCGAAGTATACACCCAGAACCATGGACCCGGTACTTGTGGTTCGGACTGTCTCCAACCAGCCATAATGTTGTGAGAGTGAAATGATGTCTAAGTCCAGCTTTGGTACATTAGAAGCAACTCTCAAACTTAACCTAAGCATTTTCGAAGCTACTTTTTGGCTAACTTCTTATACGAAGGTCTAGGAGCTCTGAAAATGAACGTGCGCGTCTTTCACTCTTCCCGTGGGACTTAGAAGAATTTTGTGATATTTTTTTATTAAAATGGTGTATAAGGGTATATATATAAATATATTTTATGCACTGTATATGAGCTGGCGATTTCTAAGTCTGTGGTTCCGAGAGGGGGTAACCAGGCTCACTAATAAAGGTCAAGCCACTTGACTGCCAGAATGCCCTGCTTCAGCACAGACCAGAAAGGCATTGTGATAAGCGTATCCCCGGTATAGTCAGGGGTTAATGGGAGTCGTCCCCGTCCCCCCAGTATACGCCCAGAACCATGGACCCGGTACTTGTGGTTCGGACTGTCTCCAACCAGCCATAATGTTGTGAGAGTGAAATTATGTCTAAGTCCAGCTTTGGTACATTAGAAGCAACTCTCAAACTTAACCTAAGCGTTTTTCGAAGCTACTTTTTGGCTAACTTCTTATAGGAAGGTCTAGGAGCTCTGAAAATGAACGTGCGCGTCTTTCACTCTTCCCGAGGGACTTAGAATTATTTTGTGATATTTTTTATTAAAATGGTGTATAAGGGTATATATATAAATATATTTTATGCACTGTATATGAGCTGGCGATTTCTAAGTCTGTGGTTCCGAGAGGGGGTAACCAGGCTCACTAATAAAGGTCAAGCCACTTGGCTGCCAGAATACCCTGCTTCAGCACAGACCACAAAAGCATTGTGATAAGCGTATCCCCGGTATAGTCAGGGGTTAATGGGAGTCGTCCCCGTCCCCCCAGGATACGCCCAGAACCATGGACCCGGTACTTGTGGTTTGGACTGTCTCCAACCAGCCATAATGTTGTGAGAGTGAAATGATGTCTAAGTCCAGCTTTGGTACATTAGAAGCAACTCTCAAACATAACCTAAGCGTTTTTCGAAGCTACTTTTTGGCTAACTTCTTATACGAAGGTCTAGGAGCTCTGAAAATGAACGTGCGCGTCTTTCACTCTTCCCGAGGGACTTAGAATAATTTTGTGATATTTTTTATTAAAATGGTGTATAAGGGTATATATATAAATATATTTTATGCACTGTATATGAGCTGGCGATTTCTAAGTCTGTGGTTTCGAGAGGGGGTAACCAGGCTCACTAATAAAAGTCAAGCCACTTGGCTGCCAGAATGCCCTGCTTCAGCACAGACCAGAAAGGCATTGTGATAAGCGTATCCCCGGTATAGTCAGGGGTTAATGGGAGTTGTTCCCGTCCCCCCAGTATACACCCAGAACCATGGACCCGGTACTTGTGGTTCGGACTGTCTCCAACCAGCCATAATGTTGTGAGAGTGAAATGATGTCTAAGTCCAGCTTTGGTACATTAGAAGCAACTCTCAAACATAACCTAAGCGTTTTTCGAAGCTACTTTTTGGCTAACTTCTTATACGAAGGTCTAGGAGCTCTGAAAATGAACGTGCGCGTCTTTCACTCTTCCCGAGGGACTTAGAAGAATTTTGTGATATTTTTTATTAAAATGGTGTATAAGGGTATATATATATAAATATATTTTATGCACTGTATATGAGCTGGCGATTTCTAAGTCTGTGGTTCCGAGAGGGGGTAACCAGGCTCACTAATAAAGGTCAAGCCACTTGGCTGCCAGAATGCCCTGCTGCAGCACAGACCAGAAAGGCATTGTGATAAGCGTATCCCCGGTATAGTCAGGGGTTAATGGGAGTCGTCCCCGTCCCCCCAGGATACGCCCAGAACCATGGACCCGGTACTTGTGGTTCGGACTGTCTCCAACCAGCCATAATGTTGTGAGAGTGAAATGATGTCTAAGTCCAGCTTTGGTACATTAGAAGCAACTCTCAAACATAACCTAAGCGTTTTTCGAAGCTACTTTTTGGCTAACTTCTTATACGAAGGTCTAGGAGCTCTGAAAATGAACGTGCGCGTCTTTCACTCTTCCCGAGGGACTTAGAATAATTTTGTGATATTTTTTATTAAAATGGTGTATAAGGGTATATATATAAATATATTTTATGCACTGTATATGAGCTGGCGATTTCTAAGTCTGTGGTTTCGAGAGGGGGTAACCAGGCTCACTAATAAAAGTCAAGCCACTTGGCTGCCAGAATGCCCTGCTTCAGCACAGACCAGAAAGGCATTGTGATAAGCGTATCCCCGGTATAGTCAGGGGTTAATGGGAGTTGTTCCCGTCCCCCCAGTATACACCCAGAACCATGGACCCGGTACTTGTGGTTCGGACTGTCTCCAACCAGCCATAATGTTGTGAGAGTGAAATGATGTCTAAGTCCAGCTTTGGTACATTAGAAGCAACTCTCAAACATAACCTAAGCGTTTTTCGAAGCTACTTTTTGGCTAACTTCTTATACGAAGGTCTAGGAGCTCTGAAAATGAACGTGCGCGTCTTTCACTCTTCCCGAGGGACTTAGAAGAATTTTGTGATATTTTTTATTAAAATGGTGTATAAGGGTATATATATATAAATATATTTTATGCACTGTATATGAGCTGGCGATTTCTAAGTCTGTGGTTCCGAGAGGGGGTAACCAGGCTCACTAATAAAGGTCAAGCCACTTGGCTGCCAGAATGCCCTGCTTCAGCACAGACCAGAAAGGCATTGTGATAAGCGTATCCCCGGTATAGTCAGGGGTTAATGGGAGTTGTTCCCGTCCCCGAAGTATACACCCAGAACCATGGACCCGGTACTTGTGGTTCGGACTGTCTCCAACCAGCCATAATGTTGTGAGAGTGAAATGATGTCTAAGTCCAGCTTTGGTACATTAGAAGCAACTCTCAAACTTAACCTAAGCATTTTCGAAGCTACTTTTTGGCTAACTTCTTATACGAAGGTCTAGGAGCTCTGAAAATGAACGTGCGCGTCTTTCACTCTTCCCGTGGGACTTAGAAGAATTTTGTGATATTTTTTATTAAAATGGTGTATAAGGGTATATATATAAATATATTTTATGCACTGTATATGAGCTGGCGATTTCTAAGTCTGTGGTTCCGAGAGGGGGTAACCAGGCTCACTAATAAAGGTCAAGCCACTTGACTGCCAGAATGCCCTGCTTCAGCACAGACCAGAAAGGCATTGTGATAAGCGTATCCCCGGTATAGTCAGGGGTTAATGGGAGTCGTCCCCGTCCCCCCAGTATACGCCCAGAACCATGGACCCGGTACTTGTGGTTCGGACTGTCTCCAACCAGCCATAATGTTGTGAGAGTGAAATTATGTCTAAGTCCAGCTTTGGTACATTAGAAGCAACTCTCAAACTTAACCTAAGCGTTTTTCGAAGCTACTTTTTGGCTAACTTCTTATACGAAGGTCTAGGAGCTCTGAAAATGAACGTGCGCGTCTTTCACTCTTCCCGAGGGACTTAGAATTATTTTGTGATATTTTTTATTAAAATGGTGTATAAGGGTATATATATAAATATATTTTATGCACTGTATATGAGCTGGCGATTTCTAAGTCTGTGGTTCCGAGAGGGGGTAACCAGGCTCACTAATAAAGGTCAAGCCACTTGGCTGCCAGAATACCCTGCTTCAGCACAGACCACAAAAGCATTGTGATAAGCGTATCCCCGGTATAGTCAGGGGTTAATGGGAGTCGTCCCCGTCCCCCCAGGATACGCCCAGAACCATGGACCCGGTACTTGTGGTTCGGACTGTCTCCAACCAGCCATAATGTTGTGAGAGTGAAATGATGTCTAAGTCCAGCTTTGGTACATTAGAAGCAACTCTCAAACATAACCTAAGCGTTTTTCGAAGCTACTTTTTGGCTAACTTCTTATACGAAGGTCTAGGAGCTCTGAAAATGAACGTGCGCGTCTTTCACTCTTCCCGAGGGACTTAGAATAATTTTGTGATATTTTTTATTAAAATGGTGTATAAGGGTATATATATAAATATATTTTATGCACTGTATATGAGCTGGCGATTTCTAAGTCTGTGGTTTCGAGAGGGGGTAACCAGGCTCACTAATAAAAGTCAAGCCACTTGGCTGCCAGAATGCCCTGCTTCAGCACAGACCAGAAAGGCATTGTGATAAGCGTATCCCCGGTATAGTCAGGGGTTAATGGGAGTTGTTCCCGTCCCCCCAGTATACACCCAGAACCATGGACCCGGTACTTGTGGTTCGGACTGTCTCCAACCAGCCATAATGTTGTGAGAGTGAAATGATGTCTAAGTCCAGCTTTGGTACATTAGAAGCAACTCTCAAACATAACCTAAGCGTTTTTCGAAGCTACTTTTTGGCTAACTTCTTATACGAAGGTCTAGGAGCTCTGAAAATGAACGTGCGCGTCTTTCACTCTTCCCGAGGGACTTAGAAGAATTTTGTGATATTTTTTATTAAAATGGTGTATAAGGGTATATATATATAAATATATTTTATGCACTGTATATGAGCTGGCGATTTCTAAGTCTGTGGTTCCGAGAGGGGGTAACCAGGCTCACTAATAAAGGTCAAGCCACTTGGCTGCCAGAATACCCTGCTTCAGCACAGACCACAAAAGCATTGTGATAAGCGTATCCCCGGTATAGTCAGGGGTTAATGGGAGTCGTCCCCGTCCCCCCAGGATACGCCCAGAACCATGGACCCGGTACTTGTGGTTCGGACTGTCTCCAACCAGCCATAATGTTGTGAGAGTGAAATGATGTCTAAGTCCAGCTTTGGTACATTAGAAGCAACTCTCAAACATAACCTAAGCGTTTTTCGAAGCTACTTTTTGGCTAACTTCTTATACGAAGGTCTAGGAGCTCTGAAAATGAACGTGCGCGTCTTTCACTCTTCCCGAGGGACTTAGAATAATTTTGTGATATTTTTTATTAAAATGGTGTATAAGGGTATATACTGCACCGACACACTTTATTCGAGCAAATACCCGGTATGTACCTGGCAGATACCTGGAATGCGCCGCTCCTCACCTCTGACAAGCCCCGTTGCATTTGCCTTCCCAGCCTGGGTTCATGCCTGGCTGATGGGCGGCTGATCTGTTAAATGATAATGATTAGGATTTAATAGGCTGCAATGCTTCGCGTGTCTACCAGATGGCATAAATTCATGAATTGTAATGCAGTATATATATATATACTGTGCAGTATTGCAGCCAGAGGGAGTAAAATGCTTCAATCCCTGCCTGGAAAATACCTCAATGCACTCGGGCAGAAAACAGTCACAAACCTCAATACACCCGGGTATACCCGAATTCGTGGGACTAGCCGAGCTCGAATAAAGTGTGTCGCCAGTGTATATAAATATATTTTATGCACTGTATATGAGCTGGCGATTTCTAAGTCTGTGGTTTCGAGAGGGGGTAACCAGGCTCACTAATAAAAGTCAAGCCACTTGGCTGCCAGAATGCCCTGCTTCAGCACAGACCAGAAAGGCATTGTGATAAGCGTATCCCCGGTATAGTCAGGGGTTAATGGGAGTTGTTCCCGTCCCCCCAGTATACACCCAGAACCATGGACCCGGTACTTGTGGTTCGGACTGTCTCCAACCAGCCATAATGTTGTGAGAGTGAAATGATGTCTAAGTCCAGCTTTGGTACATTAGAAGCAACTCTCAAACATAACCTAAGCGTTTTTCGAAGCTACTTTTTGGCTAACTTCTTATACGAAGGTCTAGGAGCTCTGAAAATGAACGTGCGCGTCTTTCACTCTTCCCGAGGGACTTAGAAGAATTTTGTGATATTTTTTATTAAAATGGTGTATAAGGGTATATATATATAAATATATTTTATGCACTGTATATGAGCTGGCGATTTCTAAGTCTGTGGTTTCGAGAGGGGGTAACCAGGCTCACTAATAAAGGTCAAGCCACTTGGCTGCCAGAATGCCCTGCTTCAGCACAGACCAGAAAGGCATTGTGATAAGCGTATCCCCGGTATAGTCAGGAGTTAATGGGAGTCGTTCCTGTCCCCCCAGTATACGCCCAGAACCATGGACCCGGTACTTGTGGTTCGGACTGTCTCCAACCAGCCATAATGTTGTGTGAGTGAAATAATGTCTAAGTCCAGCTTTGATACATTAGAAGCAACTCTGAAACTTAACCTAAGCGTTTTTCGAAGCTACTTTTTGGCTAACTTCTTATAGGAAGGTCTAGGAGCTCTGAAAATGAACGTGCGCGTCTTTCACTCTTCCCGAGGGACTTAGAATAATTTTGTGATATTTTTTATTAAAATGGTGTATAAGGGTATATATATAAATATATTTTATGCACTGTATATGAGCTGGCGATTTCTAAGTCTGTGGTTCCGAGAGGGGGTAACCAGGCTCACTAATAAAGGTCAAGCCACTTGACTGCCAGAATGCCCTGCTTCAGCACAGACCAGAAAGGCATTGTGATAAGCGTATCCCCGGTATAGTCAGGGGTTAATGGGAGTCGTCCCCGTCCCCCCAGGATACGCCCAGAACCATGGACCCGGTACTTGTGGTTCGGACTGTCTCCAACCAGCCATAATGTTGTGAGAGTGAAATGATGTCTAAGTCCAGCTTTGGTACATTAGAAGCAACTCTCAAACATAACCTAAGCGTTTTTCGAAGCTACTTTTTGGCTAACTTCTTATACGAAGGTCTAGGAGCTCTGAAAATGAACGTGCGCGTCTTTCACTCTTCCCGAGGGACTTAGAATAATTTTGTGATATTTTTTATTAAAATGGTGTATAAGGGTATATATATAAATATATTTTATGCACTGTATATGAGCTGGCGATTTCTAAGTCTGTGGTTTCGAGAGGGGGTAACCAGGCTCACTAATAAAAGTCAAGCCTCTTGGCTGCCAGAATGCCCTGCTTCAGCACAGACCAGAAAGGCATTGTGATAAGCGTATCCCCGGTATAGTCAGGGGTTAATGGGAGTTGTTCCCGTCCCCCCAGTATACACCCAGAACCATGGACCCGGTACTTGTGGTTCGGACTGTCTCCAACCAGCCATAATGTTGTGAGAGTGAAATGATGTCTAAGTCCAGCTTTGGTACATTAGAAGCAACTCTCAAACATAACCTAAGCGTTTTTCGAAGCTACTTTTTGGCTAACTTCTTATACGAAGGTCTAGGAGCTCTGAAAATGAACGTGCGCGTCTTTCACTCTTCCCGAGGGACTTAGAAGAATTTTGTGATATTTTTTATTAAAATGGTGTATAAGGGTATATATATATAAATATATTTTATGCACTGTATATGAGCTGGCGATTTCTAAGTCTGTGGTTCCGAGAGGGGGTAACCAGGCTCACTAATAAAGGTCAAGCCACTTGGCTGCCAGAATGCCCTGCTTCAGCACAGACCAGAAAGGCATTGTGATAAGCGTATCCCCGGTATAGTCAGGGGTTAATGGGAGTTGTTCCCGTCCCCGAAGTATACACCCAGAACCATGGACCCGGTACTTGTGGTTCGGACTGTCTCCAACCAGCCATAATGTTGTGAGAGTGAAATGATGTCTAAGTCCAGCTTTGGTACATTAGAAGCAACTCTCAAACTTAACCTAAGCATTTTCGAAGCTACTTTTTGGCTAACTTCTTATACGAAGGTCTAGGAGCTCTGAAAATGAACGTGCGCGTCTTTCACTCTTCCCGTGGGACTTAGAAGAATTTTGTGATATTTTTTATTAAAATGGTGTATAAGGGTATATATATAAATATATTTTATGCACTGTATATGAGCTGGCGATTTCTAAGTCTGTGGTTCCGAGAGGGGGTAACCAGGCTCACTAATAAAGGTCAAGCCACTTGACTGCCAGAATGCCCTGCTTCAGCACAGACCAGAAAGGCATTGTGATAAGCGTATCCCCGGTATAGTCAGGGGTTAATGGGAGTCGTCCCCGTCCCCCCAGTATACACCCAGAACCATGGACCCGGTACTTGTGGTTCGGACTGTCTCCAACCAGCCATAATGTTGTGAGAGTGAAATGATGTCTAAGTCCAGCTTTGGTACATTAGAAGCAACTCTCAAACATAACCTAAGCGTTTTTCGAAGCTACTTTTTGGCTAACTTCTTATACGAAGGTCTAGGAGCTCTGAAAATGAACGTGCGCGTCTTTCACTCTTCCCGAGGGACTTAGAAGAATTTTGTGATATTTTTTATTAAAATGGTGTATAAGGGTATATATATATAAATATATTTTATGCACTGTATATGAGCTGGCGATTTCTAAGTCTGTGGTTCCGAGAGGGGGTAACCAGGCTCACTAATAAAGGTCAAGCCACTTGGCTGCCAGAATGCCCTGCTTCAGCACAGACCAGAAAGGCATTGTGATAAGCGTATCCCCGGTATAGTCAGGGGTTAATGGGAGTTGTTCCCGTCCCCGAAGTATACACCCAGAACCATGGACCCGGTACTTGTGGTTCGGACTGTCTCCAACCAGCCATAATGTTGTGAGAGTGAAATGATGTCTAAGTCCAGCTTTGGTACATTAGAAGCAACTCTCAAACTTAACCTAAGCATTTTCGAAGCTACTTTTTGGCTAACTTCTTATACGAAGGTCTAGGAGCTCTGAAAATGAACGTGCGCGTCTTTCACTCTTCCCGTGGGACTTAGAAGAATTTTGTGATATTTTTTATTAAAATGGTGTATAAGGGTATATATATAAATATATTTTATGCACTGTATATGAGCTGGCGATTTCTAAGTCTGTGGTTCCGAGAGGGGGTAACCAGGCTCACTAATAAAGGTCAAGCCACTTGACTGCCAGAATGCCCTGCTTCAGCACAGACCAGAAAGGCATTGTGATAAGCGTATCCCCGGTATAGTCAGGGGTTAATGGGAGTCGTCCCCGTCCCCCCAGTATACGCCCAGAACCATGGACCCGGTACTTGTGGTTCGGACTGTCTCCAACCAGCCATAATGTTGTGAGAGTGAAATTATGTCTAAGTCCAGCTTTGGTACATTAGAAGCAACTCTCAAACTTAACCTAAGCGTTTTTCGAAGCTACTTTTTGGCTAACTTCTTATAGGAAGGTCTAGGAGCTCTGAAAATGAACGTGCGCGTCTTTCACTCTTCCCGAGGGACTTAGAATTATTTTGTGATATTTTTTATTAAAATGGTGTATAAGGGTATATATATAAATATATTTTATGCACTGTATATGAGCTGGCGATTTCTAAGTCTGTGGTTCCGAGAGGGGGTAACCAGGCTCACTAATAAAGGTCAAGCCACTTGGCTGCCAGAATACCCTGCTTCAGCACAGACCACAAAAGCATTGTGATAAGCGTATCCCCGGTATAGTCAGGGGTTAAGGGGAGTCGTCCCCGTCCCCCCAGGATACGCCCAGAACCATGGACCCGGTACTTGTGGTTCGGACTGTCTCCAACCAGCCATAATGTTGTGAGAGTGAAATGATGTCTAAGTCCAGCTTTGGTACATTAGAAGCAACTCTCAAACATAACCTAAGCGTTTTTCGAAGCTACTTTTTGGCTAACTTCTTATACGAAGGTCTAGGAGCTCTGAAAATGAACGTGCGCGTCTTTCACTCTTCCCGAGGGACTTAGAATAATTTTGTGATATTTTTTATTAAAATGGTGTATAAGGGTATATATATAAATATATTTTATGCACTGTATATGAGCTGGCGATTTCTAAGTCTGTGGTTTCGAGAGGGGGTAACCAGGCTCACTAATAAAAGTCAAGCCACTTGGCTGCCAGAATGCCCTGCTTCAGCACAGACCAGAAAGGCATTGTGATAAGCGTATCCCCGGTATAGTCAGGGGTTAATGGGAGTTGTTCCCGTCCCCCCAGTATACACCCAGAACCATGGACCCGGTACTTGTGGTTCGGACTGTCTCCAACCAGCCATAATGTTGTGAGAGTGAAATGATGTCTAAGTCCAGCTTTGGTACATTAGAAGCAACTCTCAAACATAACCTAAGCGTTTTTCGAAGCTACTTTTTGGCTAACTTCTTATACGAAGGTCTAGGAGCTCTGAAAATGAACGTGCGCGTCTTTCACTCTTCCCGAGGGACTTAGAAGAATTTTGTGATATTTTTTATTAAAATGGTGTATAAGGGTATATATATATAAATATATTTTATGCACTGTATATGAGCTGGCGATTTCTAAGTCTGTGGTTCCGAGAGGGGGTAACCAGGCTCACTAATAAAGGTCAAGCCACTTGGCTGCCAGAATACCCTGCTTCAGCACAGACCACAAAAGCATTGTGATAAGCGTATCCCCGGTATAGTCAGGGGTTAATGGGAGTCGTCCCCGTCCCCCCAGGATACGCCCAGAACCATGGACCCGGTACTTGTGGTTCGGACTGTCTCCAACCAGCCATAATGTTGTGAGAGTGAAATGATGTCTAAGTCCAGCTTTGGTACATTAGAAGCAACTCTCAAACATAACCTAAGCGTTTTTCGAAGCTACTTTTTGGCTAACTTCTTATACGAAGGTCTAGGAGCTCTGAAAATGAACGTGCGCGTCTTTCACTCTTCCCGAGGGACTTAGAATAATTTTGTGATATTTTTTATTAAAATGGTGTATAAGGGTATATATATAAATATATTTTATGCACTGTATATGAGCTGGCGATTTCTAAGTCTGTGGTTTCGAGAGGGGGTAACCAGGCTCACTAATAAAAGTCAAGCCACTTGGCTGCCAGAATGCCCTGCTTCAGCACAGACCAGAAAGGCATTGTGATAAGCGTATCCCCGGTATAGTCAGGGGTTAATGGGAGTTGTTCCCGTCCCCCCAGTATACACCCAGAACCATGGACCCGGTACTTGTGGTTCGGACTGTCTCCAACCAGCCATAATGTTGTGAGAGTGAAATGATGTCTAAGTCCAGCTTTGGTACATTAGAAGCAACTCTCAAACATAACCTAAGCGTTTTTCGAAGCTACTTTTTGGCTAACTTCTTATACGAAGGTCTAGGAGCTCTGAAAATGAACGTGCGCGTCTTTCACTCTTCCCGAGGGACTTAGAAGAATTTTGTGATATTTTTTATTAAAATGGTGTATAAGGGTATATATATATAAATATATTTTATGCACTGTATATGAGCTGGCGATTTCTAAGTCTGTGGTTCCGAGAGGGGGTAACCAGGCTCACTAATAAAGGTCAAGCCACTTGGCTGCCAGAATACCCTGCTTCAGCACAGACCACAAAAGCATTGTGATAAGCATATCCCCGGTATAGTCAGGGGTTAATGGGAGTCGTCCCCGTCCCCCCAGGATACGCCCAGAACCATGGACCCGGTACTTGTGGTTCGGACTGTCTCCAACCAGCCATAATGTTGTGAGAGTGAAATGATGTCTAAGTCCAGCTTTGGTACATTAGAAGCAACTCTGAAACTTAACCTAAGCGTTTTTCGAAGCTACTTTTTGGCTAACTTCTTATAGGAAGGTCTAGGAGCTCTGAAAATGAACGTGCGCGTCTTTCACTCTTCCCGAGGGACTTAGAATAATTTTGTGATATTTTTTATTAAAATGGTGTATTTGGGTATATATATAAATATATTTTATGCACTGTATATGAGCTGGCGATTTCTAAGTCTGTGGTTCCGAGAGGGGGTAACCAGGCTCACTAATAAAGGTCAAGCCACTTGGCTGCCAGAATGCCCTCCTTCAGCACAGACCACAAAAGCATTGTGATAAGCGTATCCCCGGTATAGTCAGGGGTTAATGGGAGTCGTCCCCGTCCCCCCAGGATACGCCCAGAACCATGGACCCGGTACTTGTGGTTCGGACTGTCTCCAACCAGCCATAATGTTGTGAGAGTGAAATGATGTCTAAGTCCAGCTTTGGTACATTAGAAGCAACTCTCAAACATAACCTAAGCGTTTTTCGAAGCTACTTTTTGGCTAACTTCTTATAGGAAGGTCTAGGAGCTCTGAAAATGAACGTGCGCGTCTTTCACTCTTCCCGAGGGACTTAGAAGAATTTTGTGATATTTTTTATTAAAATGGTGTATAAGGGTATATATATATAAATATATTTTATGCACTGTATATGAGCTGGCGATTTCTAAGTCTGTGGTTTCGAGAGGGGGTAACCAGGCTCACTAATAAAGGTCAAGCCACTTGGCTGCCAGAATGCCCTGCTTCAGCACAGACCAGAAAGGCATTGTGATAAGCGTATCCCCGGTATAGTCAGGAGTTAATGGGAGTCGTTCCTGTCCCCCCAGTATACGCCCAGAACCATGGACCCGGTACTTGTGGTTCGGACTGTCTCCAACCAGCCATAATGTTGTGAGAGTGAAATTATGTCTAAGTCCCGCTTTGGTACATTAGAAGCAACTCTCAAACTTAACCTAAGCATTTTCGAAGCTACTTTTTGGCTAACTTCTTATACGAAGGTCTAGGAGCTCTGAAAATGAACGTGCGCGTCTTTCACTCTTCCCGAGGGACTTAGAAGAATTTTGTGATATTTTTTATTAAAATGGTGTATAAGGGTATATATATAAATATATTTTATGCACTGTATATGAGCTGGCGATTTCTAAGTCTGTGGTTCCGAGAGGGGGTAACCAGGCTCACTAATAAAGGTCAAGCCACTTGACTGCCAGAATGCCCTGCTTCAGCACAGACCAGAAAGGCATTGTGATAAGCGTATCCCCGGTATAGTCAGGGGTTAATGGGAGTCGTCCCCGTCCCCCCAGTATACGCCCAGAACCATGGACCCGGTACTTGTGGTTCGGACTGTCTCCAACCAGCCATAATGTTGTGAGAGTGAAATTATGTCTAAGTCCAGCTTTGGTACATTAGAAGCAACTCTCTAACTTAACCTAAGCGTTTTTCGAAGCTACTTTTTGGCTAACTTCTTATAGGAAGGTCTAGGAGCTCTGAAAATGAACGTGCGCGTCTTTCACTCTTCCCGAGGGACTTAGAATAATTTTGTGATATTTTTTATTAAAATGGTGTATAAGGGTATATATATAAATATATTTTATGCACTGTATATGAGCTGGCGATTTCTAAGTCTGTGGTTTCGAGAGGGGGTAACCAGGCTCACTAATAAAGGTCAAGCCACTTGGCTGCCAGAATGCCCTGCTTCAGCACAGACCAGAAAGGCATTGTGATAAGCGTATCCCCGGTATAGTCAGGAGTTAATGGGAGTCGTTCCTGTCCCCCCAGTATACGCCCAGAACCATGGACCCGGTACTTGTGGTTCGGACTGTCTCCAACCAGCCATAATGTTGTGAGAGTGAAATTATGTCTAAGTCCAGCTTTGGTACATTAGAAGCAACTCTCAAACTTAACCTAAGCATTTTCGAAGCTACTTTTTGGCTAACTTCTTATACGAAGGTCTAGGAGCTCTGAAAATGAACGTGCGCGTCTTTCACTCTTCCCGAGGGACTTAGAAGAATTTTGTGATATTTTTTATTAAAATGGTGTATAAGGGTATATATATAAATATATTTTATGCACTGTATATGAGCTGGCGATTTCTAAGTCTGTGGTTCCGAGAGGGGGTAACCAGGCTCACTAATAAAGGTCAAGCCACTTGACTGCCAGAATGCCCTGCTTCAGCACAGACCAGAAAGGCATTGTGATAAGCGTATCCCCGGTATAGTCAGGGGTTAATGGGAGTCGTCCCCGTCCCCAAAGTATACGCCCAGAACCATGGACCCGGTACTTGTGGTTCGGACTGTCTCCAACCAGCCATAATGTTGTGAGAGTGAAATTATGTCTAAGTCCAGCTTTGGTACATTAGAAGCAACTCTCAAACTTAACCTAAGCGTTTTTCGAAGCTACTTTTTGGCTAACTTCTTATAGGAAGGTCTAGGAGCTCTGAAAATGAACGTGCGCGTCTTTCACTCTTCCCGAGGGACTTAGAATAATTTTGTGATATTTTTTATTAAAATGGTGTATTTGGGTATATATATAAATATATTTTATGCACTGTATATGAGCTGGCGATTTCTAAGTCTGTGGTTCCGAGAGGGGGTAACCAGGCTCACTAATAAAGGTCAAGCCACTTGGCTGCCAGAATGCCCTCCTTCAGCACAGACCATAAAAGCATTGTGATAAGCGTATCCCAGGTATAGTCAGGGGTTAATGGGAGTCCCCCCCGTTCCCCCAGGATACGCCCAGAACCATGGACCCGGTACTTGTGGTTCGGACTGTCTCCAACCAGCCATAATGTTGTGAGAGTGAAATGATGTCTAAGTCCAGCTTTGGTACATTAGAAGCAACTCTCAAACATAACCTAAGCGTTTTTCGAAGCTACTTTTTGGCTAACTTCTTATACGAAGGTCTAGGAGCTCTGAAAATGAACGTGCGCGTCTTTCACTCTTCCCGAGGGACTTAGAAGAATTTTGTGATATTTTTTATTAAAATGGTGTATAAGGGTATATATATATAAATATATTTTATGCACTGTATATGAGCTGGCGATTTCTAAGTCTGTGGTTCCGAGAGGGGGTAACCAGGCTCACTAATAAAGGTCAAGCCACTTGGCTGCCAGAATGCCCTGCTTCAGCACAGACCAGAAAGGCATTGTGATAAGCGTATCCCCGGTATAGTCAGGGGTTAATGGGAGTCGTCCCCGTCCCCCCAGTATACGCCCAGAACCATGGACCCGGTACTTGTGGTTCGGATTGTCTCCAACCAGCCATAATGTTGTGAGAGTGAAATTATGTCTAAGTCCAGCTTTGGTACATTAGAAGCAACTCTGAAACTTAACCTAAGCGTTTTTCGAAGCTACTTTTTGGCTAACTTCTTATAGGAAGGTCTAGGAGCTCTGAAAATGAACGTGCGCATCTTTCACTCTTCCCGAGGGACTTAGAAGAATTTTGTGATATTTTTTATTAAAATGGTGTATAAGGGTATATATATAAATATATTTTATGCACTGTATATGAGCTGGCGATTTCTAAGTCTGTGGTTTCGAGAGGGGGTAACCAGGCTCACTAATAAAGGTCAAGCCACTTGGCTGCCAGAATGCCCTGCTTCAGCACAGACCAGAAAGGCATTGTGATAAGCGTATCCCCGGTATAGTCAGGAGTTAATGGGAGTCGTTCCTGTCCCCCCAGTATACGCCCAGAACCATGGACCCGGTACTTGTGGTTCGGACTGTCTCCAACCAGCCATAATGTTGTGTGAGTGAAATTATGTCTAAGTCCAGCTTTGATACATTAGAAGCAACTCTGAAACTTAACCTAAGCGTTTTTCGAAGCTACTTTTTGGCTAACTTCTTATAGGAAGGTCTAGGAGCTCTGAAAATGAACGTGCGCGTCTTTCACTCTTCCCGAGGGACTTAGAATAATTTTGTGATATTTTTTATTAAAATGGTGTATAAGGGAATATATATAAATATATTTTATGCACTGTATATGAGCTGGCGATTTCTAAGTCTGTGGTTCCGAGAGGGGGTAACCAGGCTCACTAATAAAGGTCAAGCCACTTGGCTGCCAGAATGCCCTGCTTCAGCACAGACCAGAAAGGCATTGTGATAAGCGTATCCCCGGTATAGTCAGGGGTTAATGGGAGTCGTCCCCGTCCCCCCAGTATACGCCCAGAACCATGGACCCGGTACTTGTGGTTCGGATTGTCTTCAACCAGCCATAATGTTGTGAGAGTGAAATTATGTCTAAGTCCAGCTTTGGTACATTAGAAGCAACTCTCAAACTTAACCTAAGCGTTTTTCGAAGCTACTTTTTGGCTAACTTCTTATAGGAAGGTCTAGGAGCTCTGAAAATGAACGTGCGCATCTTTCACTCTTCCCGAGGGACTTAGAAGAATTTTGTGATATTTTTTATTAAAATGGTGTATAAGGGTATATATATAAATATATTTTATGCACTGTATATGAGTTGGCGATTTCTAAGTCTGTGGTTCCGAGAAGGGGTAACCAGGCTCACTAATAAAGGTCAAGCCACTTGGCTGCCAGAATGCCCTGCTTCAGCACAGACCAGAAAGGCATTGTGATAAGCGTATCCCCGGTATAGTCAGGGGTTAATGGGAGTCGTCCCCGTCCCCCCAGTATACGCCCAGAACCATGGACCCGGTACTTGTGGTTCGGACTGTCTCCAACCAGCCATAATGTTGTGAGAGTGAAATGATGTCTAAGTCCAGCTTTGGTACATTAGAAGCAACTCTCAAACTTAACCTAAGCATTTTCGAAGCTACTTTTTGGCTAACTTCTTATACGAAGGTCTAGGAGCTCTGAAAATGAACGTGCGCGTCTTTCACTCTTCCCGAGGGACTTAGAAGAATTTTGTGATATTTTTTATTAAAATGGTGTATAAGGGTATATATATAAATATATTTTATGCACTGTATATGAGCTGGCGATTTCTAAGTCTGTGGTTCCGAGAGGGGGTAACCAGGCTCACTAATAAAGGTCAAGCCACTTGGCTGCCAGAATGCCCTGCTTCAGCACAGACCAGAAAGGCATTGTGATAAGCGTATCCCCGGTATAGTCAGGGGTTAATGGGAGTCGTCCCCGTCCCCCCAGTATACGCCCAGAACCATGGACCCGGTACTTGTGGTTCGGACTGTCTCCAACCAGCCATAATGTTGTGAGTGAAATTATGTCTAAGTCCAGCTTCGGTACATTAGAAGCAACTCTGAAACTTAACCTAAGCGTTTTTCGAAGCTACTTTTTGGCTAACTTCTTATAGGAAGGTCTAGGAGCTCTGAAAATGAACGTGCGCGTCTTTCACTCTTCCCGAGGGACTTAGAATAATTTTGTGATATTTTTTATTAAAATGGTGTATAAGGGTATATATATAAATATATTTTATGCACTGTATATGAGCTGGCGATTTCTAAGTCTGTGGTTCCGAGAGGGGGTAACCAGGCTCACTAATAAAGGTCAAGCCACTTGGCTGCCAGAATGCCCTGCTTCAGCACAGACCAGAAAGGCATTGTGATAAGCGTATCCCCGGTATAGTCAGGGGTTAATGGGAGTTGTTCCCGTCCCCCCAGTATACACCCAGAACCATGGACCCGGTACTTGTGGTTCGGACTGTCTCCAACCAGCCATAATGTTGTGTGAGTGAAATTATGTCTAAGTCCAGCTTTGATACATTAGAAGCAACTCTGAAACTTAACCTAAGCGTTTTTCGAAGCTACTTTTTGGCTAACTTCTTATAGGAAGGTCTAGGAGCTCTGAAAATGAACGTGCGCGTCTTTCACTCTTCCCGAGGGACTTAGAATAATTTTGTGATATTTTTTATTAAAATGGTGTATAAGGGAATATATATAAATATATTTTATGCACTGTATATGAGCTGGCGATTTCTAAGTCTGTGGTTCCGAGAGGGGGTAACCAGGCTCACTAATAAAGGTCAAGCCACTTGGCTGCCAGAATGCCCTGCTTCAGCACAGACCAGAAAGGCATTGTGATAAGCGTATCCCCGGTATAGTCAGGGGTTAATGGGAGTCGTCCCCGTCCCCCCAGTATACGCCCAGAACCATGGACCCGGTACTTGTGGTTCGGACTGTCTCCAACCAGCCATAATGTTGTGAGAGTGAAATTATGTCTAAGTCCAGCTTTGGTACATTAGAAGCAACTCTCAAACTTAACCTAAGCATTTTCGAAGCTACTTTTTGGCTAACTTCTTATACGAAGGTCTAGGAGCTCTGAAAATGAACGTGCGCGTCTTTCACTCTTCCCGAGGGACTTAGAAGAATTTTGTGATATTTTTTATTAAAATGGTGTATAAGGGTATATATATAAATATATTTTATGCACTGTATATGAGCTGGCGATTTCTAAGTCTGTGGTTCCGAGAGGGGGTAACCAGGCTCACTAATAAAGGTCAAGCCACTTGGCTGCCAGAATGCCCTGCTTCAGCACAGACCAGAAAGGCATTGTGATAAGCGTATCCCCGGTATAGTCAGGGGTTAATGGGAGTCGTCCCCGTCCCCCCAGTATACGCCCAGAACCATGGACCCGGTACTTGTGGTTCGGACTGTCTCCAACCAGCCATAATGTTGTGAGAGTGAAATTATGTCTAAGTCCAGCTTCGGTACATTAGAAGCAACTCTGAAACTTAACCTAAGCGTTTTTCGAAGCTACTTTTTGGCTAACTTCTTATAGGAAGGTCTAGGAGCTCTGAAAATGAACGTGCGCGTCTTTCACTCTTCCCGAGGGACTTAGAATAATTTTGTGATATTTTTTATTAAAATGGTGTATAAGGGTATATATATAAATATATTTTATGCACTGTATATGAGCTGGCGATTTCTAAGTCTGTGGTTCCGAGAGGGGGTAACCAGGCTCACTAATAAAGGTCAAGCCACTTGGCTGCCAGAATGCCCTGCTTCAGCACAGACCAGAAAGGCATTGTGATAAGCGTATCCCCGGTATAGTCAGGGGTTAATGGGAGTTGTTCCCGTCCCCCCAGTATACACCCAGAACCATGGACCCGGTACTTGTGGTTCGGACTGTCTCCAACCAGCCATAATGTTGTGTGAGTGAAATTATGTCTAAGTCCAGCTTTGATACATTAGAAGCAACTCTGAAACTTAACCTAAGCGTTTTTCGAAGCTACTTTTTGGCTAACTTCTTATAGGAAGGTCTAGGAGCTCTGAAAATGAACGTGCGCGTCTTTCACTCTTCCCGAGGGACTTAGAATAATTTTGTGATATTTTTTATTAAAATGGTGTATAAGGGAATATATATAAATATATTTTATGCACTGTATATGAGCTGGCGATTTCTAAGTCTGTGGTTCCGAGAGGGGGTAACCAGGCTCACTAATAAAGGTCAAGCCACTTGGCTGCCAGAATGCCCTGCTTCAGCACAGACCAGAAAGGCATTGTGATAAGCGTATCCCCGGTATAGTCAGGGGTTAATGGGAGTCGTCCCCGTCCCCCCAGTATACGCCCAGAACCATGGACCCGGTACTTGTGGTTCGGATTGTCTTCAACCAGCCATAATGTTGTGAGAGTGAAATTATGTCTAAGTCCAGCTTTGGTACATTAGAAGCAACTCTCAAACTTAACCTAAGCGTTTTTCGAAGCTACTTTTTGGCTAACTTCTTATAGGAAGGTCTAGGAGCTCTGAAAATGAACGTGCGCATCTTTCACTCTTCCCGAGGGACTTAGAAGAATTTTGTGATATTTTTTATTAAAATGGTGTATAAGGGTATATATATAAATATATTTTATGCACTGTATATGAGTTGGCGATTTCTAAGTCTGTGGTTCCGAGAAGGGGTAACCAGGCTCACTAATAAAGGTCAAGCCACTTGGCTGCCAGAATGCCCTGCTTCAGCACAGACCAGAAAGGCATTGTGATAAGCGTATCCCCGGTATAGTCAGGGGTTAATGGGAGTCGTCCCCGTCCCCCCAGTATACGCCCAGAACCATGGACCCGGTACTTGTGGTTCGGACTGTCTCCAACCAGCCATAATGTTGTGAGAGTGAAATTATGTCTAAGTCCAGCTTTGGTACATTAGAAGCAACTCTCAAACTTAACCTAAGCATTTTCGAAGCTACTTTTTGGCTAACTTCTTATACGAAGGTCTAGGAGCTCTGAAAATGAATGTGCGCGTCTTTCACTCTTCCCGAGGGACTTAGAAGAATTTTGTGATATTTTTTATTAAAATGGTGTATAAGGGTATATATATAAATATATTTTATGCACTGTATATGAGCTGGCGATTTCTAAGTCTGTGGTTCCGAGAGGGGGTAACCAGGCTCACTAATAAAGGTCAAGCCACTTGGCTGCCAGAATGCCCTGCTTCAGCACAGACCAGAAAGGCATTGTGATAAGCGTATCCCCGGTATAGTCAGGGGTTAATGGGAGTCGTCCCCGTCCCCCCAGTATACGCCCAGAACCATGGACCCGGTACTTGTGGTTCGGACTGTCTCCAACCAGCCATAATGTTGTGAGAGTGAAATTATGTCTAAGTCCAGCTTCGGTACATTAGAAGCAACTCTGAAACTTAACCTAAGCGTTTTTCGAAGCTACTTTTTGGCTAACTTCTTATAGGAAGGTCTAGGAGCTCTGAAAATGAACGTGCGCGTCTTTCACTCTTCCCGAGGGACTTAGAATAATTTTGTGATATTTTTTATTAAAATGGTGTATAAGGGTATATATATAAATATATTTTATGCACTGTATATGAGCTGGCGATTTCTAAGTCTGTGGTTCCGAGAGGGGGTAACCAGGCTCACTAATAAAGGTCAAGCCACTTGGCTGCCAGAATGCCCTGCTTCAGCACAGACCAGAAAGGCATTGTGATAAGCGTATCCCCGGTATAGTCAGGGGTTAATGGGAGTTGTTCCCGTCCCCCCAGTATACACCCAGAACCATGGACCCGGTACTTGTGGTTCGGACTGTCTCCAACCAGCCATAATGTTGTGAGAGTGAAATTATGTCTAAGTCCAGCTTTGGTACATTAGAAGCAACTCTCAAACTTAACCTAAGCATTTTCGAAGCTACTTTTTGGCTAACTTCTTATACGAAGGTCTAGGAGCTCTGAAAATGAACGTGCGCGTCTTTCACTCTTCCCGAGGGACTTAGAAGAATTTTGTGATATTTTTTATTAAAATGGTGTATAAGGGTATATATATAAATATATTTTATGCACTGTATATGAGCTGGCGATTTCTAAGTCTGTGGTTCCGAGAGGGGGTAACCAGGCTCTCTAATAAAGGTCAAGCCACTTGACTGCCAGAATGCCCTGCTTCAGCACAGACCAGAAAGGCATTGTGATAAGCGTATCCCCGGTATAGTCAGGGGTTAATGGGAGTCGTCCCCGTCCCCCCAGTATACGCCCAGAACCATGGACCCGGTACTTGTGGTTCGGACTGTCTCCAACCAGCCATAATGTTGTGAGAGTGAAATTATGTCTAAGTCCAGCTTTGGTACATTAGAAGCAACTCTGAAACTTAACCTAAGCGTTTTTCGAAGCTACATTTTGGCTAACTTCTTATAGGAAGGTCTAGGAGCTCTGAAAATGAACGTGCGCGTCTTTCACTCTTCCCGAGGGACTTAGAATAATTTTGTGATATTTTTTTTTTTTTCAACTTTCATTTTTATTTGTGGAAATCCGATCTACAGACACGCACCGCCCATGGGCGTACATTATGGTCAAACCACATTTTTATGAGAAAACAGCTGTCGACACTGACAGCACCAAACGAACCCCAATTAGGGATTTAAGACAAGACGTACTTGACTTACAGGACTGGGGAGGAGACATATGGTGGAGGGGGAAGAGGGGGGGGGGGCGTTCTTGCGATGTTCTGGAGAGGGGTTGAAGCGACCACAGGTAGCTGGAGATTCACTATGATAGGCCTGTTGCTCATTGTAGTGTGTGGGTGGCCCTAAATAACGTCTCCCTACGTCTATGTCCCGTCCGTCCCATCCAAGGAGAACGCATTTTTCATACTATTAGTGCAAAATTGAGGCGGCGTCCACCCCTGGGATGTTGGTTTGTTCCAGCCACGGGCCCCAGACTTTTAGAAATTTAGCGCCAGAGTCGTTGACCCAACTCGTCAACTGCTCCATCTGGCAGACGTGCCAAATTCGGTTCCTGATTTTGGGGATAATTGGGATCTCATTCTGCTTCCACAGTGCTGCGATCTCGCATCGGGTGGTGGTCGCAAAATGCATGACCAGTTTATGTGTTGTTCTAGACATGCCCTGGGGCCGCCTGCCCACAAGGAACAGCCACGGGTCCAGGGGGATCTCTAAGTCGAGCATCCCTTCCAGCCAGTTTCGAATTTTTTCCCAAATCGGGACCACCCTTGGGCAAGACCACAGCATGTGTTTAAGGTCAGCTAATTCTCCGCACTGTTTAGGGCAGAGCGACGAATAACCTTTGACAAATTTAGATAATTTGACCGGGGTGTGGTACCACCGCATGAGGACTTTATATGCGTTCTCCTTTAATGTGACACATATTGAACTTTTCGCTGCAGTTTGCAATATGTATTTCCAGTCGTCGTCCTCTAATGTCTCCTATAGCTCTGTCTCCCACTGTCGCATGTATCGTAGGCGGGGGGGGGTCCTTACCAGCCGGACAGACTACCTCCCTGTACATCCGAGATGTCAGTCCCCGTGTGTCCGTTGGTCTGGAGCACAGCTGTTCAAAATTAGTTCGTGCAGGACGAACAGGAAATTTGTTATAAAATGCCCTGACCTGGAGGAATCTAAATAATTCTGAATTTGGGAAATTTGATGCCTCTTTAAACCAATCGAACGTCTTGATAGATCCCTTACCCCCCAGGTCCTTTAATCGGTTGTACCCTGCCTGCGTCCACTTTACAAATTTATCACTCGACAGCCCCGGAGCAAAGTCCGGGTTGCCCCATAGGGGGGACATTAATGTGTGGGGGGTGGTTAAGTTAGCTTTAAATTTAGATGTCTCCCAGACCGCTAAGGAGTTCGCCACTGCGCAGAGCGGCGTTCCAATGCCTTTCTTGCATTGTTTTGGTAGCCAGATCAAATCTTGAAGTGCCACTGGGGCACAACATTCCCTTTCTAGCTCTGTCCATCTTCTGTTTGTGGGGTCCGTGTGTCATTGAATGATTTGGCCTAATTGTGCCGCTTTATAATACGCCATCAAGCAAGGTACCGAAAGTCCTCCTTTTACTACTGGTTTTGTCAGTAGGCTTTTTGCAATTCGTGGGCGTTTTTTGTTCCAAATAAATTGGATGATGTGAGCTTGAAGGGCTTGGATCTCAGATTTAATTAAAGTTATTGGTAGGGTCTGAAACAGATATAACATTTTGGGCAGTAAATTCATCTTTACACTATGAATTCTGCCGAACCATGATATCCCATACCCCGCCCATACCCTGAGATCTTCCTTGAGCTTCTTCATCATCTTGGGGAAATTTGCCTTATATAAAGTATTATAATCCCTAGTGACATATACCCCTAAATATTTGATAGCGGAGGATTGCCACTTAAAATTGAAATTTAATTCTAATAATTTTTCGATTGGTTTAGGTAGATTGATGTTGAGCGCCTCAGACTTGGCCAGGTTAATCTTGAACCCTGAAATCCTGCCAAAGGCGCCCAAGATCTCAAAGACATTGGGCAGGGTTGTCAGCGGTTTAGAGATGGTCAGGATCACGTCGTCTGCATATAGCGCAGCTTTGTGATGCTGTCCCCCCAATTGGATTCCTGATATATTAGGGCTTAATCTAATGTGGGCTGCGAGGGGTTCGATACAAAGGGCAAAAAGTAAAGGGGACAGCGGGCAACCCTGGCGAGTTCCACTTCGAATGTTAAATAGCTCGGAAGGGAAGCCCTGATGCCGCACTTTCGCTGTGGGGCCTGCGTATAGGGCCATTATTGCTTCAAGAAGGCGGCCCCCAAACCCAAACACCCCCAGCGTCTCTCGGAGGTAGGACCAATCGATACGGTCAAATGCCTTCTCGGCATCCAGACTCAACACCATGGACGGAATGTGTTTTTGTCTTGCCAAATCTATTAGATCAATTATCCGTCTGGTGTTATCTGCCGCCTGTCTACCTGCAATAAAGCCTACTTGATCCGGATGTATCAGGCCTGGAAGGACACTGCCCACCCTGTTTGCTAATAGTTTGGAGAAGATTTTTATGTCCGAATTAATCAGGGAGATTGGCCGGTAGCTCTTGAAGTCTGCCGGGTCCTTACCAGGCTTGTGGATCACCGAGATAGACGCCTGGAGCATCCGGGTCGGGAAGGGCTCTCCCTCTAGGATCCCGTTAAATAACTTCAGAAGATGAGGGGCTAGGGTCTTACAAAAATTTTTATAGTATAAATTTGAGTATCCGTCAGGGCCTGGGGCCTTGGCTGGTTTGAGGGACTTAATTACCTCTGTGATCTCTTCCAGGGTGAAATCACCCTGCAGGGCCTCCTTCTCAACCCTGCCCAGGGTCGGAAGCTGTGCCTCAGACAGAAACCTCTTGAGGGCAGCCGATGTTTTTTGGTTATGGGTGACCTTATCTCCATCATACAGTGTAGCATAGTATATCCGGAATGTTTCCACTATTTGTTTCGGATCAGAGGTAAGATCACCCTGCTGGGTTCTAATTGCTGCTATCCGAAAGTTTGGAAGCTTGTTTCGGAGCTTGTTGGCTAGTAAGGTATCTGGCTTGTTGGCTTTTTCATAAAATCAATTTCAAGATTTAAAAGACGTTCTGCAAGCAGAGATAAGAGCCCTGGCCAAGGAAGTAGGAGGTTTGGGGGCCCGGACACAGGAGTTAGAGGTGCGGGTCGACGCGAACGCAAAAGCAATTCAGAAGGGCGCTAAAATCTCGGCGGATCTCCAGTCCCAGATTAATGAAATACGGAACCGGCAAGAGGACGCCGAAAACAGGGACCGCCGCAATAATGTGCGCCTTCGCGGCATCCCTGAGGACATTGGGGACTGTGAGGAATTTGTAGGGCGCTGGATGGAGCATATCTGCCCGGAGTCCCCAAAAGAGAGGCTCGTGATGGACCGCTGCCATCGGGCATTGCGCGCTCGCCCCCAGCCCAATGAACTCCCTAGAGACGTTATAGTGCGTCTACATCATTACCGCACACGGGAGGAGATTCTACAAAAATCACGAAATACCCCCTTCATGGCGTTTGAGGGAGCTAAGATTGCGGTGTATCAAGATTTGTCACCCATCACGCTGGCCAGACGGAGGGACCTGTGGCCTGTTACCAGGGTGCTAAGGGTGAAAGCGGTCCGGTACCGGTGGACGTTCCCCTTCGGCCTCATGGTGATCCGTAACGGGCGACCCATACACCTCAAAGCACCAGAGGAGGGGAACAAGTTCCTACAGAAACTGGGACTCGGCACGGCACCTGGCGCTGGCAACGAGGAGCCTGAAGCCCCGGCGGTCAGCCCCGTGTGGAACACAGTCGGGAGCCCAGCCGGAGGAGGGGTCGTCTAAGTTACTAGTTTATCGCTGTTAAAATAAACCCCCAAGTTTTACAAGTTTTAAATGGTTCTGGATTAAAGTTGCACCAGCCCCAGCGAATATGCTGACACACGTTCCATATGGCGGGACTCCCCACGACAGGGTACCGGGGGGGGGGGAGAAAAATAGCCCCCGTAATCTCCCACACGGCGCTGAGCCCTACGGAAGGAAAAGGAGACTGAACAAAAATTTCTGCTTACCTCGTGGTCCAGTCATGGCGACCGAGGTTGCAATGGCGGCCCCCCAGCTTGCAACGCAGAACACGGAAGCGGAGAGCGCGGGAAGAGCTCACCAGGCGGGAAAAAGGACCAGGTAGGAGGAGCGGCTTCAGCTGCGTCTTCCTCGGGCGACCGCCTACTCCAAGATGGCGGAGGGAGCAAGACGTCACAGGAAGGGGCGTCCCCAAAGGCGGCCATCTTGAGTGGGGCGGAACAAGGGGGAACAGGGAAGGACGTGACGCACGGAAGTCGACGCGGTTCCGGCGGCGACGGCCATTCTGCACCGGAGGGAGGCAGCATAAGGCGCAAGAGGAGAAACGGAGGGACAAGCGCAACCGGAGAGCAGAGGCCGAGCGGACAGCCGAACCAAGCCGCGGGGAAGAGCGGCATAGCAACAATTAGACAGAGGGAGGGGATGAGGGAAGACAACAAGGGACAATAGGAGCCCCGGTAGCAGCTTAGTAAGGGGAGTTAGAGAGATAGGAGAAACCGGACGCTGAGTAGGTAGAGTAGATGGTATTGAGTGGAAGAAAGTGTGGGGAAGTGGCAAGCACGAGCGGATAGAGAGAGAGTATTGTAAGTGAGAGGCAGAGGTTGGAGCTAAGAACATATGTGAAAGGAAAAGCAGGGGGAAGTGAACGCAGAAGGGGAGGAGTCGGAGTAGCAAGTGACGGGAGCAAGAAAGAAAAGTAAGTGAGAACAAGATGGGGATAGGCAAGTGTGCAGGGTGGTGGCAGGTTATAGGGCACGTGAAGGAGAAGGAGGTGAGGCAAGATAAGAGGTGAGGGGAAAGGAAGCCTAATAGTGGCAGAGTACCTAGGGAGAGGTAAGAAGGAAAAAAGAGGTGAGAGGGGGAGCTAGAAGACAATGGGGAGCTCAAGGAAGTCAGCTGCAGAGGAGCAGAGTACTTAGGAGGTGGGAGGCACGACATATGCTGGAGCAGACTGGCATAAAAAAGATATTAAAAAAAAAAAAAGGGGAGGGAATTAGCGGGGGAGAAATTAGCCAAGTGGAGACAGGAAGTCCTCATAGGTAGAGAGAGCATGTGAGAGAGAATGTGGAAGGTCACATAGTGGGCAGCACAAGAGGTTGGGGGTGAGATGCAACACGGGGTTATTCGTGAAAGTTATAAGCGTAGTTATTCGTTCATTTAGAGATAACGGGAAACAAACGGGGAGGGGCGGGGGGGTAGAGGCCTGCCCTGATCTCCGCATGTGCTCCGAGTCGGGACTGGCTGGGTTTAGGCTAGTGGATTCCGACAAAGTCCCCTGGTTGGGTTGGGCGACGGGGGAGGGGGAGGGACGCCAAGAGGGAGTGCGGGAACCCCCCCCCGTCGGTTACCCAGGGGCGAGGATCACGGGCCTGCGGCACGGGTGCCAATGCCACGTGACCCATGTTCTGATATCTGTTTTTTCTTTGTTATTTGTCTATATGTTCCCCTCCCCACCCCCCTTTTGTGTCAGCCCTCCCTGGATGTCAATCCCAGAAACAAAGGCTTGGTGCACGGAGAGAGAGAAGCGGGAGACTGATCGGCGAAAAAGACATCAGGAGACAGGATACCTACCGGTCCAACAACGGCGGTTACGTAGATGGTTCACGATATACTGTTCAGATGAGTAATGAGATTATTATGGTTTCACATAATGTGAAGGGGTTCAACAGTCCCGTTAAGCGGAGAATTGCCTTTAGGGAATATACCCGGCGGAAGGCCGACATAATTTTCCTACAGGAAACTCATTTTTCCCACCTAAACCACCCGAAATTTCTAGATAAGAGCTATAAAACATTCCACCTGGCATCGGCAAATGTCAAAAAGAGGGGCGTAGCAATTATCACGCACAACAGGCTTGCCCTGACCATAGATAAGCAATACTCTGACCCACAGGGTAGATTCTTAAACTTAACGGGCAAGATACAAAATCAACAGGTAACACTAGCGTCAGTATATGCCCCGTGCGAACAAAACCCTGTTTTCTTTGAACAGTTTTTCTCCATACTACATAAAATGGCAAAGGGAAATACCTTCCTCGCTGGGGACCTGAACCGCACACTGGACCCTGACCTTGACAGATGCACCCAACCTAACACTACCCACAGACAGGACATATTAACCCTCCGCAAGGGCCTTCAAGACTGTCAGTTGACGGATATCTGGAGAGAGCAACACCCGGTGACCCGAGAATATACTTTCTACTCACATCCCCATGACAGATATAGCCGAATAGACTACTTCCTGGTATCAAACAGAGTGGTTCCAGTGGTGGGCCACACAGAGATTCACGAGATCTCGTGGTCCGACCATGCGCCTATAGAGCTGAGGTGCACGATTGTAGGGCTAGACAGACCCGGAACAAACTGGAAGCTCAATGAGCTTCTTCTCAAGGCCCCGGCCACCGAAAGGGCGATACGGGACCGGATAAAAGATTTCTTTAGAGAAAACGAGGGAAGCGTACAGTCACAGGCCACGCTTTGGGAAGCCCATAAGGCTACTCTTAGGGGGTTCCTTATGAATATCGCTGGTAAGCGGAGACGAGAGAAAGCTTCTAAAATACATGAGCTGCAGGCGAGATTGACACTTCTCACTGCACAACACTCCGCGGATAAAAACCAGAACACGTGGCAAGAATTGTTAGATACCAAGGCGGCCCTTAATTTGGTGTTATCATCCCAGGCCGAGAAAGAGTTAGCTTGGTCCAAACGCAGATTTTGTGATATTTTTTATTAAAATGGTGTATAAGGGTATATATATAAATATATTTTATGCACTGTATATGAGCTGGCGATTTCTAAGTCTGTGGTTTCGAGAGGGGGTAACCAGGCTCACTAATAAAGGTCAAGCCACTTGGCTGCCAGAATGCCCTGCTTCAGCACAGACCAGAAAGGCATTGTGATAAGCGTATCCCCGGTATAGTCAGGGGTTAATGGGAGTTGTTCCCGTCCCCCCAGTATACGCCCAGAACCATGGACCCGGTACTTGTGGTTCGGACTGTCTCCAACCAGCCATAATGTTGTGAGAGTGAAATTATGTCTAAGTCCAGCTTTGGTACATTAGAAGCAACTCTCAAACTTAACCTAAGCATTTTTCGAAGCTACTTTTTGGCTAACTTCTTATACGAAGGTCTAGGAGCTCTGAAAATGAACGGGCGCGTCTTTCACTCTTCCCGAGGGACTTAGAAGAATTTTGTGATATTTTTTATTAAAATGGTGTATAAGGGTATATATATAAATATATTTTATGCACTGTATATGAGCTGGCGATTTCTAAGTCTGTGGTTCCGAGAGGGGGTAACCAGGCTCACTAATAAAGGTCAAGCCACTTGGCTGCCTGAATGCCCTGCTTCAGCACAGACCAGAAAAGCATTGTGATAAGCGTATCCCCGGTATAGTCAGGGGTTAATGGGAGTCGTCCCCGTCCCCCCAGTATACGCCCAGAACCATGGACCCGGTACTTGTGGTTCGGACTGTCTCCAACCAGCCATAATGTTGTGAGAGTGAAATTATGTCTAAGTCCAGCTTCGGTACATTAGAAGCAACTCTGAAACTTAACCTAAGCGTTTTTCGAAGCTACTTTTTGGCTAACTTCTTATAGGAAGGTCTAGGAGCTCTGAAAATGAACGTGCGCGTCTTTCACTCTTTCCGAGGGACTTAGAAGAATTTTGTGATATTTTTTATTAAAATGGTGTATAAGGGTATATATATAAATATATTTTATGCACTGTATATGAGCTGGCGATTTCTAAGTCTGTGGTTCCGAGAGGGGGTAACCAGGCTCACTAATAAAGGTCAAGCCACTTGGCTGCCAGAATGCCCTGCTTCAGCACAGACCAGAAAAGCATTGTGATAAGCGTATCCCCGGTATAGTCAGGGGTTAATGGGAGTCGTCCCCGTCCCCCCAGTATACGCCCAGAACCAAGGACCCGGTACTTGTGGTTCGGACTGTCTCCAACCAGCCATAATGTTGTGAGAGTGAAATTATGTCTAAGTCCAGCTTTGGTACATTAGAAGCAACTCTCAAACTTAACCTAAGCGTTTTTCGAAGCTACTTTTTGGCTAACTTCTTATAGGAAGGTCTAGGAGCTCTGAAAATGAACGTGCGCATCTTTCACTCTTCCCGAGTGACTTAGAAGAATTTTGTGATATTTTTTATTAAAATGGTGTATAAGGGTATATACAGTATATAAATATATTTTATGCACTGTATATGAGCTGGCGATTTCTAAGTCTGTGGTTTCGAGAGGGGGTAACCAGGCTCACTAATAAAGGTCAAGCCACTTGGCTGCCAGAATGCCCTGCTTCAGCACAGACCAGAAAGGCATTGTGATAAGCGTATCCCCGGTATAGTCAGGGGTTAATGGGAGTTGTTCCCGTCCCCCCAGTATACGCCCAGAACCATGGACCCGGTACTTGTGGTTCGGACTGTCTCCAACCAGCCATAATGTTGTGAGAGTGAAATTATGTCTAAGTCCAGCTTTGGTACATTAGAAGCAACTCTCAAACTTAACCTAAGCGTTTTTCGAAGCTACTTTTTGGCTAACTTCTTATACGAAGGTCTAGGAGCTCTGAAAATGAACGTGCGCGTCTTTCACTCTTCCCGAGGGACTTAGAAGAATTTTGTGATATTTTTTATTAAAATGGTGTATAAGGGTATATATATAAATATATTTTATGCACTGTATATGAGCTGGCGATTTCTACGTCTGTGGTTCCGAGAGGGGGTAACCAGGCTCACTAATAAAGGTCAAGCCACTTGGCTGCCAGAATGCCCTGCTTCAGCACAGACCAGAAAAGCATTGTGATAAGCGTATCCCCGGTATAGTCAGGGGTTAATGGGAGTCGTCCCCGTCCCCCCAGTATACGCCCAGAACCATGGACCCGGTACTTGTGGTTCGGACTGTCTCCAACCAGCCATAATGTTGTGAGAGTGAAATTATGTCTAAGTCCAGCTTCGGTACATTAGAAGGAACTCTGAAACTTAACCTAAGCGTTTTTCGAATCTACTTTTTGGCTAACTTCTTATAGGAAGGTCTAGGAGCTCTGAAAATGAACATGCGCGTCTTTCACTCTTCCCGAGGGACTTAGAAGAATTTTGTGATATTTTTTATTAAAATGGTGTATAAGGGTATATATATAAATATATTTTATGCACTGTATACACTACCGACACACTTTATTGAAGTGTGGTCGGTACCGCAAGCCGGGAAATCTCCCGGCTTGCTAGTGGCCGCCCCTCGGCGTGCCGCGCGTCATAGACGCGCGGTCACGCGTCATCGGGAGCGTGCGCCCGCTGCACGCGTGTCCAGGGGCTCCCCGAGGGAGCCCTGGTGTCCCGCGATCGCGGGACAGCGGCAGGGGGTTCCGGGGGACCCGGCGGACCCGGCAGCGGTAGGGAGAGCGCCCCGATCGGAGGGCGCTCTTCCGCTGCTTCGGCGTGCGCCCGTCACACTCGGGCGCGCGCCAGGCTACTGCTGCGGCACAGAACGGGCAAATGCTCGAATAAACTGTGCCGCAGCAGTATGAGCTGGCGATTTCTAAGTCTGTGGTTACGAGAGGGGGTAACCAGGCTCACTAATAAAGGTCAAGCCACTTGGCTGCCAGAATGCCCTGCTTCAGCACAGACCAGAAAGGCATTGTGATAAGCGTATCCCCGGTATAGTCAGGGGTTAATGGGAGTCGTCCCCGTCCCCCCCAGTATACGCCCAGAACCATGGACCCGGTACTTGTGGTTCGGACTGTCTCCAACCAGCCATAATGTTGTGAGAGTGAAATTATGTCTAAGTCCAGCTTCGGTACATTAGAAGCAACTCTGAATCTTAACCTAAGCGTTTTTCGAAGCTACTTTTTGGCTAACTTCTTATAGGAAGGTCTAGGAGCTCTGAAAATGAACGTGCGCGTCTTTCACTCTTCCTGAGGGGCTTAGAATAATTTTGTGATATTTTTTATTAAAATGGTGTATAAGGGTATATATATAAATATATTTTATGCACTGTATATGAGCTGGCGATTTCTAAGTCTGTGGTTCCGAGAGGGGGTAACCAGGCTCACTAATAAAGGTCAAGCTACTTGGCTGCCAGAATGCCCTGCTTCAGCACAGACCAGAAAGGCATTGTGATAAGCGTATCCCCGGTATAGTCAGGGGTTAATGGGAGTCGTCCCCGTCCCCCCAGTAAACGCCCAGAACCATGGACCCGGTACTTGTGGTTCGTACTGTCTCCAACCAGCCATAATGTTGTGAGAGTGAAATTATGTCTAAGTCCAGCTTTGGTACATTAGAAGCAACTCTCAAACTTAACCTAAGCGTTTTTCGAAGCTACTTTTTGGCTAACTTCTTATATGAAGGTCTAGGAGCTCTGAAAATGAACGTGCGCGTCTTTCACTCTTCCCGAGGGACTTAGAAGAATTTTTTGATATTTTTTATTAAAATGGTGTATAAGGGTATATACAGTATATAAATATATTTTATGCACTGTATATGAGCTGGCGATTTCTAAGTCTGTGGTTCCGAGAGGGGGTAACCAGGCTCACTAATAGAGGTCAAGCCACTTGGCTGCCAGAATGCCCTGCTTCAGCACAGACCAGAAAAGCATTGTGATAAGCGTATCCCCGGTATAGTCAGGGGTTAATGGGAGTCGTCCCCGGCCCCCCAGTATACGCCCAGAACCATGGACCCGGTACTTGTGGTTCGGACTGTCTCCAACCAGCCATAATGTTGTGAGGGTGAAATTATGTCTAAGTCCAGCTTCGGTACATTAGAAGCAACTCTGAAACTTAACCTAAGCATTTTTCGAAGCTACTTTTTGGCTAACTTCTTATAGGAAGGTCTAGGAGCTCTGAAAATAAACGTGCGCGTATTTCACTCTTCCCGAGGAACTTAGAATTTTTTTGTGATATTTTTTATTAAAATGGTGTATAAGGGTATAGATATAAATATATTTTATGCACTGTATATGAGCTGGCGATTTCTAAGTCTGTGGTTCTGAGAGGGGGTAACCAGGCTCACTAATAAAGGTCAAGCCACTTGGCTGCCAGAATGCCCTGCTTCAGCACAGACCAGAAAAGCATTGTGATAAGCGTATCCCCGGTATAGTCAGGGGTTAATGGGAGTCGTCCCCGTCCCCCCAGTATACGCCCAGAACCATGGACCCGGTACTTGTGGTTTGGACTGTCTCCAACCAGCCATAATATTGTGAGAGTGAAATTATGTCTAAGTCCAGCTTTGGTACATTAGAAGCAACTCTCAAACTTAACCTAAGCGTTTTCGAAGCTACTTTTTGGCTAACTTCTTATAGGAAGGTCTAGGAGCTCTGAAAATGAACGTGCGCGTCTTTCACTCTTCCCGAGGGACTTAGAAGAATTTTGGGATATTTTTTATTAAAATGGTGTATAAGGGTATATATATAAATATATTTTATGCACTGTATATGAGCTGGCGATTTCTAAGTCTGTGGTTCCGAGAGGGGGTAACCAGGCTCACTAATAAAGGTCAAGCCACTTGGCTGCCACAATGCCCTGCTTCAGCACAGACCAGAAAGGCATTGTGAAAAGCGTATCCCCGGTATAGTCAGGGGTTAATGGGAGTCGTCCCCGTCCCCCCAGTATACGCCCAGAACCATGGACCCGGTACTTGTGGTTCGGACTGTCTCCAACCAGCCATAATGTTGTGAGAGTGAAATTATGTCTGTCCAGCTTTGGTACATTAGAAGCAACTCTGAAACTTAACCTAAGCGTTTTTCGAAGCTACTTTTTGGCTAACTTCTTATAGGAAGGTCTAGGAGCTCTGAAAATGAACGTGCGCGTCTTTCACTCTTCCCGAGGGACTTAGAAGAATTTTGTGATATTTTTTATTAAAATGGTGTATAAGGGTATATATATAAATATATTTTATGCACTGTATATGAGCTGGCGATTTCTAAGTCTGTGGTTCCGAGAGGGGGTAACCAGGCTCACTAATAAAGGTCAAGCCACTTGGCTGCCAGAATGCCCTGCTTCAGCACAGACCAGAAAAGCATTGTGATAAGCGTATCCCCGGTATAGTCAGGGGTTAATGGGAGTCGTCCCCGTCCCCCCAGTATACGCCCAGAACCAAGGACCCGGTACTTGTGGTTCGGACTGTCTCCAACCAGCCATAATGTTGTGAGAGTGAAATTATGTCTAAGTCCAGCTTTGGTACATTAGAAGCAACTCTCAAACTTAACCTAAGCGTTTTTCGAAGCTACTTTTTGGCTAACTTCTTATAGGAAGGTCTAGGAGCTCTGAAAATGAACGTGCGCATCTTTCACTCTTCCCGAGTGACTTAGAAGAATTTTGTGATATTTTTTATTAAAATGGTGTATAAGGGTATATACAGTATATAAATATATTTTATGCACTGTATATGAGCTGGCGATTTCTAAGTCTGTGGTTTCGAGAGGGGGTAACCAGGCTCACTAATAAAGGTCAAGCCACTTGGCTGCCAGAATGCCCTGCTTCAGCACAGACCAGAAAGGCATTGTGATAAGCGTATCCCCGGTATAGTCAGGGGTTAATGGGAGTTGTTCCCGTCCCCCCAGTATACGCCCAGAACCATGGACCCGGTACTTGTGGTTCGGACTGTCTCCAACCAGCCATAATGTTGTGAGAGTGAAATTATGTCTAAGTCCAGCTTTGGTACATTAGAAGCAACTCTCAAACTTAACCTAAGCGTTTTTCGAAGCTACTTTTTGGCTAACTTCTTATACGAAGGTCTAGGAGCTCTGAAAATGAACGTGCGCGTCTTTCACTCTTCCCGAGGGACTTAGAAGAATTTTGTGATATTTTTTATTAAAATGGTGTATAAGGGTATATACAGTATATAAATATATTTTATGCACTGTATATGAGCTGGCGATTTCTAAGTCTGTGGTTTCGAGAGGGGGTAACCAGGCTCACTAATAAAGGTCAAGCCACTTGGCTGCCAGAATGCCCTGCTTCAGCACAGACCAGAAAGGCATTGTGATAAGCGTATCCCCGGTATAGTCAGGGGTTAATGGGAGTTGTTCCCGTCCCCCCAGTATACGCCCAGAACCATGGACCCGGTACTTGTGGTTCGGACTGTCTCCAACCAGCCATAATGTTGTGAGAGTGAAATTATGTCTAAGTCCAGCTTCGGTACATTAGAAGGAACTCTGAAACTTAACCTAAGCGTTTTTCGAATCTACTTTTTGGCTAACTTCTTATAGGAAGGTCTAGGAGCTCTGAAAATGAACATGCGCGTCTTTCACTCTTCCCGAGGGACTTAGAAGAATTTTGTGATATTTTTTATTAAAATGGTGTATAAGGGTATATATATAAATATATTTTATGCACTGTATACACTACCGACACACTTTATTGAAGTGTGGTCGGTACCGCAAGCCGGGAAATCTCCCGGCTTGCTAGTGGCCGCCCCTCGGCGTGCCGCGCGTCATAGACGCGCGGTCACGCGTCATCGGGAGCGTGCGCCCGCTGCACGCGTGTCCAGGGGCTCCCCGAGGGAGCCCTGGTGTCCCGCGATCGCGGGACAGCGGCAGGGGGTTCCGGGGGACCCGGCGGACCCGGCAGCGGTAGGGAGAGCGCCCCGATCGGAGGGCGCTCTTCCGCTGCTTCGGCGTGCGCCCGTCACACTCGGGCGCGCGCCAGGCTACTGCTGCGGCACAGAACGGGCAAATGCTCGAATAAACTGTGCCGCAGCAGTATGAGCTGGCGATTTCTAAGTCTGTGGTTACGAGAGGGGGTAACCAGGCTCACTAATAAAGGTCAAGCCACTTGGCTGCCAGAATGCCCTGCTTCAGCACAGACCAGAAAGGCATTGTGATAAGCGTATCCCCGGTATAGTCAGGGGTTAATGGGAGTCGTCCCCGTCCCCCCAGTATACGCCCAGAACCATGGACCCGGTACTTGTGGTTCGGACTGTCTCCAACCAGCCATAATGTTGTGAGAGTGAAATTATGTCTAAGTCCAGCTTCGGTACATTAGAAGCAACTCTGAATCTTAACCTAAGCGTTTTTCGAAGCTACTTTTTGGCTAACTTCTTATAGGAAGGTCTAGGAGCTCTGAAAATGAACGTGCGCGTCTTTCACTCTTCCTGAGGGGCTTAGAATAATTTTGTGATATTTTTTATTAAAATGGTGTATAAGGGTATATATATAAATATATTTTATGCACTGTATATGAGCTGGCGATTTCTAAGTCTGTGGTTCCGAGAGGGGGTAACCAGGCTCACTAATAAAGGTCAAGCTACTTGGCTGCCAGAATGCCCTGCTTCAGCACAGACCAGAAAGGCATTGTGATAAGCGTATCCCCGGTATAGTCAGGGGTTAATGGGAGTCGTCCCCGTCCCCCCAGTAAACGCCCAGAACCATGGACCCGGTACTTGTGGTTCGTACTGTCTCCAACCAGCCATAATGTTGTGAGAGTGAAATTATGTCTAAGTCCAGCTTTGGTACATTAGAAGCAACTCTCAAACTTAACCTAAGCGTTTTTCGAAGCTACTTTTTGGCTAACTTCTTATATGAAGGTCTAGGAGCTCTGAAAATGAACGTGCGCGTCTTTCACTCTTCCCGAGGGACTTAGAAGAATTTTTTGATATTTTTTATTAAAATGGTGTATAAGGGTATATACAGTATATAAATATATTTTATGCACTGTATATGAGCTGGCGATTTCTAAGTCTGTGGTTCCGAGAGGGGGTAACCAGGCTCACTAATAGAGGTCAAGCCACTTGGCTGCCAGAATGCCCTGCTTCAGCACAGACCAGAAAAGCATTGTGATAAGCGTATCCCCGGTATAGTCAGGGGTTAATGGGAGTCGTCCCCGGCCCCCCAGTATACGCCCAGAACCATGGACCCGGTACTTGTGGTTCGGACTGTCTCCAACCAGCCATAATGTTGTGAGGGTGAAATTATGTCTAAGTCCAGCTTCGGTACATTAGAAGCAACTCTGAAACTTAACCTAAGCATTTTTCGAAGCTACTTTTTGGCTAACTTCTTATAGGAAGGTCTAGGAGCTCTGAAAATAAACGTGCGCGTATTTCACTCTTCCCGAGGAACTTAGAATTTTTTTGTGATATTTTTTATTAAAATGGTGTATAAGGGTATAGATATAAATATATTTTATGCACTGTTTATGAGCTGGCGATTTCTAAGTCTGTGGTTCTGAGAGGGGGTAACCAGGCTCACTAATAAAGGTCAAGCCACTTGGCTGCCAGAATGCCCTGCTTCAGCACAGACCAGAAAAGCATTGTGATAAGCGTATCCCCGGTATAGTCAGGGGTTAATGGGAGTCGTCCCCGGCCCCCCAGTATACGCCCAGAACCATGGACCCGGTACTTGTGGTTCGGACTGTCTCCAACCAGCCATAATGTTGTGAGGGTGAAATTATGTCTAAGTCCAGCTTTGGTACATTAGAAGCAACTCTCAAACATAACCTAAGCGTTTTTCGAAGCTACTTTTTGGCTAACTTCTTATACGAAGGTCTAGGAGCTCTGAAAATGAACGTGCGCGTCTTTCACTCTTCCCGAGGGACTTAGAATAATTTTGTGATATTTTTTATTAAAATGGTGTATAAGGGTATATATATAAATATATTTTATGCACTGTATATGAGCTGGCGATTTCTAAGTCTGTGGTTTCGAGAGGGGGTAACCAGGCTCACTAATAAAAGTCAAGCCACTTGGCTGCCAGAATGCCCTGCTTCAGCACAGACCAGAAAGGCATTGTGATAAGCGTATCCCCGGTATAGTCAGGGGTTAATGGGAGTTGTTCCCGTCCCCCCAGTATACACCCAGAACCATGGACCCGGTACTTGTGGTTCGGACTGTCTCCAACCAGCCATAATGTTGTGAGAGTGAAATGATGTCTAAGTCCAGCTTTGGTACATTAGAAGCAACTCTCAAACTTAACCTAAGCGTTTTTCGAAGCTACTTTTTGGCTAACTTCTTATATGAAGGTCTAGGAGCTCTGAAAATGAACGTGCGCGTATTTCACTCTTCCCGAGGAACTTAGAATTTTTTTGTGATATTTTTTATTAAAATGGTGTATAAGGGTATAGATATAAATATATTTTATGCACTGTATATGAGCTGGCGATTTCTAAGTCTGTGGTTCTGAGAGGGGGTAACCAGGCTCACTAATAAAGGTCAAGCCACTTGGCTGCCAGAATGCCCTGCTTCAGCACAGACCAGAAAAGCATTGTGATAAGCGTATCCCCGGTATAGTCAGGGGTTAATGGGAGTCGTCCCCGTCCCCCCAGTATACGCCCAGAACCATGGACCCGGTACTTGTGGTTCGGACTGTCTCCAACCAGCCATAATATTGTGAGAGTGAAATTATGTCTAAGTCCAGCTTTGGTACATTAGAAGCAACTCTCAAACTTAACCTAAGCGTTTTCGAAGCTACTTTTTGGCTAACTTCTTATAGGAAGGTCTAGGAGCTCTGAAAATGAACGTGCGCGTCTTTCACTCTTCCCGAGGGACTTAGAAGAATTTTGGGATATTTTTTATTAAAATGGTGTATAAGGGTATATATATAAATATATTTTATGCACTGTATATGAGCTGGCGATTTCTAAGTCTGTGGTTCCGAGAGGGGGTAACCAGGCTCACTAATAAAGGTCAAGCCACTTGGCTGCCACAATGCCCTGCTTCAGCACAGACCAGAAAGGCATTGTGAAAAGCGTATCCCCGGTATAGTCAGGGGTTAATGGGAGTCGTCCCCGTCCCCCCAGTATACGCCCAGAACCATGGACCCGGTACTTGTGGTTCGGACTGTCTCCAACCAGCCATAATGTTGTGAGAGTGAAATTATGTCTGTCCAGCTTTGGTACATTAGAAGCAACTCTCAAACTTAACCTAAGCGTTTTTCGAAGCTACTTTTTGGCTAACTTCTTATAGGAAGGTCTAGGAGCTCTGAAAATGAACGTGCGCGTCTTTCACTCTTCCCGAGATACTTAGAATAATTTTGTGATATTTTTTATTAAAATGGTGTATAAGGGTATATATATAAATATATTTTATGCACTGTATATGAGCTGGCGATTTCTAAGTCTGTGGTTCCGAGAGGGGGTAACCAGGCTGTACCGCCATCACTGTCACTGCTATGTAATAATACTATCCTATCCCTGTATGTACAGCGCCGCTGTCACTGTCAGTGCTGTGTAATAATACTATCCTTATCCCTGTATGTACAGCGCCGCCGTCACTGTCAGTGCTATGTAATAATACTATCCTTATCCCTGTATGTACAGCGCCGCCGTCACTGTCAGTGCTATGTAATAATACTATCCTTATCCCTGTATGTACAGCGCCGCCATCACTGTCAGTGGGTAGAAAGTACTTTTCTCCACCCCTGTTATTGCCACAGACTTGCCCTTTACAGGGCGCCGCCGTCACTGTCAGTGCTATGTAATACTATCCTTATCCCTGTATCTACAGTGCCGCCGTCACAGTCACTGCTATGTAATAATACTATCCTTATCCCTGTATGTACAGTGCCGCCGTCACTGTCACTGCTATGCAATAATACTATCCTTATCTTTGTATGTACAGCGCCGCCGTCACTGTCAGTGGTACAGTAGCGACATCTTTTATTGCACTGAATGCCGCCGGCAAGCCGGGATCTACCCCAGCTGCCGCCAGTAATAAACGCGCGCCGCCGCGTTTCCCCCACGCACCCCCCCTCCTCTTCACGCGCAATTTACCCCCCCTTCCGGACCCCGAACCCGGCTTCTGCTCTGCCCCTCTGCTTCCCCGCACCCCCGCTTTCCTTAATTTGATCTCCAGGGGTGTCGGGGAAGCCTGCGGAAGCCGGGGAAGACGGGGAAGCCGGGCGCATGTTACTGTGACGTCACAGTGCGCCGCCACGCGCCGCGGCTACCCGCTTCCCAGACGCATGCAGCCGGCGGCTTTTACTCGAATAAAAGCTGCCGCTGCTGTATGTAATAATACTATACTTATCCCTGTATGTACAGCGCCACCGTCACTGTCAGTGCTATGTAATAATACTTTCCTTATCCCTGTATGTACAGCGCCGCGGTCACTGTCAGTGCTATGTAATAATACTATTCTTATCCCTGTATGTACAACGCCGCCGTTACTGTCAGTGCTATGTAATTGTACATACAGGGATAAGAATAGTATTACGTAGCACTGACCGTGACGGTGGCGCTGTACATACAGGGATAAGGATATTATTATTACATAGCACTGACAGTGACGGCGGCGCTGTACATACACTGGCGACACACTTTATTCGAGCTCGGCTAGTTCCACGAATTCGGGTATACCCGGGTGTATTGAGGTTTGTGACTGTTTTCTGCCCGAGTGCATTGAGGTATTTTCCAGGCAGGGATTGAAGCATTTTATTCCCGCTGGCTGCAATACTGCACAGTATATATATATATATATATACTGCATTACAATTCATGAATTTATGCCTTCTGGTAGACACGCGAAGCATTGCAGCCTATTAAATCCTAATCATTATCATTTAACAGATCAGCCGCCCGTCAGCCAGGCATGAACCCAGGCTGGGAAGGCAAATGCAACGGGGCTTGTCAGAGGTGAGGAGTGGCGCATTCAAGGTATCTGCCAGGTACATACTGGGTATTTGCTCGAATAAAGTGTGTCGGTGCAGTACAGGGATAAGGATAGTATTATTACATAGCAGTGACAGTGACGGCGGCGCTGTACATACAGGGATAAGGATAGTATTACATAGAACTGACAGTGACGGCGGCGCTGTACATACAGGGATAAGGATAGTATTACATAGCACTGACAGTGACGGCGGTGCTGTACATACAGGGATAAGGATAGTATTACACAGCATTGACAATGACGGCGGCACTGTACATACAGGGATAAGGATAGTATTACATAGCACTGACAGTGATGGCGGCGCTGTACATACAGGGATAAGGATATTATTATTGCATAGCACTGACAGTGACGGCGGCGCTGTACATACAGGGATAAGGATAGTATTATTACATAGCAGTGACAGTGACGGCGGCGCTTTACATACAGGGATAAGGATAGTATTACATAGAACTGACAGTGACGGCGGTGCTGTACATACAGGGATAAGGATAGTATTACATAGCACTGACAGTGACGGCAGCGCTGTACATACAGGGATAAGGATAGTATTATTACATAGCACTGACAGTGACGGCGGCGCTGTACATACAGGGATAAGGATAGTATTATTACATAGCACTGACAGTGACGGCGGCGCTGTACATACAGGGATAAGTATAGTATTATTACATAGCAATGACAGTGACGGCGGTGCTGTACACACAGGGATAAGGATAGTATTACATAGCACTGAGAGTGACGCGGCGCTGTACATACAGGGATAAGGATAGTATTACATAGCACTGACAGTGACGGCGGTGCTGTACATACAGGGATAAGGATAGTATTACATAGCACTGACAGTGACGGCAGCGCTGTACATACAGGGATAAGGATAGTATTATTACATAGCACTGACAGTGACGGCGGCGCTGTACATACAGGGATAAGGATAGTATTATTACATAGCAATGACAGTGACGGCGGTGCTGTACACACAGGGATAAGGATAGTATTACATAGCACTGAGAGTGACGCGGCGCTGTACATACAGGGATAAGGATAGTATTACATAGCACTGACAGTGACGGCGGTGCTGTACATACAGGGATAAGGATTGTATTACACTGCACTGACAGTGACGGCGGCGCTGTACATAAAGGGATAAGGATAGTATTACATAGCACTGACAGTGACGATGGCGCTGTACATACAGGGATAAGGATATTATTATTACATACTGCACCGACACACTTTATTCGAGCAAATACCCAGTATGTACCTGGCAGATACCTGGAATGCACCGCTCCTCACCTCTGACAAGCCCCGTTGCGTTTGCCTTCCCAGCCTGGGTTCATGCGTGGCTGACGGGCGGCTGATCTGTTAAATGATAATGATTAGGATTTAATAGGCTGCAATGCTTCGCGTGTCTACCAGATGGCATAAATTCATGAATTGTAATGCAGTAAATATATATATACTGTGCAGTATTGCAGCCAGCGGGAATAAAATGCTTCAATCCCTGCCTGGAAAATACCTCAATGCACTCGGGCAGAAAACAGTCACAAACCTCAATACACCCGGGTATACCCGAATTCGTGGGACTAGCCGAGCTCGAATAAAGTGTGTCGCCAGTGTAGCACTGACAGTGACGGCGGTGCTGTACATACAGGGATAAGGATAGCATTATTACATAGCAGTGACAGTGACGGCGGAGCTGTACATACAGGGATAAGGATAGTATTACATAGAACTGACAGTGACGGCGGCGCTGTACATACAGGGATAATTATAGTATTATTACATAGCACTGACAGTGACGGCGGCGCTGTACATACAGGGATAAGGATAGTATTATTACATAGCACTGACAGTGACGGCGGCGCTGTACACACAGGGATAAGGATAGTATTACATAGCACTGACAGTGACGGCGGCGTTGTACAAACAGGGATAAGGATTGTATTATTACACAGCACTGACAGTGACAGTGGCGTGTACATACAGGGATAGGATAGTATTATTACATAGCAGTGACAGTGACGGCGGCGCTGTACATACAGGGAAAGGATAGTATTATTACACAGCACTGACAGTGACGGCGGTGCTGTACATACAGGGATAAGGATAGTATTATTACATAGCACTGACAGTGACCGCGGTGCTGTACATACAGGGATAAGTATAGTATTATTACATAGCACTGACAGTGACGGCGGCGCTGTACATACAGAGATAAGGATAGTATTATTGCATAGCAGTGACAGTGACGGCGGCACTGTACATACAGGGATAAGGATAGTATTATTACATAGCAGTGACAGTGACGGCGGCGCTGTAGATACAGGGATATGGATAGTATTACATAGCACTGACAGTGACGGCGGCGCCCTGTAAAGGGCAAGTCTGTGGCAATAACAGGGGTGGAGAAAAGTACTTTCTACCCACTGACAGTCATGGCGGCGCTGTACATACAGGGATAAATACTATCCTATCCCTGTATGTACAGCGCCGCTGTCACTGTCAGTGCTGTGTAATAATACTATCCTTATCCCTGTATGTACAGCGCCGCCGTCATTGTCAGTTCTGTGTAATACTATCCTTATCCCTGTATTTACAGCACCGCCGTCACTGTCAGTGCTATGTAATACTATCCTTATCCCTGTATGTACAGCGCCGCGTCACTGTCAGTGCTATGAAAAACTATCCTTATCCCTGTGTGTACAGCGCCGCCATCACTGTCATTGCTATGTAATAATACTATCCTTATCCCTGTATGTACAGCGCCGCAGTAACTGTCAGTGCTATGTAATAATACTATCCTTATCCCTGTATGTACAGTGCCGCCGTCACTGTCAGTGCTATCTAATAATACTGTACTTATCCCTGTATGTACAGCGCCGCCGTCACTGTCAGTGCTATGTAATACTATCCTTATCCCTGTATGTACGGCGCCGCCGTCACTGTCAATTCTGTGTAATACTATCCTTATCCCTGTATGTACAGCACCGCCGTCACTGTCAGTGCTATGTAATACTATCCTTATACCTGTATGTACAGCGCCGCATCACTGTCAGTGCTATGAAAAACTATCCTTATCCCTGTGTGTACAGCGCCGCCGTCACTGTCAGTGCTATGTAATAATAATATCCTTATCCCTGTATGTACAGCGCTGCCGTCACGGTCAGTGCTATGTAATACTATCCTTATCCCTGTATGTAAATTACATAGCACTGACAGTAACGGCGGCGTTGTACATACAGGGATAAGAATAGTATTATTACATAGCACTGACAGTGACCGCGGCGCTGTACATAAAGGGATAAGGATAGTATTATTACACAGCACTGACAGTGACGGTGGCGCTGTACATACAGGGATAAGTATAGTATTATTACATACCACTGACAGTGACGGCGGCGCTGTACATACAGAGATAAGGATAGTATTATTGCATAGCAGTGACAGTGACGGCGGCACTGTACATACAGGGATAAGGATAGTATTATTACATAGCAGTGACAGTGACGGCGGCCCTGTAGATACAGGGATAAGGATAGTATTACATAGCACTGACAGTGACGACGGTGCCCTGTAAAGGGCAAGTCTGTGGCAATAACAGGGGTGGAGAAAAGTACTTTCTACCCACTGACAGTGACGGCGGCGCTGTACATACAGGGATAAGCGCCGCCGTCACTGTCAGTACTGTCTTATATATCCTATCCTTAACCCTGTATGTACAGCGCCGCCGTCACTGTCAGTGCTATGTAATAATACTATCCTTATCCCTGTATGTACAGCGCCGCCATCACTGTCAGTGCTATGTAATAATACTATTCTTATGCCTGTATGTACAGCTCCGTCGTCACTGTCAGTGCTATGCAATAATACTATTCTTATCCCTGTATGTACAGCGCCGCCATCACTGTCAGTGCTATGTAATAATACTATTCTTATCCCTTTATGTACAGCGCCGCCGTCACTGTCACTGCTATGTAATAATACTATCCTATCCCTGTATGTACAGCGCCGCCGTCTCTGTCAGTTCTATGTAACACTATCCTTATCCCTGTATGTACAGCGCCGCCGTCACTGTCACTGCTATGTAATAATACTATCCTTATCCCTGTATGTACAGCGCCGCCGTCACTGTCAGTACTATGTAATACTAATATCCTTATCCCTGTATGTACAGCGCCGCCGTCACTGTCAGTGCTATGTAATACTATCCTTATCCCTGTATGTACAGCGCCGCCGTCACTGTCAGTGCTGTGTAATACTATCCTTATCCCTGTATGTACAGGACTGCCGTCACTGTCAGTGCTATATAATACTATCCTTATCCCTGTATGTACAGCGCCGCCGTCACTGTCAGTTCTATGTAATACTATCCTTATCCCTGTATGTACAGCGCCGCCGTCACTGTCACTGCTATGTAATAATACTATCCTTATCCCTGTATGTACAGCGCCACCGTCACTGTCAGTGCTATGTAATAATAATATCCTTATCCCTGTATGTACAGCGCCGCCGTCACGGTCATTGCTATGTAATACTATCCTTATCCCTGTATGTACAATTACATAGCACTGACAGTAACGGCGGCGTTGTACATACAGGGATAAGAATAGTATTATTACATAGCACTGACAGTGACCGCGGCGCTGTACATAAAGGGATAAGGATAGTATTATTACATAGCACTGACAGTGACGGTGGCGCTGTACATACAGGGATAAGTATAGTATTATTACAAACCACTGACAGTGACGGCGGCGCTGTACATACAGAGATAAGGATAGTATTATTGCATAGCAGTGACAGTGACGGCGGCACTGTACATACAGGGATAAGGATAGTATTACATAGCACTGACAGTGACGGCGGCGCCCTGTAAAGGGCAAGTCTGTGGCAATAACAGGGGGGAGAAAAGTACTTTCTACCCACTGACAGTGATGGCGGCGCTGTACATACAGGGATAAATACTATCCTATCCCTGTATGTACAGCGCCGCTGTCACTGTCAGTGCTGTGTAATAATACTATCCTTATCCCTGTATGTACAGCGCCGCCGTCACTGTCAGTGCTATGTAATAATTCTATCCTTATCCCTGTATGTACAGCACCGCCGTCACTGTCAGTGCTATGTAATACTATCCTTATCCCTGTATGTACAGCGCCGCCGTCACTGTCAGTACTATGTAATACTATCCTTATCCCTGTATGTACAGCGCCGCCGTCACTGTCACTGCTATGTAATAATACTATCCTTATCCCTGTATGTACAGCACCGCCGTCACTGTCAGTGCTATGTAATAATAAAATCCTTATCCCTGTATGTACAGCGCCGCCGTCACTGTCAGTGCTATGTAATACTATCCTTATCCCTGTATGTACAGTGCCGCCGTCACTGTCAGTTCTGTGTAATACTATCCTTATCCCTGTATGTACAGCACCGCCGTCACTGTCAGTGCTATGTAATAATACTATCCTTAACCCTGTATGTACAGCGCCGCCGTCACTGTCAGTGCTATGTAATAATACTATCCTTAACCCTGTATGTACAGCGCCGCCGTCACTGTCACTGCTCTGTAATACTATCCTTATCCCTGTATGTACAGCACCGCCGTCACTGTCAGTTCTATGTAATACTATCCTTATCCCTGTATGTACAGCGCCGACGTCACGGTCAGTGCTATGTAATAATACTATCCTTATCCCTGTATGTACAGCGCCGCCATCACTGTCAGTGCTATGTAATAATAATATCCTTATCCCTGTATGCACAGCGCCGCCGTCACGGTCAGTGCTATGTAATACTATCCTTATCCCTGTATGTACAATTACATAGCACTGACAGTGACGGTGGCGCTGTACATACAGGGATAAGTATAGTATTATTACATACCACTGACAGTGACGGCGGCGCTGTACATACAGAAATAAGGATAGTATTATTGCATAGCAGTGACAGTGACGGCGGCACTGTACAGCAGCGGCAGCTCTTATTCGAGCAAATGCCGCTGGCTGTATGAGGCTGGGAAGCGGGTAGCCGCGGCGCGTGGCGGCGCACTGTGACGTCACGGTCACAAGCGCGCCCGGCTTCCCCGTCTTCCCCGGCTTCCCCAGGCTTCCCCGACACCCCTGGAGTTCAAATCTAGGTAAGCGGGGGTGCGGGGAAGCAGAGGGGCAGAGTAGAAGCCGGGTTCGGGGTGTCTTTGGGGGGGTAATTGCGCGCGATGTGGAGGGGGGGTGCGTGGGGGAAACGCGGCGGCGCGCGTTTCTGACTGGCGGCAGCTGGGGTAGATCCCGGCATGCCGCCGGCATTTACTTTAATAAAGTATGTCGCTACTGTACATACAGGGATAAGGATAGTATTATTACATAGCAGTGACAGTGACAGTGACGGCGGCCCTGTAGATACAGGGATAAGGATAGTATTACATAGCACTGACAGTGACGGCGGCGCCCTGTAAAGGGCAAGTCTGTGGCAATAACAGGGGTGGAGAAAAGTACTTTCTACCCACTGACAGTGATGGCGGCGCTGTACATACAGGGATAAGGATAGTATTTTTACATAGCACTGACAGTGACGGCGGCGCTGTACTGCTATGTAATAATACTATCCTTATCCCTGTATGTACAGCGCCGCCGTCACTGTCAGTGCTATGTAATAATAATATCCTTATCCCTGTATGTACAGCGCCGCCGTCACGGTCAGTGCTATGTAATACTATCCTTATCCCTGTATGTACAATTACATAGCACTGACAGTAACGGCAGCGTTGTACATACAGGGATAAGAATAGTATTATTACATAGCACTGACAGTGACCGCGGCGCTGTACATAAAGGGATAAGGATAGTATTATTACATAGCACTGACAGTGACGGTGGCGCTGTACATACAGGGATAAGTATAGTATTATTACATACCACTGACAGTGACGGCGGCGCTGTACATACAGAGATAAGGATAGTATTATTGCATAGCAGTGACAGTGACGGCGGCACTGTACATACAGGGATAAGGATAGTATTATTACATAGCAGTGACAGTGACGGCGGCCCTGTAGATACAGGGATAAGGATAGTATTACATAGCACTGACAGTGACGGCGGCGCCCTGTAAAGGGCAAGTCTGTGGCAATAACAGGGGTGGAGAAAAGTACTTTCTACCCACTGACAGTGATGGCGGCGCTGTACATACAGGGATAAGGATAGTATTATTACATAGCACTGACAGTGACGGCGGCGCTGTACATACAGGGATAAGCGCCGCCGTCACTGTCAGTACTGTCTTATATATCCTATCCTTAACCCTGTATGTACAGCGCCGCCGTCACTGTCAGTGCTATGCAATAATACTATCCTTATCTCTGTATGTACAGCTCCGCCGTCACTGTCAGTGCTATGCAATAATACTATTCTTATCCCTGTATGTACAGCGCCGCCATCACTGTCAGTGCTATGTAATAATACTATTCTTATCCCTTTATGTACAGCGCCGCCGTCACTGTCAGTGCTATATAATAATACTATTCTTATCCCTGTATGTACAACGCCGCCGTCACTGTCAGTGCTATGTAATAATACTATCCTTACCCCTGTATGTACAGCGCCGCCGTCACTGTCAGTGCTGTGTAATAATACTATCCTTCTCCCTGTATGTACAGCGCCGCCGTCACTGTCACTGCTATGTAATAATACTATCCTATCACTGTATGTACAGTGCCGCCGTCTCTGTCAGTTCTATGTAACACTATCCTTATCCCTGTATGTACAGCGCCGCCGTCACTGTCACTGCTATGTAATAATACTATCCTTATCCCTGTATGTACAGCGCCGCCGTCACTGTCAGTGCTATGTAATACTAATATCCTTATCCCTGTATGTACAGCGCCGCCGTCACTGTCAGTGTTTTGTAATACTATCCTTATCCCTGTATGTACAGCGCCGCCGTCACTGTCAGTGCTATGTAATACTATCCTTATCCCTGTATGTACAGCGCCGCGTCACTGTCAGTGCTATGTAATAATACATACATTAACCCCTGACTATGCTTAGGTTAAGTTTCAGAAATGCTTCTAATGTATCAAAGCTGGACTTAGACATAATTTCACTCTCACAACATTATGGCTGGTTGGTGACAGTCCGAACCACAAGTACCGGGTCCATGGTTCTGGGCGTATACTGGGGGGATTGGGACGACTCCCATTAACCCCTGACTATACCGGGGATACGCTTATCACAATGCCTTTCTGGTCTGTGCTGAAGCAGGGCATTCTGGCAGCCAAGTGGCTTGACCTTTATTAGTGAGCCTGGTTACCCCCTCTCGGAACCACAGACTTAGAAATCGCCAGCTCATATACAGTGCATAAAATATATTTATATATATACCCTTATACACCATTTTAATAAAAAATATCACAAAATTCTTCTAAGTCCCTCGGGAAGAGTGAAAGACGCGCATGTTCATTTTAAGAGCTCCTAGACCTTCCTATAAGAAGTTAGCCAAAAAGAAGCTTCGAAAAACGCTTAGGTTAAGTTTCAGAGTTGCTTCTAATGTACCGAAGCTGGACTTAGACATAATTTCACTCTCACAACATTATGGCTGGTTGGAGACAGTCCGAACCACAAGTACCGGGTCCATGGTTCTGGGCGTATACTGGGGGGACGGGGACGACTCCCATTAACCCCTGACTATACCGGGGATACGCTTATCACAATGCCTTTCTGGTCTGTGCTGAAGAAGGGCATTCTGGCAGCCAAGTGGCTTGACCTTTATTAGTGAGCCTGGTTACCCCCTCTCGGAACCACAGACTTAGAAATCGCTCTTTCTTTCTCTCTCTGCGCTCTTTCTTTCTCTCTCTCTGCGCTCTTTCTCTCTCTCTGCGCTCTTTCTCTCTTTCTGCACTCTTTCTTTCTCTCTCTGCGCTCTTTCTTTCTTTCTCTCTCTGCGCTCTTTCTTCCTCTCTCTCTCTGCGCTTTTTCTTTCTCTAGCGCTCTTTCTCTCTCTCTGCGCTCTTTCTTTCGCTCTCCCTGTGCTCTCTCTCTCTCTGTGCTCTCTCTCTGTCTGCGCTCTCTTTCTCTCTGTGCTCTTTCTCTCTCTCTCTGCGCTCTCTCTCTCTCTCTGCGCTCTTTGTTCCTCTCTCTCTGCTCTCTCTCTCTCTCTCTCTGCGCTCTTTCTTTCTTTCTCTCTCTGCGCTCTTTCTTTCTCTCTGCGCTCTTTCTTTCTCTCTGCGCTCTTTCTTTCTCTCTCTGCGCTCTTTCTTTCTCTCTGCGCTCTCTTTCTCTGCGCTCTCTCTCTCTGCGCTCTTTCTTTCTCTCTCTGCGCTCTTTCTTTCTCTCTCTGCGCTCTTTCTTTCTCTCTCTCTGCGCTCTTTCTTTCTCTCTCTCTGCGCTCTTTCTCTCTCTCTGCGCTCTTTCTCTCTCTCTGCGCTCTTTCTTTCTCACTCTGCGCTCTTTCTTTCTTTCTCTCTCTGCGCTCTTTCTTTCTCTCTCTCTCTGCGCTTTTTCTTTCTCTAGCGCTCTTTCTCTCTCTCTGCGCTCTTTCTTTCTCTCTCTCTGCGCTCTCTCTCTCTCTGCGCTCTATCTCTGTCTGCGCTCTCTTTCTCTCTGCGCTCTTTCTCTCTCTCTCTGCGCTCTTTCTTCCTCTCTCTCTGCGCTCTCTCTCTCTCTCTGCGCTCTTTCTCTCTCTCTCTGCGCTCTTTCTTTCATTCTCTCTCTGCGCTCTTTCTTTCTCTCTCTCTCTGCGCTCTTTCTTTCTCTCTCTCTGCGCTCTTTCTCTCTCTCTCTCTGCGCTCTTTCTATCTCTCTCTGCGCTCTTTCTTTTTCTCTCTCTGCGCTCTTTCTTTCTCTCTCTCTGCGCTCTTTCTTTCTCTCTGCGCTCTTTCGTTCTCTCTGCGCTCTTCCTTTCTCTCTGCGCTCTCTCTCTGCGCTCTCTCTCTCTGCGCTCTTTCTTTCTCTCTCTGCGCTCTTTCATTCTCTCTCTGCGCTCTTTCTTTCTCTCTCTCTGCGCTCTTTCTTTCTCTCTGCGCTCTTTCTTTCTCTCTCTCTGCGCTCTTTCTTTGTCTCTCTGCGCTCTTTCTTTCTCTCTCTCTGCGCTCTTTCTCTCTCTCTGCGCTCTCTCTCTCTCTGCGCTCTTTCTTTCTCTCTCTGCGCTCTTTCTTTCTTTCTCTCTCTGTGCTCTTTCTTCCTCTCTCTCTCTGTGCTTTTTCTTTCTCTAGCGCTCTTTCTCTCTCTCTGCGCTCTCTCTCTGTCTGCGCTCTCTTTCTCTCTGCGCTCTTTCTCTCTCTCTCTGCGCTCTTTCTCTCTCTCTCTGCGCTCTTTCTTCCTCTCTCTCTGCGCTCTTTCTTTCTCTCTCTCTGCGCTCTTTCCTTCTCTCTCTCTGCGCTCTTTCTTTCTCTCTGCGCTCTTTCTTTCTCTCTGCGCTCTTTCTTTCTCTCTCTGCGCTCTTTCTTTCTCTCTCTGCGCTCTTTCTTTCTCTCTCTCTGCGCTCTTTCTTTCTCTCTCTGCGCTCTTTCTTTCTCTCTCTCTGCGCTCTTTCTCTCTCTCTGCGCTCTTTCTTTCTCTCTCTCTGCGCTCTCTCTCTCTCTCTGCGCTCTCTCTCTGTCTGCGCTCTCACTTTGTCTGCGCTCTCTCTCTGTCTGCGCTCTCTTTCTCTCTGCGCTCTTTCTCTCTCTCTCTGCGCTCTTTCTTCCTCTCTCTCTGCGCTCTTTCTTTCTCTCTCTGCGCTCTTTCTTTCTTTCTTTCTCTCTGCGCTCTTTCTTTCTCTCTCTCTCTGCGCTCTTTCTTTCTCTCTCTCTGCGCTCTTTCTCTCTCTCTCTCTGCGCTCTTTCTCTCTCTCTCTCTGCGCTCATTCTCTCTTTCTGCGCTCTTTCTTTCTCTCTCTGTGCTCTTTCTTTATCTCTCTCTGCACTCTTTCTTTCTCTCTCTCTGCACTCTTTCTTTCTCTCTCTCTGTTCTCTTTCTTTCTCTCTGCGCTCTTTCTTTCGCTCTGCGCTCTTTCTTTCTCTCTGCGCTCTTTCTTTCTCTCTGCGCTCTTTCTTTCTCTCTGCGCTCTCTCTCTCTGCGCTCTCTCTCTCTGCGCTCTCTCTCTCTGCGCTCTCTCTCTCTGCGCTCTCTCTCTCTGCGCTCTTTCTTTCTCTCTCTGCACTCTTTCTTTCTCTCTCTGCGCTCTTTCTCTCTCTCTGCGCTCTTTCTTTCTCTCTGCCCTCTTTCTTTCTCTCTCTCTGCGCTCTTTCTCTCTCTCTCTCTGCGCTCTTTCTCTCTCTCTGCGCTCATTCTCTCTCTCTCTGCGCTCTTTCTTTCTCTCTCTGTGCTCTTTCTTTATCTCTCTCTGCACTCTTTCTTTCTCTCTCTCTGCGCTCTTTCTTTCTCTCTGCACTCTTTCTTTCTCTCTGCGCTCTCTCTCTCTGCGCTCTCGCTCTCTGCGCTCTTTCTTTCTCTCTCTGCACTCTTTCTTTCTCTCTCTGCGCTCTTTCTTTCTCTCTGCGCTCTTTCTTTCTCTCTGCGCTCTTTCTTTCTCTCTCTCTGCGCTCTTTCTTTCTCTCTCTGCGCTCTCTCTCTCTGCGCTCTCTTTCTCTCTGCGCTCTTTCTCTCTCTCTCTGTGCTCTTTCTCTCTCTCTCTGCGCTCTTTCTTCCTCTCTCTCTGCGCTCTCTCGCTTTCTCTCTCTCTGCGCTCTTTCTTTCTCTCTCTGCGCTCTTTCTTTCTTTCTCTCTCTGCGCTCTTTCTTTCTCTCTCTCTGCGCTCTCTCTCTGCGCTCTCTCTCTGTCTGCGCTCTCTTTCTCTCTGCGTTCTTTCTTTCTCTCTGCGCTCATTCTCTCTCTCTCTGCGCTCTTTCTTTCTCTCTTTGCGCTCTTTCTTTCTCTCTTTGCGCTCTTTCTTTCTCTCTTTGCGCTCTTTCTTTATCTCTCTCTGCACTCTTTCTTTCTCTCTCTCTGTTCTCTTTCTTTCTCTCTGCGCTCTTTCTCTCTCTCTGTGCTCATTCTCTCTCTCTCTGCGCTCTTTCTTTCTCTCTTTGCGCTCTTTCTTTATCTCTCTCTGCACTCTTTCTTTCTCTCTCTCTGTTCTCTTTCTTTCTCTCTGCGCTCTTTCTTTCTCTCTGCGCTCTTTCTTTCTCTCTGCGCTCTTTCTTTCTCTCTGCGCTCTTTCTTTCTCTCTGCGCTCTCTCTCTCTGCGCTCTCTCTCTCTGCGCTCTCTCTCTCTGCGCTCTTTCTTTCTCTCTCTGCACTCTTTCTTTCTCTCTCTGCGCTCTTTCTTTCTCTCTGCGCTCTTTCTTTCTCTCTGCGCTCTTTCTTTCTCTCTCTCTGCGCTCTTTCTCTCTCTCTCTCTGCGCTCTTTCTCTCTCTCTGCGCTCATTCTCTCTCTCTCTGCGCTCTTTCTTTCTCTCTCTGTGCTCTTTCTCTCTCTCTCTCTGCGCTCTTTCTCTCTCTCTCTGCGCTCATTCTCTCTCTCTCTGCGCTCTTTCTTTCTCTCTCTGCACTCTTTCTTTATCTCTCTCTGTGCTCTTTATTTCTCTCTCTCTCTGCGCTCTTTCTTTCTCTCTGTGCTCTTTATTTCTCTCTGCGCTCTTTCTTTCTCTCTGCGCTCTCTCTCTCTGCGCTCTTTCTTTCTCTCTCTGCGCTCTTTCTTTCTCTCTCTCTGCGCTCTCTCTCTCTCTGCGCTCTTTCTCTCTCTCTGCGCTCTTTCTTTCTCTCTCTCTGCGCTCTTTCTTTCTCTCTCTGCGCTCTTTCTTTCTCTCTCTGCGCTCTTTCTTTCTCTCTCTCTGCGCTCTTTCTTTCTCTCTCTCTGCGCTCTTTCTTTCTCTCTCTCTGCGCTCTCTCTCTCTCTGCGCTCTTTCTCTCTCTCTGCGCTCTTTCTTTCTCTCTGCGCTCTATCTTTCGTTCTCTCTCTGCGCGCTTTCTTCCTCTCTCTCTCTGCGCGCTTTCTTCCTCTCTCTCTCTGCGCTTTTTCTTTCTCTAGCGCTCTCTCTCTCTGCGCTCTCTCTATCTCTGCGCTCTCTTTCTCTCTGCGCTCTTTCTCTCTCTCTCTGCGCTCTTTGTTCCTCTCTCTCTGCGCTCTCTCTCTCTGCGCTCTTTCTTTCTTTCTCTCTCTGCGCTCTTTGTTCCTCTCTCTCTGCGCTCTCTCTCTCTCTGCGCTCTTTCTTTCTTTCTCTATCTGCGCTCTTTCTTTCTCTCTCTGCGCTCTTTCTTTCTTTCTCTCTCTGCGCTCTATCTTCCTCTTTCTCTCTGCGCTTTTTCTTTCTCTAGCGCTCTTTCTCTCTCTCTGCGCTCTTTCTTTAGCTCTCTCTGCGCTCTCTCTCTCTCTGCGCTCTCTCTCTGTCTGCACTCTCTTTCTCTCTGCGCTCTTTGTTCCTCTCTCTCTGCGCTCTCTCTCTCTGCGCTCTTTCTTTCTTTCTCTCTCTGCGCTCTTTGTTCCTCTCTCTCTGCGCTCTCTCTCTCTCTGCGCTCTTTCTTTCTTTCTCTATCTGCGCTCTTTCTTTCTCTCTCTGCGCTCTTTCTTTCTTTCTCTCTCTGCGCTCTATCTTCCTCTTTCTCTCTGCGCTTTTTCTTTCTCTAGCGCTCTTTCTCTCTCTCTGCGCTCTTTCTTTAGCTCTCTCTGCGCTCTCTCTCTCTCTGCGCTCTCTCTCTGTCTGCACTCTCTTTCTCTTTGCGCTCTTTCTTCCTCTATCTCTGCGCTCTCTCTCTCTCTCTGTGCTCATTCTTTCTCTCTCTGCGCTTTTTCTTTCTTTCTCTCTCTGCGCTCTTTCTTTCTCTCTCTCTGCGCTCTTTCTTTCTCTCTCTCTGCGCTCTTTCTTTCTCTCTCTCTGCACTCTTTCTCTCCCTCTGCGCTCTTTCTCTCTCTCTGCGCTCTTTCTCTCTCTCTCTGCGCACTTTCTTTCTCTCTCTCTGCGCTCTTTCTCTCTCTCTGCGCTCTTTCTTTCTCTCTGCGCTCTCTCTCTGCGCTCTCTCTCTGCGCTCTTTCTTTCTCTCTCTGCGCTCTTTCTTTCTCTCTCTCTGCGCTCTTTCTTTCTCTCTCTCTGCGCTCTTTCTCTCTCTCTGCGCTCTTTCTCTCTCTCTGCGCTCTTTCTCTCTCTCTGCGCTCTTTCTCTCTCTCTGCGCTCTTTCTTTCTCTCTCTGCGCTCTTTCTTTCCCTCTCTCTGCGCTCTTTCTTTCTCTCTCTCTGCGCTTTTTCTTTCTCTCTCTGCGCTCTTTCTTTCTCTCTGCGCTCTTTCTTTCTCTCTGCGCAATTTCTTTCTCTCTCTCTGTGCTCTTTCTCTCTCTCTGCGCTCTTTCTTTCTCTCTGCGCTCTCTCTCTCTGCGCTCTTTCTTTCTCTCTCTGCGCTCTTTCTTTCTCTCTCTCTGCACTCTTTCTTTCTCTCTCTGCGCTCTTTCTCTCTCTCTGCGCTCTTTCTCTCTCTCTGCGCTCTTTCTTTCTCTCTCTGCGCTCTTTCTTTCTTTCTCTCTCTGCGCTCTTTCTTTCTCTCTCTGCGCTCTTTCTTTCTCTCTGCGCTCTCTCTCTCTGCGCTCTTTCTTTCTCTCTCTGCGCTCTTTCTTTCTCTCTCTCTGCGCTCTTTCTTTCTCTCTCTGCGCTCTTTCTCTCTCTCTGCGCTCTTTCTCTCTCTCTGCGCTCTTTCTTTCTCTCTCTCCGCGCTCTTTCTTTCTCTCTCTCTGCGCTCTTTCTTTCTCTCTGCGCTTTTTCTTTCTCTAGCGCTCTTTCTCTCTCTCTGCGCTCTTTCTTTCGCTCTCTCTGCGCTCTCTCTCTGTCTGCGCACTCTTTTTCTCTGCGCTCTTTCTCTCTCTCTCTGCGCTCTTTCTCTCTCTCTCTGATCTCTTTCTTCCTCTCTCTCTGCGCTCTCTCTCTCTCTCTGCGCTCTTTCTTTCTCTCTCTGCGCTCTTTCTTTCTTTCTCTCTCTGCGCTCTTTCTTTCTCTCTCTCTCTGCGCTCTCTCTTTCTCTCTCTCTGCGCTCTTTCTCTCTCTCTCTCTGCGCTCTTTCTCTCTCTCTCTGCGCTCATTCTCTCTCTCTCTGCGCTCTTTCTTTCTCTCTCTGCACTCTTTCTTTATCTCTCTCTGTGCTCTTTATTTCTCTCTCTCTCTGCGCTCTTTCTTTCTCTGTGCTCTTTCTTTCTCTCTGCGCTCTCTCTCTCTGCGCTCTTTCTTTCTCTCTCTCTGCGCTCTTTCTTTCTCTCTGCGCTCTTTCTTTCTCTCTCTCTGCGCTCTCTCTCTCTCTGCGCTCTTTCTCTCTCTCTGCGCTCTTTCTCTCTCTCTGCGCTCTTTCTTTCTCTCTCTCTTCGCTCTTTCTCTCTCTCTCTGCGCTCTTTCTTTCTTTCTCTCTCTGCGCTCTTTCTTTCTCTCTCTCGCGCTCTTTCTTTCTCTCTCTCCCTGCGCTCTTTCTTTCTCTCTCTCTGCGCTCTTTCTTTCTCTCTCTCTGCGCTCTTTCTTTCTCTCTGCGCTCTTTCTTTCTCTCTGCGCACTTTCTTTCTCTCTCTCTGCGCTCTTTCTCTCTCTCTGCGCTCTTTCTTTCTCTCTGCGCTCTCTCTCTCTGTGCTCTCTCTCTCTGCGCTCTTTCTTTCTCTCTCTGCGCTCTTTCTTTCTCTCTCTGCGCTCTTTCTTTCTCTCTCTGCGCTCTTTCTTTCTCTCTCTCTGCGCTCTTTCTTTCTCTCTCTGCGCTCTTTCTCTCTCTCTGCGCTCTTTCTCTCTCTCTGCGCTCTTTCTCTCTCTCTGCGCTCTCTCTCTCTCTGCGCTCTTTCTTTCTCTCACTCCGCGCTCTTTCTTTCTCTCTCTCTGCGCTCTTTCTTTCTCTCTGCGCTCTTTCTTTCTCTCTGCGCTCTTTCTTTCTCTCTCTGCGCTCTTTCTTTCTCTCTCTGCGCTCTTTCTCTCTCTCTGCGCTCTTTCTTTCTCTCTCTGCGCTCTTTCTTTCTCTCTCTCTGCGCTCTTTCTTTCTCTCTCTCTGCGCTCTTTCTTTCTCTCTCTGCGCTCTTTCTTTCTCTCTCTCTGCGCTCTTTCTCTCTCTCTGCGCTCTTTCTTTCTCTCTGCGCTCTCTCTCTCTGCGCTTTTTCTTTCTCTCTCTGCGCTCTTTCTTTCTTTCTCTCTCTGCGCTCTTTCTTTCTCTCTCTCTGCGCTCTTTCTTTCTCTCTGCGCTCTTTCTTTCTCTCTCTCTGCGCTCTTTCTTTCTCTCTCTGCGCTCTTTCTCTCTCTCTCTGCGCTCTTTCTTTCTCTCTCTCTGCGCTCTTTCTTTCTCTCTGCGCTCTTTCTTTCTCTCTGCGCTCTCTCTCTCTGCGCTCTCTCTCTGCGCTCTTTCTTTCTCTCTCTGCGCTCTTTCTTTCTCTCTCTGCGCTCTTTCTTTCTCTCTCTCTGTGCTCTTTCTCTCTCTCTCTCTGTGCTCTTTCTCTCTCTCTGCGCTCTTTCTTTCTCTCTCTGCGCTCTTTCTTTCGTTCTCTCTCTGCGCGCTTTCTTCCTCTCTCTCTCTGCGCTTTTTCTTTCTCTAGCGCTCTTTCTCTCTCTCTGCGCTCTTTCTTTCGCTCTCTCTGCGCTCTCTCTATCTCTGCGCTCTCTCTCTGTCTGCGCTCTCTTTCTCTCTGCGCTCTTTCTCTCTCTCTCTGCGCTCTTTGTTCCTCTCTCTCTGCGCTCTCTCTCTCTGCGCTCTTTCTTTCTTTCTCTCTCTGCGCTCTTTGTTCCTCTCTCTCTGCGCTCTCTCTCTCTCTGCGCTCTTTCTTTCTTTCTCTATCTGCGCTCTTTCTTTCTCTCTCTGCGCTCTTTCTTTCTTTCTCTCTCTGCGCTCTTTCTCTCTCTCTCTGCGCTCTTTCTTTCTCTCTCTCTGCGCTCTTTCTTTCTCTCTCTCTGCGCTCTTTCTTTCTCTCTCTCTGCGCTCTTTCTTTCTCTCTCTCTGCGCTCTTTCTTTCTCTCTCTCTGCGCTCTTTCTCTCTCTCTCTCTGCGCTCTTTCTCTCTCTCTCGCTGCGCTCTTTCTCTCTCTCTCGCTGCGCTCTTTCTCTCTCTCTCTGCGCTCATTCTCTTTCTCTCTGCGCTCTTTCTTTCTCTCTCTACGATCTTTTTTTCTCTCTCTGCGCTCTTTCTTTCTCTCTCTCTGCGCTCTTTCTTTCTCTCTCTCTGTGCTCTTTCTTTCTCTCTCTCTGCGCTCTTCCTTTCTCTCTGCACTCTCTCTCTCTGCGCTTTTTCTTTCTCTCTCTGCGCTCTATCTTTGTCTCTCTCTGCGCTCTTTCTTTCTCTCTGCGCTCTTTCTTTCTCTCTCTCTGCGCTCTTTCTTTCTCTCTCTCTGCGCTCTTTCTTTCTCTCTCTGCGCTCTTTCTTTCTCTCTCTGCGCTCTTTCTTTCTCTCTCTGCGCTCTCTCTCTCTGCGCTCTCTCTCTGTCTGCGCTCTCATTCTCTCTGCGCTCTTTCTCTCTCTCTGCGCTCTTTCTTTCTCTCTGCGCTCTCTCTCTGCGCTCTCTCTCTGAGCTCTTTCTTTCTCTCTCTGCGCTCTTTCTTTCTCTCTCTCTGCGCTCTTTCTTTCTCTCTCTCTGCGCTCTTTCTCTCTCTCTGCGCTCTTTCTCTCTCTGCGCTCTTTCTTTCTTTCTCTCTCTGCGCTCTTTCTTTCTCTCTCTGCGCTCTTTCTTTCTCTCTGCGCTCTCTCTCTCTGCGCTCTTTCTTTCTCTCTCTGCGCTCTTTCTTTCTCTCTCTGCGCTCTTTCTTTCGTTCTCTCTCTGCGCGCTTTCTTCCTCTCTCTCTGCGCTTTTTCTTTCTCTAGCGCTCTTTCTCTCTCTCTGCGCTCTTTCTTTCGCTCTCTCTGCGCTCTCTCTATCTCTGCGCTCTCTCTCTGTCTGCGCTCTCTTTCTCTCTGCGCTCTTTCTCTCTCTCTCTGCGCTCTTTGTTCCTCTCTCTCTGCGCTCTCTCTCTCTGCGCTCTTTCTTTCTTTCTCTCTCTGCGCTCTTTGTTCCTCTCTCTCTGCGCTCTCTCTCTCTCTGCGCTATTTCTTTCTTTCTCTATCTGCGCTCTTTCTTTCTCTCTCTGCGCTCTTTCTTTCTTTCTCTCTCTGCGCTCTTTCTCTCTCTCTCTGCGCTCTTTCTTTCTCTCTCTCTGCGCTCTTTCTTTCTCTCTCTCTGCGCTCTTTCTTTCTCTCTCTCTGCGCTCTTTCTTTCTCTCTCTCTGCGCTCTTTCTCTCTCTCTCTCTGCGCTCTTTCTCTCTCTCTCGCTGCGCTCTTTCTCTCTCTCTCGCTGCGCTCTTTCTCTCTCTCTCTGCGCTCATTCTCTTTCTCTCTGCGCTCTTTCTTTCTCTCTCTGCGATCTTTTTTTCTCTCTCTGCGCTCTTTCTTTCTCTCTCTCTGCGCTCTTTCTTTCTCTCTCTCTGTGCTCTTTCTTTCTCTCTCTCTGCGCTCTTTCTTTCTCTCTGCACTCTCTCTCTCTGCGCTTTTTCTTTCTCTCTCTGCGCTCTATCTTTGTCTCTCTCTGCGCTCTTTCTTTCTCTCTGCGCTCTTTCTTTCTCTCTCTCTGCGCTCTTTCTTTCTCTCTCTCTGCGCTCTTTCTTTCTCTCTCTGCGCTCTTTCTTTCTCTCTCTGCGCTCTTACTTTCTCTCTCTGCGCTCTTTCTTTCTCTCTCTGCGCTCTCTCTCTGCGCTCTCTCTCTGTCTGCGCTCTCTTTCTCTCTGCGCTCTTTCTCTCTCTCTGCGCTCTTTCTTTCTCTCTGCGCTCTCTCTCTGCGCTCTCTCTCTGAGCTCTTTCTTTCTCTCTCTGCGCTCTTTCTTTCTCTCTCTCTGCGCTCTTTCTTTCTCTCTCTCTGCGCTCTTTCTCTCTCTCTGCGCTCTTTCTTTCTCTCTCTGCGCTCTTTCTTTCTTTCTCTCTCTGCGCTCTTTCTTTCTCTCTCTGCGCTCTTTCTTTCTCTCTGCGCTCTCTCTCTCTGCGCTCTTTCTTTCTCTCTCTGCGCTCTTTCTTTCTCTCTCTCTGCGCTCTTTCTTTCTCTCTCTGCGCTCTTTCTCTCTCTCTGCGCTCTTTCTCTCTCTCTGCGCTCTCTCTCTCTCTCTCTCCGCGCTCTTTCTTTCTCTCTCTCTGCGCTCTTTCTTTCTCTCTCTCTGCGCTCTTTCTTTCTCTCTGCGCTCTTTCTTTCTATCTGCTCTCTTTCTTTCTCTCTCTGCGCTCTTTCTTTCTCTCTCTCTGCGCTCTTTCTTTCTCTCTCTGCGCTCTTTCTCTCTCTCTGCGCTCTTTCTTTCTCTCTCTGCGCTCTTTCTTTCTCTCTCTCTGCGCTCTTTCTTTCTCTCTCTCTGCGCTCTTTCTCTCTCTCTGCGCTCTTTCTTTCTCTCTGCGCTCTCTCTCTCTGCGCTTTTTCTTTCACTCTCTGCGCTCTTTCTTTCTTTCTCTCTCTGCGCTCTTTCTTTCTCTCTCTCTGCGCTCTTTCTTTCTCTCTGCGCTCTTTCTTTCTCTCTCTCTGCGCTCTTTCTTTCTCTCTCTCTGCGCTCTTTCTTTCTCTCTGCGCTCTTTCTTTCTCTCTCTCTGCGCTCTTTCTTTCTCTCTCTGCGCTCTCTCTGTCTGCGCTCTCTTTCTCTCTGCGCTCTCTCTCTCTCTCTCTCTCTCTGCGCTCATTCTTTCTCTCTCTGCGCTCATTCTTTCTCTCTCTGCGCTTTTTCTTTCTTTCTCTCTCTGCGCTCTTTCTTTCTCTCTCTCTGCGCTCTTTCTTTCTCTCTCTCTGCACTCTTTCTCTCTCTCTGCGCTCTTTCTCTCTCTCTGCGCTCTTTCTTTCTCTCTATGCGCACTTTCTTTCTCTCTATGCGCACTTTCTTTCTCTCTCTCTGCGCTCTTTCTCTCTCTCTGCGCTCTTTCTTTCTCTCTGCGCTCTCTCTCTGCGCTCTTTCTTTCTCTCTCTGCGCTCTTTCTTTCTCTCTCTCTGCGCTCTTTCTCTCTCTCTGCGCTCTTTCTCTCTCTCTGCGCTCTTTCTCTCTCTCTGCGCTCTTTCTTTCTCTCTCTGCGCTCTTTCTTTCTCTCTCTCTGCGCTCTTTCTTTCTCTCTCTCTGCGCTCTTTCTTTCTCTCTCTCTGCGCTCTTTCTTTCTCTCTCTGCGCTCTTTCTCTCTCTCTGCGCTCTTTCTCTCTCTCTGCGCTCTTTCTTTCTCTCTCTGCGCTCTTTCTTTCTTTCTCTCTCTGCGCTCTTTCTTTCTCTCTCTGCGCTCTTTCTTTCTCTCTCTCTGCGCTCATTCTTTCTCTCTCTGCGCTTTTTCTTTCTTTCTCTCTCTGCGCTCTTTCTTTCTCTCTCTCTGCGCTCTTTCTTTCTCTCTCTCTGCGCTCTTTCTTTCTCTCTCTCTGCACTCTTTCTCTCTCTCTGCGCTCTTTCTCTCTCTCTGCGCTCTTTCTTTCTCTCTATGCGCTCTTTCTTTCTCTCTATGCGCACTTTCTTTCTCTCTCTCTGCGCTCTTTCTTTCTCTCTGCGCTCTTTCTTTCTCTCTCTGCGCTCTTTCTTTCTCTCTCTCTGCGCTCTTTCTTTCTCTCTCTCTGCGCTCTTTCTTTCTCTCTCTCTGCGCTCTTTCTCTCTCTCTGCGCTCTTTCTCTCTCTCTGCACTCTTTCTCTCTCTCTGCGCTCTTTCTTTCTCTCTCTGCGCTCTTTCTTTCTCTCTCTCTGCGCTCTTTCTTTCTCTCTCTCTGCGCTCTTTCTTTCTCTCTCTGCGCTCTTTCTCTCTCTCTGCGCTCTTTCTCTCTCTCTGCGCTCTTTCTCTCTCTCTGCGCTCTTTCTTTCTCTCTCTGCGCTCTTTCTCTCTCTCTGCGCTCTTTCTTTCTCTCTCTGCGCTCTTTCTTTCTTTCTCTCTCTGCGCTCTTTCTTTTTCTCTCTGCGCTCTTTCTTTCTCTCTCTCTGCGCTCTTTCTTTCTCTCTCTGCGCTCTTTCTTTCTCTCTGCGCACTTTCTTTCTCTCTCTCTGCGCTCTCTCTCTGTCTGCGCAATCTTTCTCTCTGCGCTCTTTCTCTCTCTCTCTGCGCTCTCTCTATCTCTCTGCGCTCTTTCTTCCTCTCTCTCTGCGCTCTCTCTCTCTCTCTCTCTTTGCGCTCTTTCTTTCTTTCTCTCCCTGCGCTCTTTCTTTCTCTCTCTCTCTGCGCTCTTTCTTTCTCTCTCTCTGCGCTCTTTCTCTCTCTCTCGCTGCGCTCTTTCTCTCTCTCTCGCTGCGCTCTTTCTCTCTCTCTCTGCGCCCGTCCCCCCAGTATACGCCCAGAACCATGGACCCGGTACTTGTGGTTCGGACTGTCTCCAACCAGCCATAATGTTGTGAGAGTGAAATTATGTCTAAGTCCAGCTTTGGTACATTAGAAGCAACTCTCAAACTTAACCTAAGCGTTTTTCGAAGCTACTATTTGGTTAACTTCTTATAGGAATGTCTAGGAGCTCTGAAATTGAACGTGCGCGTCTTTCACTCTTCACTAGGGACTTAGAAGAATTTTGTGATATTTTTTATGAAAATGGTGTATAAGGGTATACAGTACCGACAATGTTTATTGAAGCAAAAGCCGCCGGTTGACCAGGACTTACTCCGGCTGGTGCTGAGAATAGTCAGTGCGCCAGCCGCATCCAGCCGCGTCCCCTCCGTTTCCCCCCCCTCCAATCGGCGCGCAATTTAAATACCTTCCCGACCCCCTAGCGGCTCCTGCTGTGCCCCTCTGCATCCCCGCTCCCCCGCTTACCTCATTTCAAACCTTCAGGGGAGTCGGGGAAGCCGGGGAAGCCGGGGAAGCCGGGCGCGCACGTCACTGTGACGTCACCAACGTCACGCGAACGAGCCGCTTCCCAACGCTTCTCCACGCTGCCGCCACGCATCCAGCCGTGCGGTTTTTAGTCGAATAAACATTGTCGGTGCTGTATATATAAATATATTTTATGCACTGTATATGAGCTGGCGATTTCTAAGTCTGTGGTTCCGAGAGGGGGTAACCAGGCTCACTAATAAAGGTCAAGCCACTTGGCTGCCAGAATGCCCTGCTTCAGCACAGACCAGAAAGGCATTGTGATAAGCGAATCCCCGGTATAGTCAGGGGTTAATGGGAGTCGTCCCCGTCCCCCCAGTTTACACCCAGAACCATGGACCCGGTACTTGTGGTTCGGACTGTCTCCAACCAGCCATAATGTTGTGAGAGTGAAATTATGTCTAAGTCCAGCTTTGGTACATTAGAAGCAACTCTCAAACTTAACCTAAGTGTTTTTCGAAGCTACTGTACTATTTGGCTAACTTCTTATAGGAATGTCTAGGAGCTCTGAAAATGAACGTGCGCGTCTTTTTCTCTTCACAAGGGACTTAGAAGAAATTTTTTTTTATTTTTTATTAAAATGGTGTATAAGGGTATATATATAAATATATTTTACGTACTGTATATGAGCTGGCGATTTCTAAGTCTGTGGTTCCGAGAGGGGGTAACCAGGCTCACTAATAAAGGTCAAGCCACTTGGCTGCCAGAATGCCCTGCTTCCTCTCACTGTCTCACACACACGATGCACAACTATCTCTCACTCCCTGACACACACACAATGCACAGCTATCTCTCCGTCACACACACACGATGCACAGCTATCTCTCTCTGTCACACACACACAATGCACAGCTATCTCTCACTCCCTGACACACACACGATGCACAGCTATCTCTCACTGTCACACACACATGATGCACAGCTATCTCTCCCTGTCACACACACGATGCACAGCTATCTCTCACTGTCACATACACACGCTGCACAGCTATCTCTCCCTGTCACACACACACGATGAACAGCTATCACTCTATGTCACACACACACGATGCACAGCTATCTCTCACTGTCACACACACACACACGATGCACAGCTGTCTCTCACTGTCACACACACGATGCACAGCTATCTTTCACTGTCACACACACGATGCACAGATATCTCTCACTGTCACACACACACATGATGCACAGCTATCTCTCCCTGTCACACACACACACGATGCACAGCTATCTTTCACTGTCACACACACACGATGCACAGCTATTTCTCACTGTCACACACACACATGATGCACAACTATCTCTCCCTGTCACACACACACGATGCACAGCTATCTATCACTCCCTGAAACACTCACACGATGCACAGCTATCTCTCACTCCCTGACACACACAAGATTCACAACTATCTCTCACTCCTTGACACACACACACACGATGAACAGCTATCTCTCACTGTCACACACACAAATCACAGCTATCTCTCCCTGTCACACACACATGATGCACAGCTATCTCTCCCTGTCACACACACGATGCACAGCTATCTCTCACTGTCACACACACACACGATGAACAGTAATCTCTCACTATCACACACACGATGCACAGCTATCTCTCCATGTCACACACACGATGCACAACTATCTCTCCGTCACACACACACGATGCACAGCTATCTCTCTCTGTCACACACACACAATGCACAGCTATCTCTCACTCCCTGACACACACACACGATGCACAGCTATCTCTCACTGTCACACACACATGATGCACAGCTATCTCTCCCTGTCAAACACACACACGATGCACAGCTATCTCTCACTGTCACATACACACGATGCACAGCTATCTCTCCCTGTCACACACACACGATGCACAGCTATCACTCAATGTCACACACACACGAGTAACTACAGGCATACCCTGCATTAACGTACACAATGTTACAAAGCTAACAGGCCTGAGTAACTAAAGTTATACCCCGCATTAATGTACACAATGGGACAAAGCTAACAGGCCTGAGTAACTAAAGGCATACCCCGCATTAACGTACGCAATGGGACAAAGCTAACAGGCCTGAGTAACACAGGCATACCCCGCATTAACGTACGCAATGGGACAATCTAATAGGCCTGAGTAACTAAAGGCATTCCCCGCATTAACGTACGCAATGGGACTAAGCTAACAGGCCTGAGTAACTAAAGGCATACCCCGCATTAACGTACGCAATGGGACTAAGCTAACAGGCTTGAGTAACTACAGGCATACCCTGCATTAACGTACGCAATGGGACTAAGCTAACAGGCCTGAGTAACTACAGGCATACCCCGCATTAACTTACGCAATGGGACTATGGCCTCTACAGTATATCACAAAAGGGGTTAAGTCTCCAGGAGAGGAATTCCTGCAGGAAAGATACTCGGCCCTGCTCTATATTAGATGCTGGTGTTACATATTGGCAGGTGGCAGTGCCTGACGTACCCCGGGCCGCCCCCCGGAGCAATGAGTGAGGGGCCGAGGATCTCTCCGCTGAGCCAGATGCTTCTCTTTAATTAGCGAGTTTTGTTGCAGGCGGAGCAGCTGTCACTCAATAATCAGCACAGATCACTGTGCCTCGTGTGTGACAGGGAGGGAGAGATAACTGTGCCTCATGTGTGACAGGGAGTGAGAGATAGCTGTGCCTTGTGTGTGACAGGGAGTGAGAGATAGCTGTGCCTCATGTGTGATGGAGTGAGAGATAATTGTGCATCATGTGTGTGACAGTGAGAGATAGCTGTGCAGCGTGTGTGTGTGACAGGGAGAGATAGCTTTGCATCGTGTGTGTTTGACAGGGAGAGATAGCTGTACATCGTGTGTGTGTGTGACAGGGAGAGATAGCTGTGCATCGTGTGTGGCGGAGTGAGAGCTGTGCATCGTGTGTGTGTGACAGTGTGAGATAGCTGTGCATCGTGTGTGTGTGACAGTGTGAGATAGCTGTGCATCGTTTGTGTGTGTGACAGTGAGAGAGAGCTGTGCATCGTGTGTGTGTGTGTGAGACAGTGAGAGATAGCTGTGCATTGTATGTGTGAGACAGGGAGAGATAACTGTGCATAGTGTGTGACAGTGAGAGATAGCTGTGCATCGTATGTGTTGACAGTGAGAGATAGCTGTGCATTGTGTGTGTGTGTGTGTGACAGTGAGAGATAGCTGTTCATCGTGTGTGTGTGTGTGTGTGTGTGTGTGTGACAGTGAGAGATAGCTGTGCATCGTGTGTGTGTTACAGGGAGAGATAGCTGTGCATCATGTGTGTGTGTGACAGTGAGAAATAGCTGTGCATTGTGTGTGTGTGACAGTGAAATATAGCTGTGCATCGTGTGTGTGTGTGTGTATGACAGGGAGAGATAGCTGTGCATCATGTGTGTGTGTGACAGTGAGAGATAGCTGTGCATCGTGTGTGTGACAGTGAAAGATAGCTGTGCATCGTGTGTGTGACAGTGAGAGATAGCTGTGCATCGTGTGTGTGTGTGTGTGTGTGTGACAGTGAGAGATAGCTGTGCATCGTGTGTGTGTGTGACAGGGAGAGATAGCCGTGCATCATGTGTGTATGACAGGGAGAGATAGCGGTGTATCGTGTGTGTGACATTGAGTGATAGCTGTGCATCGTGTGTGTGTGACAGTAAGAGATAGCTGTGCATCGTGTGTGTGTGTCAGGGAGTGAGAGATAGCTGTGCATTGTGTGTGTGTGACAGAGAGAGATAGCTGTGCATCGTGTGTGTGTGACGGAGAGATAGCTGTGCATTGTGTGTGTGTGACAGTGAGAGATAGTTGTGCATCGTGTGTGTGTGACAGGGAGAGATAACTGTGCATCGTGTGTGTGACATGGAGAGATAGCTTTGCATCGTGTGTGTGTGTGATAGTGAGAAATAGCTGTGCATCGTGTGTGTGTGAGAGTGAGAGATAGTTGTGCACCGTGTGTGTGTGTCAGGGAGTGAGAGATAGCTGTGCATCGTGTGTGACAGTGATAGATAGCTGTGCATCGTGTGTGTGTGACAGTGAGAGATAGCTGTGCATCGTGTGTGTGTGTGACAGTGAGAGTTAGCTATGCATCGTGTGCGTGTGACAGGGAGAGATAGCTGTGCATCGTGTGTGTGTGTTTGACAGGGAGAGATAGCTGTGCATCGTGTGTGTGTGACAGTGAGAGATAGCTGTGCATCGTGTGTGTGTGTGACAGTGATAGATAGCTGTGCATCGTGTGTGTGTGACAGGGAGAGATAGCTGTGCATTGTGTGTGTGTGACAGGGAGAGATAGCTGTGCATCGTGTGTGTGTGTCAGGGAGTGAGAGATAGCTGTGCATCATGTGTGTGTAACAGGGAGAGATAGCTGTGCATTGTGTGTGACAGTGAGAGATAGCTGTGCATCGTGTGTGTGTGACAGAGAGAGATAGCTGTTCATCGTGTGTGTGTGTGTGTCAAGGAGTGAGAGATACTGTAGTTGTGAATCTTGTGTGAGTCAGGGAGTGAGAGATAGCTGTGCATCGTGTGAGTGTTTCAGGGAGTGATAGATAGCTGTGATCATGTGTGTGTGTGACAGTGAGATAGCTGTGCATCGTGTGAGTGTGACAGTGAGAGTTAGCTGTGCATTGTGTGTGTGTGACAGGGAGAGATAGATGTGCATCGTGTGTGTGACAGGGAGAGATAGCTGTGCATCGTGTGTGTGTGACAGGGAGAGATAGCTGTGCATCGTGTGTGTGAGACAGGGAGAGATAGCTTTGCATCGTGTGTGTGTGACAGAGAGAGATAGCTGTGCATCGTGTGTGTGTGTCAGGGAGTGAGAGATAGCTGTGCATCGTGTGTTCGTGTGACAGTGAGAGATAGCTGTGCATTGTGTGTGTGTGAAAGGGAGAGATAGCTGTGCATCGTGTGTGTGACAGTGATAGGAAGCAGGGCATTCTGGCAGCCAAGTGGCTTGACCTTTATTAGTGAGCCTGGTTACCCCCTCTCGGAACCACAGACTTAGAAATCAACAGCTCATATACAGTGCATAAAATATATTTATATATATACCCTTATACACCATTTTAATAAAAAATATCACAAAATTATTCTAAGTCCCTCGGGAAGAGTGAAAGATGCGCACGTTCATTTTCAGAGCTCCTAGACCTTCCTACTGTATAAGAAGTTAGCCAAAAAGTAGCTTCGAAAAACGCTTAGGTTAAGTTTGAGAGTTGCTTCTAATGTACCAAAGCTGGACTTAGACATAATTTCACTCACAAAATTATGGCTGGTTGGAGACAGTCCGAACCACAAGTACCGGGTCCATGGTTCTGGGCGTATACTGGGGGGATGGGGACAACTCCCATTAACCCCTGACTATACCGCGGATACGTTTATCACAATGCCTTTCTGGTCTGTGCTGAAGCAGGGCATTCTGGCAGCCAAGTGGCTTGACCTTTATTAGTGAGCCTGGTTACCCCCTCTCGGAACCACAGACTTAGAAATCGCCAGCTCATATACAGTGCATAAAATATATTTATATATATACCCTTATACACCATTTTAATAAAAAATATCACAAAATTATTCTAAGTCCCTCGTGAAGAGTGAAAGACGCGCACGTTCATTTTCAGAGCTCCTAGACATTCCTATAAGAAGTTAGCCAAATAGTAGTTTCGAAAAACGCTTAGGTTAAGTTTGAGAGTTGCTTCTAATGTACCAAAGCTGGACTTAGACATAATTTCACTCTCACAACATTATGGCTGGTTGGAGACAGTCCGAACCACAAGTACCGGGTCCATGGTTCTGGGTGTATACTGGGGGGACGGGCGCAGAGAGAGAGAGAAAGAGCGCAGCGAGAGAGAGAGAAAGAGTGCAGAGAGAGAGAAAGAAAGAGCGCAGAGAGAGAGAAAGAAAGAGCGCAGAGAGAGAGAGAAAGAAAGAGCGCAGAGAGAGAAAGAAAGAAAGAGCGCAGAGAGAGAGAGAGAGCGCAGAGAGAGAGGAAGAAAGAGCGCAGAGAGAGAGAGCGCGCAGAGAGAGAGAGAAAGAGCGCAGAGAGAAAGAGAGCGCAGACAGAGAGAGAGCGCAGAGAGAGAGAAAGAAAGTGCGCAGAGAGAAAGAAAGAGCGCAGAGAGAGAGAAAGAAAGAGCGCGGAGAGAGAGAAAGAAAGAGCGCAGAGAGAGAGAAAGAAAGAGCGCAGAGAGAAAGAAAGAGCGCAGAGAGAGAAAGAAAGAAAGAGCGCAGAGAGAGAAAGAAAGAAAGAGCGCAGAGAGAGAAAGAAAGAGCGCAGAGAGAGAGAAAGAGTGCAGAGAGAGAGAAAGAGCGCAGAGAGAGAGAGAAAGAAAGAGCGCAGAGAGAGAGAGAGAGCGCAGAGAGAGAGGAACAAAGAGCGCAGAGAGAGAGAGAAAGAGCGCAGAGAGAGAAAGAGCGCAGAGAGAAAGAGAGCACAGACAGAGAGAGAGCACAAAGAGAGCGCAGAGAGAGCGAAAGAAAGAGTGCAGAGAGAGAGAAAGAGCGCTAGAGAAAGAAAAAGCGCAGAGAGAGAGAGGAAGAAAGAGCGCAGAGAGAGAAAGAAAGAAAGAGCGCAGAGAGAGAAAGAAAGAGCGCAGAGAGAGAGAAAGAAAGAGCGCAGAGAGAGAGAAAGAAAGAGCGCAGAGAGAAAGAATGAGCGCAGAGAGAGAAAGAAAGAGCGCAGAGAGAGAGAGTGGAGAGAGAAAGAAAGAGCGCAGAGAGAGAGAAATAGCGTAGAGAGAGAGAAAGAAAGTGCGCAGAGAGAAAGAAAGAGCGCAGAGAGAAAGAAAGAGCGCAGAGAGAGAGAAAGAAAGAGCGCAGAGAGAGAAAGAAAGAGCACAGAGAGAGAAAGAAAGAGCGCAGAGAGAGAAAGAAAGAGCGCAGAGAGAGAGAGAGCGCAGAGAGAGCGCAGAGAGAGAGAGTGCAGAGAGAAAGAAAGAGCACAGAGAGAGAGAAAGAGCACAGAGAGAGAGAAAGAAAGTGCGCAGAAAGAAAGAAAGAGCGCAGAGAGAAAGAAAGAGCGCAGAGAGAGAAAGAAAGAGCGCAGAGAGAGAGAAAGAAAGAGCGCAGAGAGAGAGAGAATGAGCGCAGAGAGAGAGAGAGCGCAGAGAAAGAAAGAGCGCAGAGAGAGAAAGAAAGAGAGCGCAGAGAGAGAAAGAAAGAGCGCATAGAGAGAGAAAGAAAGAGCGCAGAGAGAGAAAGAAAGAGCGCAGAGAGAGAAAGAAAGAGCGCAGAGAGAGAAAGAAAGAGAGCAGAGAGAGAGAAAGAGCACAGAGAGAGAGAAAGAAAGTGCGCAGAAAGAAAGAAAGAGCGCAGAGAGAAAGAAAGAGCACAGAGAGAGAAAGAAAGAGCGCAGAGAGAGAGAAAGAAAAAGCGCAGAGAGAGAGAAAGAAAGAGCGCAGAGAGAGAGAGAATGAGCGCAGAGAGAGAGAGAGCGCAGAGAAAGAAAGAGCGCAGAGAGAGAAAGAAAGAGAGCGCAGAGAGAGAAAGAAAGAGCGCATAGAGAGAGAAAGAAAGAGCGCAGAGAAAGAAAGAGCGCAGAGAGAGAAAGAAAGAGCGCAGAGAGAGAAAGAAAGAAAGTGCGCAGAAAGAAAGAAAGAGCGCAGAGAGAAAGAAAGAGCGCAGAGAGAGAAAGAAAGAGCGCAGAGAGAGAGAAAGAAAGAGCGCAGAGAGAGAGAAAGAAAGAGCGCAGAGAGAGAGAGAATGAGCGCAGAGAGAGAGAGAGCGCAGAGAAAGAAAGAGCGCAGAGAGAGAAAGAAAGAGAGCGCAGAGAGAGAAAGAAAGAGCGCATAGAGAGAGAAAGAAAGAGCGCAGAGAGAGAAAGAAAGAGCGCAGAGAGAGAAAGAAAGAGCGCAGAGAGAGAAAGAAAGAGCGCAGAGAGAGAAAGAAAGAGCGCAGAGAGAGAGCGCAGAGAGAGAGCGCAGAGAGAAAGAAAGAGCGCAGAGAGAGAGAAAGAGCGCAGAGAGAGCGAAAGAGCACAGAGAGAAAGAAAGAGCGCAGAGAGAAAGAAAGAGCGCAGAGAGAGAGAAAGAAAAAGCGCAGAGAGAGAGATGGAAAGAGCGCAGAGAGAGAAAGAAAGAGCGCAGAGAGAGAAAGAAAGAGTGCAGAGAGAGAGAATGAGCGCAGAGAGAGAGAGAAAGAGTGCAGTGAGAGAGAGAGAGAGCGCAGAGAGAGAGAAAGAAAGAGCGCAGAGAGAGAGAGAAAGAAAGAGCGCAGGGAGAGAGAGGAACAAAGAGCGAAGAGAGAGAGAGAAAGAGCGCAGAGAGAGAAAGAGCGCAGAGAGAAAGAGAGCACAGACAGAGAGAGAGCACAGAGAGAGCGCAGAGAGAGTGAAAGAAAGAGCGCAGAGAGAGAGAAAGAAAGAGCGCAGAGAAAGAGAAAGAAAGAGCGCAGAGAGAGAGAAAGAAAGAGTGCAGAGAGAGAAAGAAAGAGCGCAGAGAGAGAGAAAGAAAGAGCGCAGAGAGAGAGAAAGAAAGAGCGCAGAGAGAGAAAGAAAGAGCGCAGAGAGAGAAAGAAAGAGCGCAGAGAGAGAAAGAAAGAGCGCAGAGAGAGAGAAAGAGCACAGAGAGAGAGAGAAAGAAAGTGCACAGAAAGAAAGAAAGAGCGCAGAGAGAAAGAAAGAGCGCAGAGAGAGAAAGAAAGAGCGCAGAGAGAGAGAAAGAAAGAGCGCAGAGAGAGAGAGAAAGAAAGAGCGCAGAGAGAGAGAGAATGAGCGCAGAGAGAGAGAGAGCGCAGAGAAAGAAAGAGCGCAGAGAGAGAAAGAAAGAGAGCACAGAGAGAGAAAGAAAGAGCGCATAGAGAGAGAAAGAAAGAGCGCAGAGAGAGAAAGAAAGAGCGCAGAGAGAGAAAGAAAGAGCGCAGAGAGAGAAAGAAAGAAAGAGCGCAGAGAGAAAGAAAGAGCGCAGAGAGAGAAAGAAAGAGCGCAGAGAGAGAAAGAAAGAGCGCAGAGAGAGAGAAAGAAAGAGCGCAGAGAGAGAAAGAAAGAGCGCAGAGAGAGAGAGAATGAGCGCAGAGAGAGAGAGCGCGCAGAGAAAGAAAGAGCGCAGAGAGAGAAAGAAAGAGAGCGCAGAGAGAGAAAGAAAGAGCGCATAGAGAGAGAAAGAAAGAGCGCAGAGAGAGAAAGAAAGAGCGCAGAGAGAGAAAGAAAGAGCGCAGAGAGAGAAAGAAAGAGCGCAGAGAGAGAAAGAAAGAGCGCAGAGAGAGAGAGAAAGAGCGCAGAGAGAGCGAAAGAGCACAGAGAGAAAGAAAGAGCGCAGAGAGAAAGAAAGAGCGCAGAGAGAGAGATGGAAAGAGCGCAGAGAGAGAAAGAAAGAGCGCAGAGAGAGAAAGAAGGAGCGCAGAGAGAGAGAGAATGAGCGCAGAGAGAGAGAGAAAGAGTGCAGTGAGAGAGAGAGAGAGCGCAGAGAGAGAGAAAGAAAGAGCGCAGAGAGAGAGAGAAAGAAAGAGCGCAGGGAGAGAAAGAAAGAAAGAGCGCAGAGAGAGAGAGCGCAGAGAGAGAGGAACAAAGAGCGCAGAGAGAGAGAGAAAGAGCGCAGAGAGAGAAAGAGCGCAGAGAGAAAGAGAGCACAGACAGAGAGAGAGCACAGAGAGAGCGCAGAGAGAGTGAAAGAAAGAGCGCAGAGAGAAAGAAAGAGCGCAGAGAAAGAGAAAGAAAGAGCGCAGAGAGAGAAAGAAAGAGCGCAGAGAGAGAGAAAGAAAGAGCGCAGAGAAAGAGAAAGAAAGAGCGCAGAGAGAAAGAAAGAGAGCGCAGAGAGAGAAAGAAAGAGCGCATAGAGAGAGAAAGAAAGAGCGCAGAGAGAGAAAGAAAGAGCGCAGAGAGAGAAAGAAAGAGCGCAGAGAGAGAAAGAAAGAGCGCAGAGAGAGAAAGAAAGAGCGCAGAGAGAGAGCGCAGAGAGAGAGCGCAGAGAGAGAGCGCAGAGAGAAAGAAAGAGCGCAGAGAGAGAGAAAGAGCGCAGAGAGAGCGAAAGAGCACAGAGAGAAAGAAAGAGCGCAGAGAGAAAGAAAGAGCGCAGAGAGAGAGAAAGAAAAAGCGCAGAGAGAGAGATGGAAAGAGCGCAGAGAGAGAAAGAAAGAGCGCAGAGAGAGAAAGAAAGAGTGCAGAGAGAGAGAGAATGAGCGCAGAGAGAGAGAGAAAGAGTGCAGTGAGAGAGAGAGAGAGCGCAGAGAGAGAGAAAGAAAGAGCGCAGAGAGAGAGAGAAAGAAAGAGCGCAGGGAGAGAGAGGAACAAAGAGCGCAGAGAGAGAGAGAAAGAGCGCAGAGAGAGAAAGAGCGCAGAGAGAAAGAGAGCACAGACAGAGAGAGAGCACAGAGAGAGCGCAGAGAGAGTGAAAGAAAGAGCGCAGAGAGAGAGAAAGAAAGAGCGCAGAGAAAGAGAAAGAAAGAGCGCAGAGAGAGAGAAAGAAAGAGTGCAGAGAGAGAAAGAAAGAGCGCAGAGAGAGAGAAAGAAAGAGCGCAGAGAGAGAGAAAGAAAGAGCGCAGAGAGAGAAAGAAAGAGCGCAGAGAGAGAAAGAAAGAGCGCAGAGAGAGAAAGAAAGAGCGCAGAGAGAGAGAAAGAGCACAGAGAGAGAGAGAAAGAAAGTGCACAGAAAGAAAGAAAGAGCGCAGAGAGAAAGAAAGAGCGCAGAGAGAGAAAGAAAGAGCGCAGAGAGAGAGAAAGAAAGAGCGCAGAGAGAGAGAAAGAAAGAGCGCAGAGAGAGAGAGAATGAGCGCAGAGAGAGAGAGAGCGCAGAGAAAGAAAGAGCGCAGAGAGAGAAAGAAAGAGAGCACAGAGAGAGAAAGAAAGAGCGCATAGAGAGAGAAAGAAAGAGCGCAGAGAGAGAAAGAAAGAGCGCAGAGAGAGAAAGAAAGAGCGCAGAGAGAGAAAGAAAGAAAGAGCGCAGAGAGAAAGAAAGAGCGCAGAGAGAGAAAGAAAGAGCGCAGAGAGAGAAAGAAAGAGCGCAGAGAGAGAGAAAGAAAGAGCGCAGAGAGAGAGAAAGAAAGAGCGCAGAGAGAGAGAGAATGAGCGCAGAGAGAGAGAGAGCGCAGAGAAAGAAAGAGCGCAGAGAGAGAAAGAAAGAGAGCGCAGAGAGAGAAAGAAAGAGCGCATAGAGAGAGAAAGAAAGAGCGCAGAGAGAGAAAGAAAGAGCGCAGAGAGAGAGAGAATGAGCGCAGAGAGAGAGAGAGCGCAGAGAAAGAAAGAGCGCAGAGAGAGAAAGAAAGAGAGCGCAGAGAGAGAAAGAAAGAGCGCATAGAGAGAGAAAGAAAGAGCGCAGAGAGAGAAAGAAAGAGCGCAGAGAGAGAAAGAAAGAGCGCAGAGAGAGAAAGAAAGAGCGCAGAGAGAGAAAGAAAGAGCGCAGAGAGAGAGAGCGCAGAGAGAGAGCGCAGAGAAAAAGAAAGAGCGCAGAGAGAGAGAGAAAGAGCGCAGAGAGAGCGAAAGAGCACAGAGAGAAAGAAAGAGCGCAGAGAGAAAGAAAGAGCGCAGAGAGAGAGATGGAAAGAGCGCAGAGAGAGAAAGAAAGAGCGCAGAGAGAGAAAGAAGGAGCGCAGAGAGAGAGAGAGAATGAGCGCAGAGAGAGAAAGAGTGCAGTGAGAGAGAGAGAGAGCGCAGAGAGAGAGAAAGAAAGAGCGCAGAGAGAGAGAGAAAGAAAGAGCGCAGGGAGAGAAAGAAAGAAAGAGCGCAGAGAGAGAGAGAGCGCAGAGAGAGAGGAACAAAGAGCGCAGAGAGAGAGAGAAAGAGCGCAGAGAGAGAAAGAGCGCAGAGAGAAAGAGAGCACAGACAGAGAGAGAGCACAGAGAGAGCGCAGAGAGAGTGAAAGAAAGAGCGCAGAGAGAGAGAAAGAAAGAGCGCAGAGAAAGAGAAAGAAAGAGCGCAGAGAGAGAAAGAAAGAGCGCAGAGAGAGAGAAAGAAAGAGCGCAGAGAAAGAGAAAGAAAGAGCGCAGAGAGAGAAAGAAAGAGCGCAGAGAGAGAAAGAAAGAGCGCAGAGATAGAGAGCGCAGAGAGAGAGCGCAGAGAGAGAGAAATAGCGCAGAGAGAGAGAAAGAAAGTGCGCAGAGAGAAAGAAAGAGCGCAGAGAGAAAGAAAGAGCGCAGAGAGAGAGAAAGAAAGAGCGCAGAGAGAGAGAAAGAAAGAGCGCAGAGAGAGAGAAAGAAAGAGCGCAGAGAGAGAAAGAAAGAGCGCAGAGAGAGAGAGAAAGAGCGCAGCGAGAGAGAGAGAAAGCGCAGAGAGAGAGAAAGAAAGAGCGCAGAGAGAGAAAGAAAGAAAGAGCGCAGAGAGAGAGAAAGAAAGAGCGCAGAGCGAAAGAGAGCGCAGAGAGAGAGAAAGAAAGAGCGCAGAGAGAGAAAGAAAGAGCACAGAGAGAGAAAGAAAGAGCGCAGAGAGAGAAAGAAAGAGCGCAGAGAGAGAGAGAGCGCAGAGAGAGAGAGAAAGAGCGCAGAGCGAAAGAGAGCGCAGAGAGAGTGAAAGAAAGAGCGCAGAGAGAGAGAAAGAAAGAGCGCAGAGAAAGAGAAAGAAAGAGCGCAGAGAGAGAAAGAAAGAGCGCAGAGAGAGAGAAAGAAAGAGCGCAGAGAGAGAAAGAAAGAGCGCAGAGAGAGAGAGCGCAGAGAAAGAGAGAGCGCAGAGAGAAAGAATGAGCGCAGAGAGAGAGAAAGAGCGCAGAGAGAGAGAAAGAAAGAGCACAGAGAGAGAGAAAGAGAGCACAGAGAGAGAGAAAGAAAGAGCACAGAGAGAGAGAAAGAGAGCACAGAGAGAGAGAAAGAAAGAGCGCAGAGAGAGAGAAAGAAAGAGCGCAGAGAGAGAGAAAGAAAGAGCGCAGAGAGAAAGAAAGAAAGAGCGCAGAGAGAGAAAGAAAGAAAGAGCGCAGAGAAAGAAAGAAAGAGTGCAGAGAGAGAAAGAAAGAGCGCAGAGAGGGAGAAAGAAAGAGCGCAGAGAGAGAAAGAAAGATCGCAGAGAGAGAGCGCAGAGAGAGAGAAAGAAAGAGCGCAGAGAAAGAAAGAGTGCAGAGAGAGAAAGAAAGAGCGCACAGAGAGAGAAAGAGCGCAGAGAGAGAGAAAGAAAGAGCGCAGAGAGAGAGAAAGAAAGAGCGCAGAGAGAGAGAAAGAAAGAGCGCAGAGAGAGAGAAAGAAAGAGCGCAGAGAGAGAGAAAGAAAGAGCGCAGAGAGAGAAAGAAAGAGCGCAGAGAGAGAGAATGAGCGCAGAGAGAGAAAGAGCGCAGAGAGAGAAAGATAGAAAGAGCGCAGAGAGAGAAAGAAAGAGCGCAGAGAGAGAAAGAAAGAGCGCAGAGAGAGAGAAAGAGCGCAGAGAGAGAGAAAGAGCGCAGAGAGAGAGAAAGAGCGCAGAGAGAGAGAAAGAAAGAGCGCAGAGAGAGAAAGAAAGAGCGCAGAGAGAGAAAGCAAGAGCGCAGAGAGAGAAAGAAAGAGCGCAGAGAGAGAGAGCGCAGAGAAAGAGAGAGCGCAGAGAGAAAGAAAGAGCGCAGAGAGAGAGAAAGAGCGCAGAGAGAAAGAAAGAGCGCAGAGAGAGAAAGAAAGAGCGCAGAGAGAGAGAAAGAAAGAAAAAGCGCAGAGAGAGAAAGAAAGAGCGCAGAGAGAGAGAAAGAGCGCAGAGAGAGAAAGAAAGAGCGCAGAGAGAGAGAGAGAGCAGAGAGAGAAAGAGCGCAGAGAGAGAGAAAGAAAGAGCGCAGAGAGAGAGAGAAAGAAAGAGCGCAGAGAGAGAGAAAGCGCAGAGAGAGAGAGCGCAGAGAGAGAGAGAGCGCCGAGAGAGAGAGCGCAGAGAGAGAGAAAGAAAGAGCGCAGAGAGAGAGAAAGCGCAGAGAGAGAGAGAGCGCAGAGAGAGAGAGAGTGCAGAGAGAGAGAGAGCGCAGAGAGAGAAAGAAAGAAAGAGCGCAGAGAGAGAGAAAGCGCAGAGAGAGAGAGAGCGCAGAGAGAGAGAGAGAGCGCAGAGAGAGAGAAAGAAAGAGCGCAGAGAGAGAGCGCAGAGAGAGAGCGCAGAGAGAGAGCGCAGAGAGAAAGAAAGAGCGCAGAGAGAGAGAAAGAGCGCAGAGAGAAAGAGAGCGCAGACAGAGAGAGAGCGCAGAGAGAAAGAAAGAAAGAGCGCAGAGAGAAAGAAAGAGCGCAGAGAGAGAAAGAAAGAGCGCAGAGAGAGAGAAAGAAAGAGCGCAGAGAGAGAGAGAATGAGCGCAGAGAGAGAGAGAGCGCAGAGAAAGAAAGAGCGCAGAGAGAGAAAGAAAGAGAGCGCAGAGAGAGAAAGAAAGAGCGCATAGAGAGAGAAAGAAAGAGCGCAGAGAGAGAAAGAAAGAGCGCAGAGAGAGAAAGAAAGAGCGCAGAGAGAGAAAGAAAGAGAGCAGAGAGAGAGAAAGAGCACAGAGAGAGAGAAAGAAAGTGCGCAGAAAGAAAGAAAGAGCGCAGAGAGAAAGAAAGAGCACAGAGAGAGAAAGAAAGAGCGCAGAGAGAGAGAAAGAAAGAGCGCAGAGAGAGAGAAAGAAAGAGCGCAGAGAGAGAGAGAATGAGCGCAGAGAGAGAGAGAGCGCAGAGAAAGAAAGAGCGCAGAGAGAGAAAGAAAGAGAGCGCAGAGAGAGAAAGAAAGAGCGCATAGAGAGAGAAAGAAAGAGCGCAGAGAAAGAAAGAGCGCAGAGAGAGAAAGAAAGAGCGCAGAGAGAGAAAGAAAGAAAGTGCGCAGAAAGAAAGAAAGAGCGCAGAGAGAAAGAAAGAGCGCAGAGAGAGAAAGAAAGAGCGCAGAGAGAGAGAAAGAAAGAGCGCAGAGAGAGAGAAAGAAAGAGCGCAGAGAGAGAGAGAATGAGCGCAGAGAGAGAGAGAGCGCAGAGAAAGAAAGAGCGCAGAGAGAGAAAGAAAGAGAGCGCAGAGAGAGAAAGAAAGAGCGCATAGAGAGAGAAAGAAAGAGCGCAGAGAGAGAAAGAAAGAGCGCAGAGAGAGAAAGAAAGAGCGCAGAGAGAGAAAGAAAGAGCGCAGAGAGAGAAAGAAAGAGCGCAGAGAGAGAGCGCAGAGAGAGAGCGCAGAGAGAGAGCGCAGAGAGAAAGAAAGAGCGCAGAGAGAGAGAAAGAGCGCAGAGAGAGCGAAAGAGCACAGAGAGAAAGAAAGAGCGCAGAGAGAAAGAAAGAGCGCAGAGAGAGAGAAAGAAAAAGCGCAGAGAGAGAGATGGAAAGAGCGCAGAGAGAGAAAGAAAGAGCGCAGAGAGAGAAAGAAAGAGTGCAGAGAGAGAGAATGAGCGCAGAGAGAGAGAGAAAGAGTGCAGTGAGAGAGAGAGAGAGCGCAGAGAGAGAGAAAGAAAGAGCGCAGAGAGAGAGAGAAAGAAAGAGCGCAGGGAGAGAGAGGAACAAAGAGCGAAGAGAGAGAGAGAAAGAGCGCAGAGAGAGAAAGAGCGCAGAGAGAAAGAGAGCACAGACAGAGAGAGAGCACAGAGAGAGCGCAGAGAGAGTGAAAGAAAGAGCGCAGAGAGAGAGAAAGAAAGAGCGCAGAGAAAGAGAAAGAAAGAGCGCAGAGAGAGAGAAAGAAAGAGTGCAGAGAGAGAAAGAAAGAGCGCAGAGAGAGAGAAAGAAAGAGCGCAGAGAGAGAGAAAGAAAGAGCGCAGAGAGAGAAAGAAAGAGCGCAGAGAGAGAAAGAAAGAGCGCAGAGAGAGAAAGAAAGAGCGCAGAGAGAGAGAAAGAGCACAGAGAGAGAGAGAAAGAAAGTGCACAGAAAGAAAGAAAGAGCGCAGAGAGAAAGAAAGAGCGCAGAGAGAGAAAGAAAGAGAGCACAGAGAGAGAAAGAAAGAGCGCAGAGAGAGAGAGAATGAGCGCAGAGAGAGAGAGAGCGCAGAGAAAGAAAGAGCGCAGAGAGAGAAAGAAAGAGAGCACAGAGAGAGAAAGAAAGAGCGCATAGAGAGAGAAAGAAAGAGCGCAGAGAGAGAAAGAAAGAGCGCAGAGAGAGAAAGAAAGAGCGCAGAGAGAGAAAGAAAGAAAGAGCGCAGAGAGAAAGAAAGAGCGCAGAGAGAGAAAGAAAGAGCGCAGAGAGAGAAAGAAAGAGCGCAGAGAGAGAGAAAGAAAGAGCGCAGAGAGAGAGAAAGAAAGAGCGCAGAGAGAGAGAGAATGAGCGCAGAGAGAGAGAGAGCGCAGAGAAAGAAAGAGCGCAGAGAGAGAAAGAAAGAGAGCGCAGAGAGAGAAAGAAAGAGCGCATAGAGAGAGAAAGAAAGAGCGCAGAGAGAGAAAGAAAGAGCGCAGAGAGAGAAAGAAAGAGCGCAGAGAGAGAAAGAAAGAGCGCAGAGAGAGAAAGAAAGAGCGCAGAGAGAGAGCGCAGAGAGAGAGCGCAGAG